>NW_027185784.1:5462238-5465416 GCF_028583685.1 Petaurus breviceps papuanus | reverse complement strand
AGTTCAATTCACTGAACATTTTTCAGTGCCTGTTATATACCAGGTACTATGGTAGGAACATAGAAAAAAGGTACAGTTCTGCCCACAGTGAGTTCTCCTTCTACTGAAAGAAAACAGCCTGTACTCAGACAAATAATACAAAATATATACAAAACAATTTGGGATCAGGAGAGGTGGCAGGAACTAACACTTGAAGGAATCAGTAAAGTTCCTTTTTCCTTCTGTATAATTGAGTAATTTAATTATTGTTTTTTTTCCCCCATGTGGCTAAATGGAAGAAAATTTCTCTGAAATTCTCTGAAAATTTCTCTGAAGAAAATGGATCCCTGGGCCTATGCTGAAATAGTGGCTTGCTTTTGTGTTACAGATACAAACTGTACTTTAGTTATATACAGAATTTCATCATATTAGTAATAATCATTGATTTATTTCTGTGTGCCAGATCAGATCTAATTATATGACTTTACATTATTTTAAAGTTAACAATTCTAGGGGTGGCCAGGTAGCACAGCGAGTAAGAGCACCGGCTCCAGTGTTGAGAAGACCTGGAGATCGAATCCCGGGCTCAGACACTTAGCACCCACCCAGAAACACCTGGCCATGGTAACCTTGAGCAAGTTACTTAACTCCGATTGCTTAGGGGTGGCCAGGTGGCTCAGCGAGTAAGAGCACCGGCTCCAGTGTAGGGATGACCTGGATCAAATCCGGGCCCAGATACTCAGCACCACACCCAGAAATAATAACTGGCCGTGTAACCTTGAGCAAGTTACTTAACCCCAATTGCTTTAAAAAAAAAAAACCAATTCTGTAAATTTCTCCAGCCATGCTTCCTTTACTTTTCTTTCTAAAATTGTGAGTCTCTTGTGGAATGATCACATCCATCTTGAAATACAAATTACCTGAAAGAACTAACTGGAAGTATGCAAAGGTTTGCTCACATATATGTTTGAATTTACTTTGTGTAGTGCCCCCAAAATCCAGTCATACATATAGGTATTTAACAAATTAAGGTATGTGTTTTTCATCTTTCATTACTGGATGTAGCAGCTTATAAGCCTGTTGTTAAGCTATGCAGAGGTAAACAGTTATTTTCTTCTCAAACCCATTGTATTTTATCTAAAATGCAAAACTGATATTCATCTGGAAAAGACTGGCTTTTTCTAAAAAAGATCTGATGATTTTACTGAACTCCAAGCAAGTGAAAATTATCAAATAGCCAGAAAAGCATTCAGAGAGTGTTCAAAAGGAAATCATAATTTTCTACTGTCCTCTACATTAGTCAGACTCCATGTGTAGAATATTGTGCTTAATTCCTAATGTGTGCCACATTTTGATAAGACCGTTAATAAGTTGGAGAATAAGCTATCAGCCTGGAAAATTTCATTGTGATTATGTCATACAGTGATTGGTGGAAAAAACAAAAAACTGGGGATGTTTAGCCCAGAAGAGAAAAGTTTTGAGATGATATTTCCAGCTTCAAGTATTTGAAAGCCATCATAGAAAAAAAAGTTGTTCTCTGCTTTGACTTCAGGGGACAAAATTGGAACCAGTGGGTAGAAATAGTAGTGACTCTTAGTGTCTATGTAGGGCAAGGATTGCTAACAATTAGAGGTATCAAGGTATAAAGGAGCACGTCAGGAAGGATTGATTTCTTTTTGAATATCTTTATAAGTAATAAGTAGTTGTCCTGTATACTACCATAGAGATTTTCAGGTATGGGTTGAACTAAATGATGGCTGAGAACCCTTGTAATTCTTAAAATTCTTTGATGAGAGTCTGTGTTTACTTGAGTTAAACTTTTAAAATTATTTTTTGTGGAGAAGTTATAGTCAGATATCATACCAGAATATTCAGATTTTTCACAGTTTTTTCCCCTTAGAATGTATACTCAAACTGAAATGGATCTGTGACCTCCTTGCTGTGGTCATGCATTGATACAGACAGCAATACCTTTATGCTTCTCCAGTCTAGTGTGACTTTTTTTTTTTCCAAGATGCTAGTGGAGCATAAGAGCCATTCACCAGCACAGCACATAATATTTCTTAGTGATATCCTGTACTCCATTTCTTCAAAGGTCTTTATTTGTTATGTTTATCTGCTCTCACCTATTATGCTTCTATCTCTCTATTGCCCTTTGTGCAATATTAATTATTAATTCTTCTGAGATGATTAATGTTCCATGACTCACAGCTGTGCAACACTGAGTAGAATATTGGCATTGAAAAGCTGGGCCTTCATTACTGATTGAACTTTGGGGTCACTAAATGATTTATTTAAATATATTTAATTTTTAAATTTTTATTTTTAAATATTTAAATATACATTTAAGAAATGTATATCAGTTTTTCTAAAAAAAATATTCCTTAGGTCTTTGTGTTACATAGATATATGTTGCCATGTTAAATTAACAATTGGTAGATTTGATAATTGAATATGTAGATTTAATCGGTGAATTCATAAATTGTCTGACTAGAGCAGATTTAAAATACTACTCTTGATATTCCCATCCCCAACCCAACACTCGGTTCCTTAAATCTGATTTAACCTTAGATATACAGAGCTTTTTATCCTTCAAGTTTATCCCTTTGAATACTGATTAATTTATGTAGAAATAACCTTCTACATAGAACATATCATTCTGATTGCTCACAGTGGCATTTTGAGAGCCTTTGTTGATGCATTTATTATTTATAGTTTTGTTTAAGTATAGACATTGCAGAAGATCAAAGCACTTTCCTAATAGCCATCACTTCTTATGAGGTAATGTACACTTAGCAAGACAAGACAACCAGGGCAAGTGGTGGCTGTGTTTGTTCAGGGCCCTTTTTACAGTTAGGGTAATTTGTCAGTGAAATGTTCAATTTTTCCTTTGTGAACAAAGGTTTCTATCATTGATCTCTTAGGATATTAAATGGAAATGGAGTTTTAATTCCAAAACTGACTTTTGCATTTTCTGAAGGTTGAATCAAATTCATTTCTTTATAATAATTGTAAAGTTAGTGTCCAGAGCTTTAAATGCTTTGGAAAGTCACTAGGTCTAACTAAGTTGCTTAGCTAAAAAACTGAACATTATTTAAAATAGTAATCATCAAATTGTTGTAAATACATAATTAAATGCAACCATTTCTTCCTATTTATTTTTAGTTTTCAACATTCATTTCCACAAGATTTTGAGTTA
>NW_027185784.1:5358606-5462138 GCF_028583685.1 Petaurus breviceps papuanus | reverse complement strand
TGAAAGACTAATTATATTTCCCTCCATCCTGTCCCACCCCCACTTATTCTATTTTCTCCTTTGACCCTATCCCTTTTCAAAAGTGTTTGCTTCTAACTACCCTCTCCCCCAATCTGCCCTCCCTTCTATCATCCTCCTCTTATCCCCTTCTTCCCTACTTTCCTGTAGGGTAAGATACCCAATTGAGTGGTGTATATTATTCCTTCCTTAAGCCAAATTCAGTGAGAGTAAAGTTGACCCATTCCCTTTCACCTTCCTGCTCTTCCCCTCCATTGTAACAGTTTTCTCTTGCTTCTTTTACATGAGATAATTTGCCCTAATCTTATCTCTCTCTTTCTCCTCCCAATAAATTCCTCTCTCACATCTTAATTTTATTTTTTAGATATCATCCCTTCATATTCTACTGATCCTGTGCCCTCTCTGTGTATACATGAACAAACATATACCCATACTCACAAATATTTATACACACATACACCCTCCTATACATACATATCATATATACACACACACATGCACGCACACATATATACATTCCCTTCAACTATCCTCATACTGAGAAAAGTCTTATGAGTTACAATTATTATTTTTCCATGTAGGAATGTAAATAGTTCAACTTTAATAAGTTCTTTATGATTTCTTTTTCCTCTTTACCTTCTCATGCTTCTCTTGCTTCTTGTATTTGAAAGTCCAATTTTTTGTTCAGCTCTGTTTTTTTCATCAAGGATACTTGAAAATCTTCTATTTCATTGAATGACCATATTTTTCCCTGAAGCATTATACTCAGTTTTGCTAGGTAGGTGATTCTTGGTTTTAATCCTAGCTCCTTTCACCTCCAGAATATCATATTCTAAGCCCTTCGATCCCTTAATGGAGAAGCTGATAGATCTTGTGTTATCTTGACTGTATTTCCACAATATTCAAATTGTTTCTTCCTGAGTGCTTGCAGTATTTTCTCCTTGACTTTAGAACTCTGAAATTTGGGTATAATATTCCTAGGAGTTTTCTTTTTGGGATCTGAGGTGATTGGTGAATTCTTTCAATTTCTATTTTGCCCTCTGGTTCTAGAATATCAGGGCAGTTTTGCTTGATAATTTCTTGAAAGGTGATGTCTAGGCTCTTTTTTATTATCATGGCTTCGTTCAATATGTTCAAAATGGCTTAGTTCAATATTTTTAAATTATCTCTCCTGGATCTATTTTCCGGTTTAGTGGTTTTTCCACTGAGATATTTCACATTGCCTTCTATTTTTTCATTTGTTTAGATCTGTTTTATAGTATCTTGATTTCTTATAAAGGCATTAACTTCCATTTGCAATAATCTAATTTTGAAGGAATTATTCTTTTCAGTGAGTTTTTGAAATTCCTTTTCCATCTGGCCAATTCGACTTTTTAAGGCATTCTTCTCTTCATTGGCTTTTTGTTCCTCTTCTGCCATTTGAGTTAGTCTATTTTTTAAGGTCTTATTTTCTTTAATATTTTTGGGGGTCTCCTTTAGCAGGCGGTTGACTCTCTTTTCGTGATTTTCTTACATCATTCTAATTTCTCTTCCCAATTTTTCCTTCACTTCTCTTACTTGATTTTCAAAATCCTTCTTGAGCTTCTCCATGGCCTGTAATCAGTTCATATTTTTCTTGGAAGCTTTTGATGCGGGAGTTCTAACTTTATTGTCTTCCTCCCATTCCATGCTTTGATCCTTTTTGTCCCCATAAAAGGAATCTGTGTTGAGCTGCATTTCCTCTGCTTGCTCATCTTGCAGTTAGTTACTTGACTTTTGTGCTCTTTGCCATGGTAGAACTCTGCTTCTAGAATGGAGAGAGCTTTGTTCCAAATTGCTGGGGTTTTTGCAGCTGCGGGAGCTGTTAGGAGGGTGCTCTCTTTACAGCCCCCACAAGCTCTGGCACACTGGCCACACACCCCAGGGCCACCACCCAAGACCAAGATCCAGATCCAAGCAGGTCAAAGTAAGAGCAGTTACCCTCTGAATGGTCACTTAGTTCCTCTGTGATCTGGAGGCAGCCATGGGGCAGCAGCTGCAGCCACAGCACCTCTATCACTTCTCGCTCCAAGGGCGGGGGCTGGACCCCGCTCTTCTGTCCCCCTGTTTCAACAGAGTTCCCCACTGACCTCTACTTTCTCTTAGGTGTTTATGGGTTGAGAAGTCTGGAAATCGCCACAGCTGCTGGTGATTCACTCTCCTGAAGTCTTTTTCAGGCTGCTGCTGGTTGGGGCCCGCCCTGGCTCCAGAACCATGTGGCTCATACAGGATTGTGCTCAGCTCCTAGCTCGGTGTGATAGACCCTTCCTGTTTGTCTTCCAGGCTGCCTTCAGCAGGAGATTTGTTTTTCTCTGTCACTTTGTGGGTCCTGTAGCTCTTAAATTTGTTTGGAGTCATTTTTTAAATATGTATTGAAAGTGATTGGAGCGAGAGCTCACACCAAGTTCTTTCTTTTACTCTGCCATCTTAGCTCTTTCTGCCCCCAAATGCAACCATGTTAACAATGGAAGTACTTCCTGCTTGCTTTGAGAATGTTTACAAATGAAAGCATATATGTTTTAGTTAAATAAGATTTAAAGAGAAATATAATATTCATAAATATCTCTTAAGATTCCTGTTCATTTTAGTACTATCTCATTTCCTTGCTAAAAAGAAAAATAAGAAAAAGTCTTAAAAGACATTCTCAGGACATAAAGGTTCTTTTTTATACTTTACACATATCCCTGTATTTTATCTTTCTTTTCCAAAGGTATCTGATGGCCAAGATTCTGTGCCCCCTACACCTGCCCCCACCTCAGGAATTGTAGGTGCATTAATGGAAGTAATGCAGAAAAGGAGCAAAGCCATTCATTCTTCAGGTATGATTTCTTTGATCCTCATTATTTACAAAATGCAAAATAATTAGATGTTAAAATATCAGGAAACGGGGGAGGGGGCAGTGAATAAGATGGAGGGAAGTACAGTTAGTCTTTCACAACATGACTGTTATGGAAGTGTTTTGCATGACTACACATGTATAATCTATATCATGTATAATGGGGATGTGGTAGAAAGTGATAGAAGGGAGGGCCAATAGATTGGGGGAAAGGGTAGTCAGAATGCATGCCATCTTGAAGTGGGGAGAAAATTTGGAACTTAGAATCTGTGGAAGTGAATGTTGAAAACTAAAAATAAATTAATTTAAAAAACTTTTTAAAGAAAATAATAGCAGGAAATAGAATAAGAAATTTGAATGTATATCATAAATTGTTAACCAGATAAAAATTAGGCTTACTATCTGAACGTTTGTAGCATAGGTACTGTGAAATATATCTTCCAGTATAGATGGCAGCATGATTATAATAGAATGAATACTGAATAAGTATCATGTACACATTTGCACATACATACTCACATAGCTGGATACTATACAAAATAGAGGGAAAAGATTTAAAAATCAAATATAAATTTTATGATTTAATATCTGGTAAAGAACTTGGTTTGTTTGATTTAATGATCACACACCTTTCTAGAAGTCTATAGGAATTTCTGAATTTGTAGGTGGTACTTAAGATCAGGATTATTAGCTACTTCCTACTGGTGGGTTTTGTCTTTTATTCTTCCCCAGATATAGACTCTACTAGTTCCACTATGTTGTATAACCTCAACAAAGTAATTCAGATATGTTACATGGTACATGTCCATGAAGTAGAGTTTCTAGGGGATAGCATACCATATCTTCCTCCTATAGGAAAAGTATAAAAACTATTGGTTATCTTATTGACCACTGAAAAATACCTAAATAATTTATGAAATAGTTCAATCTTGACTTCCATATTTAATATTCTGAGATACTTTTCATTGAAATCATATATGTTTAAGTTAAATAAGATTTAAAGAGAGATATAATATTCATAAATATCTCTAAAATTCTTGTTCATTTTAGTACTATCTCATTTCCTTGCTTAAAAAAAAACAGTTCATCTTAAAAGGTGAATGCAATTGTAGCATTCCAGTTCCAGTTACCTATTCATATTGCTTAATAGGTGCTGTACTACAGTTTAAAATATAAATGCTTAACCAGCCAGCCTTAAGAAGAAAACAGTACTATAAGTTTCTCTCTGTCTCTGTCTCTCTCTGCCTCTCTCTCTCTCTGTCTCTCTGTCTCTTTGTCTCTCTCTCACTCGGCTTTTTTTGAGGGGGTAAGGCAGGGCAGTTGGGATTAAGTGACTTACCCAAGGTCACACGGCTCCTAAGTGTTAAGTGTCTGAGGCCGGATTTGAACTCAGGTCCTCCTGACTCCAGGGCCGGTGCTCTATTTGCTGCGCCACCTAGCCATCCCAACTATAAGTTTCTTGAGGACAAGAACTTTGATCTGTTTTTATTAAATGTTTGCTCTGTAATTTATATAACAAGTGACATCCCTTCTGCTAAGTTCTCATTAACTATTTCCTGAATCAGATCATCAGCAATGATTGTTCCATAAAAGACCCCATATTACTTCTCTTACTCTGACTTTACTGGATTTAATATGTTTTTCCTAACAGCCTCCTGATAGCAGTTTTATAAAACTACAGACAGTGTGGAAGGTTGCAGTGTTTCCCATTTCATTAGAAAAATCCTTACATCTTTGCATGGTGGCATGGTGACTATTCAAAGTATATTTTAAAATATCTTTAGTCAATTTTTAAAAATGTTATCCCCCTAATGTAATATTATCAATTGATTTAATGTAGTGGTTTATTTTAATCTTTCCTAAATTAATTTAACTCAGTTACAAGTAGCTTTAAGAAAAAAGTTGGGGGCGGCTAGGTGGCACAGTGAATAGAGCACCAGCCCTGGAGTCAGGAGGACTTGAGTTCAAATCCAGCCTCAGACACTTAACACAAAAACTAGCCATGTGACCTTGGGCAAGTCACTTAAACCCAGTTGCCTTCCAAAAAGCAAAAAAAAAAAAAAAAAAAAAAAAGATGAAATTGTAAATCCCCCAGCACTAAAATTGAACATCAATCAATAAGCATTTATTAAATACTTAACTAGGTTCCAGACACTGATAAGCACTAGCATACAGTGATAAAAATATGACAGTTCCTAACATCAAGCAACTTAAATTCTATTGAAGAGACAACAGGTGTATCTGTAAATATATACGGACTATGAACAAAATGCATATATGGCAGTTTGAGAGGAGAGCTGAAATGCAGGGAGACTTTGTAGAAATATTTTTGTGGACGTACAATAGAGAAAATGAATACAGTAAAATGTTATTTAGACACTTGTAAATAAATGATCATCTTAATGATTTTCTTTTACTACTAGATGAAGATGAGGATGAAGATGATGAAGAAGATTTTGAGGATGATGATGAATGGGATGATTGATCAATATATATTATATATATATTTTTTAAGGTGAAATACTAAACACTACTTTCTGTCTATGGATTCTGTAAAATTATCATGTAAATGTTTTACCAATTTGCTGTATATTTTTGTTGCCTTTTGCTTTTTTTTATTAATCTGTGCAATACCTCATTTAATCTGTAAAGGTTTGTCATAATCCTCTAAAAAGCTACTCCCTGTTACTGTGTGCAAGTTTACATCAGGATGCTCAGTTGACTTGTGAATATTGTTTATTCCATCCATACGGGAGTTTAGATGTAATATGTGAGACTGACAAAAACCTTATTGTAATTTAGTTATAATGCAAGAAGGAAAAACACTATTTTCATACCCTACTTTTTCTGTATCTAAATTTTCTTATTAAAAATCTAGTATAGCACTACATTCTTTTTAAGTAATGCAGACAGTTTATTTAACCCCTTCATTTTGAATACAATGCTATGTGAATGTTGAGGCTGATACATTTGCACAGTTCTCAGAACATCGCTATACTGATGCAATTTCTCACATTTCAGCAATATGTTTTACATAAAATCACTACAAAAAGATAGTTATGAAATCAATACACCTCTTATGATAAGGTAGTATTGTCTGCTATTAGCCAGCAGCGATCATTCAATGCTCAGGTTCCTAGGAGCCCTTCTGTACCTGGAGTAAACTGTGGGGTGGGTAGTGTTTATGCTATGACACATTTAACAGCATCTACCTGGCCGGCCAGCAAGCTTAAAACTTTAGTCTTTCTTATGAACAAAAGTCTTCAAGTTGCCGGAGCAGTTGCTTGACTTATTTTGGGGTCAGTTTTTATGTCTTTCAGAACTAAAGGGCTATGTTTGATGCTTGCTTCAATAATGTTGGGTTAAATTTACTTTAAAGTTGGGACACTAGTGTATTAATAAAGTGAAATGAAGTACTATCATTCTACAGTCTGGATGGATTTAAGGTGCTCATGGAATTTCAAACACTAAAACAGCAATCCAGAAAAAGAAAAAAAAATGACAGATGTATACATTAGAATTTTGACGCATAGGTACTAAATTTTATTGATATTTTCTCATGGTATTTGTCAGACATGGAATGAGTAAATTAAAAAAAACTGAGGCCTTAAAATGTCAAACTGTTTGGAACACAAAATTGAAAAAAGAAATAGATTTTTCTTTTCTTTATTGCAGACCTTCAGATATTATTTTATGCATATTGAAAGGTGTTTTTTAATTAGGGTTCCCTCTATCTCAACAATACACTGATGTACCCAAAAGTGGGTATTTAATAGCTACAGCACTAATTACTGTACCTACAGTAAATTTTACTTAGAAAACGATCAGACTTAAATAATAAACAACTTTTCACAGATTGAGTCATATGCAGAATGTAGTTAATTAAAAAAGGTATCTTAAGTGTTTCAAGACTATAGTCACAATATCAAACTAAATTTTAAGCTATCCAGAATCATACTGACCAAACCCTAGTATTGGCATGATCTTGACAGGCTGGTCCTGCAAGATGTGGCTTGAATTTCTAATCCAGTTATCACATAATCTCTAGTGATCATGCATCTAGTTATCATAAGAAATAATTTAAAAGGTTTTGTTGCTGAAAGCAGTAAGTGGGGCAATAAAAGTTAAGTTATTCAGAGAATGTTAACTTCCTTGCAAGAGTAATTAAAGCATATGGGAAAAACTCCAAACTTTTTGTTTCTTGCAAATACTAACAGTGCCCTCTGCTGCTAGAAACCTTGCTTGCTTTTTGATTTTTATTGTGGCTTGAGCTCGTGAGTCTAGTGTGGGTGAGGCTGAACAACCACTAACCAATGAAATTAGGAATTTGTGCACATGGAAAATAAAACCTTGTGATTTTTTTTAAAAAAATATGTTAGAATAGATTTTCCTTTTGGATATTCATGAAGATAATTTTAAATAATAAGAACCTCAAATTTTCTTTATAAATATGTTCCTTTAAGGATTATTCAGATTTAAGTTTTCTCTTATCCTTTGGTCAAGAAATACAGGATTTCTGTAACTAACATTAAGAATAATGTTTTTCAAGAAATCCCAAATTGTAACAGAGCTCTGGAAAGAGAATGTTAAAGCTGTCTCTTGTTTGCCAAAGAAGGCATTTGACTTTAGTCAAAGGAAAAACAAAAACCCAAGGACATTCTTTGTTGCACAAAATCTGAATTACAGTTGGTTTAAAATAGGAGATCTGTATAGTTCAGTCCAGGCATGAAGACTGAAACTGTGATTTGCTAAGATGTAATGGCTGCATGTTTCAGCACTTCACCATTTGCACTGTGGGCAGAAGATAGTGTTTTCATAGTGTTCAGATTCACTATCTCTGCATATTGTCTGAAAGCCTCGCATATATACTCCAATTAAATGATTGTCTGAATAGCCTTAGCATTTAACAAACTAGCATGAGGCTTTTTGTATCCAAACGCTATGTGATAGACAATATCAGCTAGCCACTATTGTATGTATGAGATTCATAAAGACTTTCAATCATTCAAGTTTCCATTTATCAACTGAAATTTTGTTTAGTATGTGAATTTTTGAAATGTACAGTGAATAGGATGTTGCACTGGTGGCAATTCATCATGGAGCATAATAAAATTAATTTGACCCAAATAGTATAAAATAGTGTGTTTTTTGATTTACTAAATGTTTAGACATTAAAATAGTTGAATGCTTGAGGAAAAGGGAGGGGTCTGTATTTTTTGCATTACCAAGGTTTGCAAAGCAATAAATAATCCCTCCAATTTTCAGTAAGCTTCATGTCTGTCCTAAAAATGATTCTACCATTAAAGAAACACAATGAGCAAGAGAATGTGACGGACAGACGATTGTGACAGCTGCTCAGCACCTCCCCGGGAAGCAGCTGCTGCAGTTGGGTCTGCAGAGTTCCCCCACTTGAAGGTCCGATGATGTGGTATCTTCAGCATACCAGAAGGACTAGGAAATGCTGCAGCTTGCCAGCTCAAAGACGAGACGGACAATGCGTTTGATTCATAATTTCATTAAAAGCCAAGAATTATTGCATACTTAATACTTAAGTGTAATTTAATGAACAGTGTTGAATATTGAGAAATAATAAGAGTGCCAGAAACTCAGCTTTCATCTGTAAATGGAATGGAATAGTGTGTCCTATCGATCCAGACACAATTGGGCATCTCAAGATTATTACCAACTGACAGAATCCTGCCTAGGGGTTGCCTTCTGGAGCCTTAGCCAAGGGTAACAAAAGTTTTCACAAGCAAGTTAGTGTTGGGAGGGTTTTGCCTTTTAATATGAACACTCAAAACAAAACCTGTCTAAAACCCAGAGAATTTTTTTTAAGGCTATTTTGAGAGAAAAATGGCTCACTTGCTTTTCCCTTGCATCAAGTTTTATCTTATCATTAAAGAAGTTTCTGAAATAGCTTTCTGCTCTCCTTAGTAAAATACCTAGGGGCCAAGTATAGAGATAAAGCATATTTATAGTACAGAGGAAATCATATCTAGACATGATGGAAAAGGGTCACAGACACTGCCTTCTCACCTCCAGAAGGCAGTCAATGACATGGGTGCCTCTGCTTGTTTATGAGATTTCTTCTAAAAAGATTTTATTAGGGAAATGTTGGAAAAGGAGTCATTAAACTGACCATTTGTTAATGCAGTGAAGATGTTTATTTCTTGACACAACTTTTTTATTTTTTAAAAAAATTTTGTTGAAAACAATTTATGTTGCAATAATATTTTCTAGTCTGGGTTTCCGGCTCTAAGTGGAGAAGAGAAAGGAGCAGATCATTCAAAATTTTTAAAAGATAAATTTTGAAAAGGAAGAGGGAAAATATTGTATGTTAACACTGGAAAAACAAAAACAAGATAGTCCTGCCTTCAACACGTTCTACTTGGGGTATGCAACATCTACACAGATAAATAAAGGATGACAATTTGAAGAAGGCAGAAAACTAAAGGCTTGGAGATCAATCAGCACAAGCTTCACAAATGAGGTGCCATCTCAGCCAAACTTTAAAGGAAGATGCTTATGCAAAAATAAGCAATAATGTCTTTAATAATGTTTCCTGATGCCTTTCATTTTTATATCAGTCATTTCTGGCTAGCCCTACCTTTTGGAGAACCCTTTATCATGAAAACAGGAAAGCAAAATCAAAGACACAATGCATATGCCACATTCCATATCCATAATAACCATCTATTAAAAGGAGGGAGGTGTGTAAGAAAAATGATTCATTTTAAACTTACACATTCTACATTTAGTTACAGGGACTGTGCATTTACAGTAACATAGGACAAATAGAGACTAATCAGAACCCATGCATTTATAGAAATCTAGTTAATTGAAAGGTATTGGGGGTAATAACCTTTGGAAAAGGAAGAAGAGCTGTGAGATGTAAACGTGGAGATAGTGTACCATGAAAGCTGACCCGTGCACAGCTCGTTAGCATGCAAAATATTGCAGGGTGATAAGCATTCTGCTCAGATGTAGCGGTGGATGATGATAAAAGCTCCTATTTACATATTCTGTGCTCACACACACACATGTTCCTTTTCTGATTATGAAGGCATTTGGATTATTTGCTTTTCAGTCACCGTTTCATATTAGCCAAAAAATTGTAAGCTCACTCTTGAAAAATTTTAGAGATGTATACAGATGTTAATTTGCTACCTAAAGTCTAAGAGCCTACCCAAAGAATTATCGATTGTAGATTTATGTTTTATATATTTAAAAGGTTCTATATTTTTATTGAAGAGCAGGTGTGTTTTGTAACTTTTTTTTTAAGGGATGACTGAACTAATTAATAAGGTCTTTTCTTGGATTTCTCTTGGCCCACTTTCCCTAAAGGTTGGAAAATTTATTTGCCTTTCAGATAGGCCTATAATATATTTGGAGTGTTGATCTTTTTACTTCTGGGAAGCATACCATTTTAAGGCATATGAATTAAAACACGAAAATTTTAATTTATGTACTCTACCTATTGAAATCCTACCCAAACTTGAAAGCCTGGCTCAAATGCTACTTCCTCCAGAGAACTTTTGCTGAGCCATCAATGTACATCTCCCATGCCTCCATCCATAGCATTTAAGATAATAGTTTTAGAACTGAAAGGGACCTTGAAGGTCATCTAGTTCAGCCTCCTCATTTTATAGATGAAGAAACTGAGGCCAGGTCAGTGAAGTGACCTAAGGTCATAGGTGGTCATTAGCAAAGATGAGATTTGCACCTCAGTCTCTTCTCCCTGCACCACTATCCTGCCTTCTTGGTTTGTACCTCTCTGTCACTTAAGTAATTTTCAGTTACAGATATTTTGGCATATGAGCTAGTCGTTTGTTTTTTAGTACACTCAAATCTTTTATCCTTTATTAAAGCCCTTTAAGCATAACAACTCCATTTCCAGGTTCTATACAACAATGAAGAATGGGATGCCATTTCTTTTGTGATCCTGTATCTAAACAACTTTCCTCTGCAGTTAGTGATCATGAAGTAATTTGGACATTGTTTTCCAAATTATTCATAATGCAACAGAGGACTAGGGTAAAACTCCCTTACAGAGCATCTCATGTTACAGATTTTTATACCTGAGACAGAGGTAATAGTATGGGCTGTATTTTATGATAACATGGAGCCTGTGGGTGTGGGTGGCACTGTGATGGTGCTACAGCTGAAGACGCCTCTTTTTAAATCATACCTGTGATAGATACCTGATGAGGAATACATCATTTGACCACTTCAAGCTTCAATTTCCTCAGCTAGGTGTCAAGCCTGGGGTCAGGAAGACTCAACTTCCTAGGCCCAGATCTGACCTCAATAGCTGTGTGATCTTGGACAAGTCAACCCCATTTACTTCAGTTTTTTCATCTGTAAAATGAGTTGGAGAAGGAATTGGCAAACTACTTGCCAGTTGGCAAACCACTTGCCAAGGAATTGGCAAACCACAATATCTTTGCCAAGCAAACCCCAGATGTGACCAAGGAGAGTTGAACACAGTTGAAACAAACAACTTTATCATCAAAGATGGGTACAACAATGCCTGTAGTTCCTTCTTCTCAAGGTTGTGAAACTCAAATGAATGATTTTCATGAAATGAAATGACTTTACAAACTTAAAAGTGCCTAAAATGTCAGTTATTAGAGTCCTTGTCTCCTAATACTAGTGGATTTTTTTAATGGGAATACTTTTCTACATGTTAATCCTGCCCCTTGCATTAGAAATGACAGGCAGTGAATCTGGAGGCTGTCTTGAAAATCACATTGATAACTAACGTTGTACATTCTAGCTGTGCATACCAGAGAGAGTCTTTGGTTTGCACCACCAATAAAGTCTGTTGCTTTTTGTGATGCTGCCTCAGATTGAATCATCCTAAAGCTATTACTAAAAAAAGACATGTACAGTTCCCCAATTCTAGCATGCTGAACCATTCTGTTCATAGCAACTATTTACCAGCATTCATAGCTTGAAACTGTTTGACATCCTTAAAATGTTTCTTCTTTCCCCACCTGCAGTTGTCCCATTTGAACTCACTGAAAGAAATTGACAACCATTTGGATCAATATGGTTCAGCTTTCTCAACTTGTCGTTATATTTTTAAAAAAAATTTATTGATGTATGAGTTGACACTTTTCCATTTAGAAAATAAAGAAAATGGAAGCCCTGTAATATTTTACAATGGATCACACTGCATTTACCTAAACTAGGAGTGTGGAACCTGTAGCCTCCAGGCCACAGGTGACCCTCTAGGTCCTCAAGTGCAGCCCTTTGACTGAATCCAAACTTCACAGAACAAATCTCCTTAATAAAAGGATTTATTCTATAAAACTTGAGACTTGGTCAAAAGGCTGTATCTGGGGACCTAGAAGGCCACAGTTTGCCCACCCTGAATCCTAAACCATCTTTATATGTGATGCTCTAGTATGATAATTTTAACATTATGTAGTAGATGGACCCCTGAAGTCAATAAAACTTGGCTTCAGATTGATTGTGGGCAAGTCATTTAAACTTTCTGAAACAGTTTCCTCATTTAAAAACTGGGAATTATACCCACAGTTATTTAATTTCTCCAGGTGCTAGGACACTTAAGAATATAAATGACAGATGAGTTGTACTGAATTTGTGGAGAGTTTCAAAACCACGGATTCTTCACATGAATGAAATCTTCAGTCCATACCTCCAACAAAGAGTCACTTCATTACTTCATAGATATTACTGAGAGTTAGAATGAGACCCAACCATTCATTCAAAATGCATTTATTGTCTACAATGTACTACATGCTGGAAAGAACTGAGGGAATCAGGATTGAGTTGGAAGTTGTACTTGGGCTGAGCCTTAAGGAAATTTGGAACTTCCAAGAGACCGGGAAGAGAATCCATTGCAGATATGTAGAATAGCCCATGCAAAGTCAGGAAGGTACAAATTGCTACATCTTGTCTTGCAGCAGTTAGAACAGCAAGCAAGCCAGTTGTGGCCATAACCTAGAATATATGAAGATTAATGGTCCTGGAAGTGTATTCCTTGTTTAAAAGGGTAAGGTCAGGCGAAGGGATGGTGGCAGGAGAAGATACATTATCTGTAAAGAATTTCTTCTCTTTGAGGAAATAAGTATTATTAAAGGTGTTACCAAAAAACTAGCTATTCAAAGATCTTCATAATAGCATTACAACCTGCTTCTGGCATTTCCTTGCTCCATAACCTTAAGCAAGTCACTTCCCTAGACATCAGTTTTCCTCATTTATGAAATGAAGAGGGATTGACTGGATGGTTTCTGAAACCCCTTTCATCTCTAGATCTATGATTAAGATTATGTGTAATCAAGTAACTCTGGAAACTATCTAAATATCCAAAAAGAGGGGGCAGGTAAATGGTGGCCCCCCCTTCACACATATGTGCACACAATCATTTTCATCAGTGTCTCTACTTCAAAATGGTCAGAGTGAAGAACTCAGAGCCAGGAAGACCTCAGTTTGAATCCTAATACTAGCTGCAACTATCAACAAGTCACTTTAGTATTCTGCCTCAGTTTCCTCATTTGTAAAATAGAGGTGGTAATAATCTCTTCCAATGCTGTTGTGAAGCTCAAAATGTGTTAACTTATAAAGTGTTTCATAAAGAACTACATAAACATCAGTTATAATTAACTGAATAGCATTCTCAAGTTGATCAAAACATTTTTTCTTAAAATTTTCAGGTTTTAAGAAGTTCAAAATTACAGATTTCACCTCTTTCTATTTTGGTTTGTTCTGATGTGAATTTATAGCAACAGATTTTACCTTACCTCATTTCTTCATGTATCATCTGGGGCAGGAAATAAGACACAATGTTCTCTTTGCCCATGAAAGCTGGCTTTATTTGAATAGGCAGCCCCTGACTCCAAAGCATGTGATAATATTTTGGCAGAATGATGCCAGGCAGTCTACATAATTCAAGGATTTGGTCATCTCAGTGCACTTCTGTCATTCAAGACTGGACTGAAGTGAGATTAAACTTTATTCTGCAACTTAAATTATTTCTGATGGGGCAACCTTGCTGCTTCCACAAAAGCTTTTGGTAAGTCCTTAAAACCATCTCACCAGTCAGAGAAGATACAGAATTTATTTTTTTTCTTTGCATAATTTTTAGTGAACAGCTGCACAGTCGATTAAGAGCCTGGGAGTTCTTCCAAGAAACACAAGGACAAACTGAGCACTTTAAATTCAACCTCCTGTTTTTATTATTGGTGAGTTGGAGGGGAGGCTTTGATTTGTTTGCATCAGAGAAAGAATGGGAAAATTCAGTTGAGTTCTAGTGTTAATGTTGTTGAAAGGAACTAATTAGGGTGGGGGTGGAGGGGGGTAGAGGTAATAGCCTTTTTCTTGTTCATGCAACTAGGCAGAAAACAAAAAGAACCTCATACAGAATGCTTCATTGAGGGGCATCACAGTCACTGTTTCAGAGCCTAAAAGAAATCCAGCAGCTTCTTCATACTCAATTTATGTCTGTAGATGGTCTAAGAACTGTACAGCAATTTCTCCTCTGTTCCCTCAGCTACCTTTTCCACCACTGAGCTAGAAAACCCTGCACAGAGGGACCTGGTTGAATTATCTAGTAAGTGCCTTGAAATTGTCTTTCTAGCAAGATTATACGTTAAGAAGATTCTGCATTCTCTTTTGAACCGTCAGTATAAGAGAATAATTATGTCTCAAGCACCCAGCTAAATAGATTCCTGTTGCATCTCCAATGCAACTAGAGTCTGTAAGAGTTACATCACTTCATTCAGTTGGTGGGTTTTTAAAAAATCTTTTTTGAGCCCCCTAACATCATTGTGCAAAGATGGTTATAAGGTGGTTAACAAAAAGAACTGTTAACAGAAGAAAGGAATTCACCAGTTTAATCTGTTTTCTATTTGGGTTACTTGTAGACAAATATATGAAGCTAATTCAGTAATATGAAGTCATTGCCTCTATATGTCTGTGTGCCTGAGTCCAAAGAACTGCTATTTAAAATGTATTTTTACGTAACTGCTTGTTAGACAAATTTAGGAAGTCAATCAATGTGTATTTATTAAATGCCTACTATGTGCTAGGTACTGGAGATACAAGTACAAAGAATGAAATAAGCCCAACTCTCAAGGTGATTACATTCTAATGGAAGGGCAGGTACCTATGTAAATTCGTACGAACATAAACACACATATATGTATATATATAAGATGGATTTTTGTTATTCTAGTTTAGTTCCCAAGATCCATAGCCATAATAACAATCTCTCATTCCCAGGTTAGATATAAATTCTCACAATCATGGTTCAAAACATCTCTACCATGCTTGTGCATCATTTTATGATAAATAATATACATATTATACTTAAATCGTAAATATTCACTGCGACTGTGCAGTGAGATATAGGAGTAAGCTAGCAATATGTCTTCTTTTTCTGTTGTCCTATAAAGCAAGTGGTCACTGGTCAGCAAATGGGGGACACTTAGGATTGAATGCACACGTTGGAATGCTGTGCATGCCTTGACCAGGGATTGGGGGCACTCTGCATTTGCCTCAGTTGGCATCCCTTGAGGCTGGAGGGAATTTAGGGGAGTGTACAAGCTGTGCCTGTCTCAATTGACCCCACTGAGATGTAGGGGTAATCCTCCCCCGGCCCCCACTTTACGGCAGTCCCTGCGAGAAGGGTGATTAGGGAATGTTGTAGGAGTTGGTGCTCCCATTATCAGCCACCCCTCTTGAGAAGACTAGACTAGAATAAAGACTATTAACCCCTCCAAAGCCATCTTCCTTGTCCCTCCTGTCCAGATCAAGAGTGCTAGCAACCCTCCTGTGTTCACCTGTCTAAATATATATAATATATATGTATATGTATGTATACACATATGTAAATATATACATGTATATAAAGAGAGAGTATAACTAAAAATACAAATATTTGCAAGGTAATCAGGGAGGGAGGACATTAGCAGTTGGTGAGGTCAGAAGAGGCTTCATGGAGAAGATTGTGCTTGAGTTACATCTCAGAAGAGAGGGATCTTTGAGGCAGAGGTAAGGAGGGAATGCATTCCAGGCATGTGGCATGGCCAGTGCAGAGGCAAGGACATGAGAGATGGAGTATCATGGGAGGAACAGAAAGAAGGTCAGTTTGGCTGGATCACACAAGGAGGGAAGTAATGTTCAGTGAGTCTGGAAGGATAAATCGGGGCCAGATCGTGAAGAGCTTTAAATGATAAACAGAAGAGTTTACATTTTATTCTAGAGCTAAGGTTCTTAACCCTTTTTGTGTCATGGACCCTTTGGTAATCTGGTAAAGCCTATTGACCCCTTCTCAGAATAACGTTTTTAAATGCATAAAGTGAAATACATAGTATTACAAAGGAAACCAATTACATTGAAATACAGTTAACAAAAACAAAATTCTTTAAGTTTACAGAGGCCAGGCATGATGGTACATACCTATAATCCCTGCTACCCAAGAGATTGAGACTGAAAGATTTCTCAAGTTTGGAAATAATTAATGTCTGAAAAGTTCTTAATGTCTTGGGAGTTCCTAAAGTCTGACTTACCACCAGCACCAGATCAACAGTGAGCAGAGTAGATCTGCTGTTGACATTAAGTTCAGCATTAATATGGTGAGACCCAAGAAGAGGAATCACCAGGTAGTCTGAGGAGGGGTGAACTGGTCCAGGCCAGAAAACTGAGAAGGTCAATGTTATTGTACCCGTCAGACTGAGACTAGAGTCTAGTCTTTTTATTCTTTTATTAAGGGGATTTGTTCTGTGAAGTTTAGGTTCAGTCAAAGGGCTACACTTGAGGACCTGGAGGGCCACATGTTGCCTTCGGGCAGCAGGGTCACCACCCCTGGACTAGACCTATGAACAGCCTCTGTATTTCCAGCCTTGGTGAGGTAATGTGACAAGGAAGGAGAAGGGAAGGGAAAGAGAAAAGTTCATAAGCCACAGGTTAAACACCTCTGTGGATCTAGAGGCAATAGGAAGCCACAGGAGTTGGTTGTGTAGGGGAGTCACATGATGAGATCTCTGCTTAAGGAAAATTACTTTGGTAGCAATGTATAAGAGACTGGGGGCCAACTGAATTCACAACCATAATGGTGGCCTTCCTCCTGAAATGCCAGAAAATATATTCCAGGCCACTGGGCCTGAGTCTGAGATAGAAATGAAAGTTATTGAGCCAGTCCAGAGAAATGGCTTGAGCCATTGTCTCCTCACTTCTCTTTATCTTCTCTATTTCTGAATTCAGAGTGGCAGTAGGACCAGGCTAGTGGGACTATCTGCTTCATTATCACATTTTCCTTTTTCCTTAGTTAATCTACCCTCTATCAAATCTTTCTAACCAACATAAGGGAAGAAGGGAAGGATGTATACAGGCATTTGTATCCCATTAAGATAATAAACTTAAGTATATAAACCACATAACCCATTTTACCTGGGGTCCATGAACTTGTTTTAAAAATATTTTAGTAAATATATTTCTATTTCATTAGCTTTATTCGCAATCCAATATATTTTATTGTATACATTTAAAAACATTATCCCAGATTCTCCATAAATTTTGCCAGATTGCCAAAGGGGTTCATTACACACACAAAAAGTTAACCAGCACTGGCATCAGCTGTCTTCCTTATAAGCCTTCAGTGACCAGAATATATGATTGGACTAAAAGGGAGTGATGTGGGTTCAGTTCAGCAGACACTTATTAAGGGCCTACCATGTACTAGGCAATAAAACTGCAAAGACAAAAATAAAATATTCCATACCTCCCCACTTACTGGACAGATACAACCTGTATTCAACAATGTACATACCAAATAATTTCCAGAGGGAAAAAGTGCTAATAAGGGAGATAAAGAAAGGCAATGTAAAGGAAGTGGCATCTAAACTTCTCTTTGAACGAAGGGGGGAGGGGTCTTTAATTGGGGATGAAGTCAACAAGCATCTATTAAGTGCCTAAACTTTGCCAGGCTCTGTTCTAAGCGTTGGGGATGCAAAGAAAAGGCAAGAATAGTCCCTGGCTTCCAGGAGCTGACAGTCTAATGGGAGAGAAAATATGCAAAAATCTATCTACTAGCCAGATGTATACAGGATAAATTAGAGATAATAAGAAGAGGAAAGGTGTTAGCATTAACCAGGACTGGAAAAGGCCTCCAGTAGAATGTGAGATTTAACTTGAAACTTGAATGAAGTCAGTGAAAGCAGGAGGGCAGGGATGAAGAGGGAGAGAATTCTAGGCATGGTGGACAGCAAGTGAAACTGAATTGGAGAGATAGAGTCAATGAATAGAATAGAATAGAGAGATAGAGTTAAGGAATGATAGCAAAGAGACCAGCATCATTGGATCTCAGTACATGGAGGGGAGTAAGATGTAGACCAGAAATATAGAGAAAGACCAGGTTATGAAGGACTTTAAAAGCTATGCAGAGGATTAATGTTATGAATTCAGAAAAATAGGTTGCTGCATGTGATCAAAAGGTTCATAGGTTGAAACTGAAATTTTATTCATTTTTTATACGTGTCCTGCATTCATTATAAACGGTTTGATTGACCGTTTGAATTACAAGCATCACTAGGAGTTCAACCACCCAATTCCTGCTTAAAAATAACCATGTAAATATTTTAACAGTTTTATAACATTGTATAAATTTATATTGAATGTCTTTTTACAAACTGATTTCACCTAGCTTTCATCTTTCTAATGCTGGGTGTGAAATTAATTGGCCATAATTCACATACTGGTGGATCTTGTTCCTGAATAATGCTAGCCTATCAGATTAAAGATTTCTCTCTTCATGGAGGAATCACTTACTTTATTGTGAAGGACATCTGATACATTTATCTTTGTTACTGTTATGTATGGAATGTTTTGTTTTTGGCAGACTGTGGTGCTTTGATTTTAATAAAAATAAACCTGAATTTTTGAAAAAGCTATGCAGATGATTTTATATTTGATCCTAGAGGTGATAGGGAGTCATTGGAGTTTATTGAATAGTGGGGTGGGATGATCAGATCTGACTTTAGGAAAATCACTCTGAGAGTCGAATGGAGGGCGGATTGGATCAGGGAGAAACTTGAGGCAGGCTGACCCACCAGCAGGTGATTGCAATAGTCCAGGTGTGAGATAATGAGGGCCTGCACCAGAGTCATTAGTGGGGTTGCTATGTGGGAGATGTTCAAGATAAAGAAGCAACATGTTCCAGACAGGCAGGACCACTTCTGCGTGTAGGCTGGGGTGAGAGAGGGAATGCTGAGTAGAGGGAATAACAGTCGTGAGGAAACCAATTGATTAGGTGATGTGAGGGCAGTATCTTTTCTAATGGGATCTCTCCTGCTGTATCCACTTAGACCCAGTTTGGCAGTTACCTTCCTATGAGAAATAGGAAATGGGAAATAATTTTGTGGGGAAACTACTATGAAGTCTTCCAGCTTCTACTGGGGGTGGGGAGGGGGGCATTGTATGAGGTGAGTTAGAGCAGTCAATGAAAAAAGTGAGGAAGCCAATGGCAGTTTACAGGTGCCATTCATGGACAGGACTGGGAATGTGGCAAGTTGCAAAAACTGCTAGAAACTCAAGGGTCTGCTGACTGACTGAAAGTCTGATTTCACAGAGAGATGTTAATTTTAAATCGATGTAAAATAGCCTCGAAAATAAAGGTGCAAAAGGGTCAAAGGTACCAAAGTGAATGAAGAAATAGAAACTTTCACAAGTTTTGTCCAAGCCTGTAAGCAGCATATTTCCACAGCTGTTTCTCTTACAGCTGGGGGGAAGGAACATCGGACATGAAATACAGGACATGTACAAATTTCAAGGCTTTCTCTGGGAATCAAAGCATAGCCAACACAGTATTCAACAAAGGAATTCATGGGAAATATTACTGCTGCTGGAGGGATTTGATGCCTCATTACCCACTCCTTCTGGAATGACAGGCCTGACTAAGTATGCACCTTGACATGGCAACATAGCACTGTAAATTTTTCCCCTGGGACCACTTTGTCTCCTTTTCCTGGAAGAGCAGGCTCTCTGTGTTTTAGGGGAGTGAGATGTTGGCGAAAGGAGAGGGGAGTGATAATGGAAGACATTGCAGATGGGGAGGGCACAGTAACTGCTGTAAAAAGTCCAAATGATTACCAAGAGTTTTAAACGCACACATACACACACACAGCCACTGTAATATTAAGTATTATTAATAAATTCCTCACGGCATTATTTCCTCCTGTAGCTTCCCCTAGATACTTCCAGGCTCTTGAAAACCTATTTTTGGGTTCGCCTCTACTCAGATTAATGCTTTGTATCCTTATTCCTACTCCAAATTCTTCCTGGAAAGACTAAGGATATTTAAAATCAATTATACACTATTCCAATGGACTGGTGAAAAGGGACAATATATGCAAAACAAGAGTAAATCCATAAAACAACATATGTAAAAACAAGTAAGACAACAAAGTCAGGAAAACACATTAGCAACATACTTCTCAACACCTATGGCCCAGACCAAACCACCTCCCAACCTCCAGGGGTGGAAAGTTGTTAAGTCTAGACCCTTCCCAGATCCATGATAGTGCTATTAACCAGTGCTCACTCTAAAGGAGTGGACATTTGTGTTTGCCCATGCAAATACACACACATATACATATATATGTATGTATATGTATATAATGTATGATATATATATATATAGTGGGTTAATAAATTGTCTTTCAGATAAGTATGCTGGTATCAGGGTCATTGTTGATGCTTGTTACAGGAATGCTGAAAGATCAGAAATGTGTTGCCCTTGCTGCCTTCATGGGTGGGGATGGACCCTGGGGACCAGAGCACACAGCCATATTGAATCCCAAACCACGCAGGAGCAGAAGCTGTCCCAGTACTGCTGCCTCAGTGCCTCCCACTCAACCTTAGCATGAGGTTCAGGTGTGGATCCCCACATCCACTCTTGGCAGGCAGGAGTGAGCTCCACGGTTGTTGGTGAAGTGGAGGCATCCTTCCTTTCCACACATTCCCGGGACTATTGAGAGTCTCTCTTGTGAGAATGTGGCAGACCAGAGAAGTTCTTTATACACAACTTTCCATAGTGTAGAGATGATACAGAGGGTTTGGTAACATTTCTAAAAGCTCCCAGATGACTATTTCTATCACCAATATGGCTGTCTCATTCACTTCACCACCATCAGAGCCTGAGGACTGGAGTCCATTCTCTTTCTAGTGTGGCTCATCTTCCCCTTGACCCCTTTGGTTTCCTTCATAGGGAACAGAATGGAGAATTGGAATCTCTATTCCAGCCTTTGAACATGTACTGTACATTTCTACTTCCATGCATTTGCCCATGCTGTACCCTATGGAATATCTTCTCTGCTCTTCTTTATGTCTTGATTTTCTGCCCATCCTTTAAAGCCCAGCAGAATCATACCATGTCCAAAGATCCTTCCCTAATCCTTTCTATTTTCACTAAGCTCACCTCTTGGAACTCATGGAGCATTTTGTGTGGTAGTTTTCTAAAGATTGGAATTAGCTATGCTTGTGCCATAACTCCCTACTAAAACGCAAGCCTCATGAGGGTAGAGACTCTGACTTATCTAAACTTGTTACCCCTGCCCTGGTATCTAGCACCTAACAAACCTGAGTGAGATCATGCCTTTTCCTCTGGCCCCTCCTCTTCCCACTTAGGAGCTGAGACAGCAGAGCAAGAGAGAGCAGCTGGTAGAGGCCGGCTAGGAGCTAGGAAAGGGTGAAGTACAAGATGGGCAGTCAAAGGGTGTGTTTGTTTGTGTATCATTGTATCCATGTATCCATGTTCCTCTATCAGCTGGGTGTGACCTCTGCTTTTCAGTGGTATGATACTGGGGGAAGATGAAGGCATGGCAAAAATTCAGGATATTCATGCAACAATTTGTAATGCTTCTATTAGATCACCTGTGAAAATAGGCGCTTCCTTTATTTTTTTTAGGGATTGGGGTTATTACTTCCATTAATCATAGAGGGAGTCCATGAAAGTGCCATGGCTCATCAGGAAGACCTGGCTTTGAATTCTACCTGACACTCAATCTTCCTGGGCCTCAGTTTCCTCATGTGAGGGCTAGGACTTGAGCTTCAAAGTCTCTTCCAGTTCTTCGTCTATGATCCCACTTCTTGCCCTTATCCTACAGCTATGGGTGGCCTTCCAGGGGGGCCAGCGTAGCATGCATTCACCCCCTTTCTCTCCACTTATAGGATCATTGCTTTGTCACTCTTAACAAGGACAGAAACAGGATTCAAAGCCAGGTCCTCCTGATTCCAAGTCTAAACTATTTTCCCTACAATGGGTGAATAGCGTGGCTTAATTTAAAAACCCCAAACTTATTTAAGTCAATCATTGCAACTTTCTCTCACACCAGAATAGCTAATATAGTAAAAACACAAACAAAAACCAGACAGAATGCTGCCTCCTGTCTCTGCTTGTTTGATATATATGCTAATGAGCGGTGAAATGACAGAATCAAGGGGAGATGAGCATGAATAGGGAGGAAGGGATGTGCTGTATGTACCTCACAAAATGGTATAATCTGCTTTTGGCTATTAAATATTGACTCTAAAGACATTCATTAAAAACCAAGGAGTTACTGCAGTGCTGCTGTAGCCAGGTCTCATGAAGCTGCAAAAATCATAATGACCAGGCAAAAGACAGGGAGACAGCTCATTTAGGGGAGGAAAGAGGCACCAGGAGAACGAGTGAATGAGATAACTTACGAAATAATTTGGAAGAATGAAAGTTTGTCTCAATAGACGGTGTTGGGACAGTTGCCTAGTTTCAGAAACAGACTAGTTTTTTGGAAAGGAGGGTGGAGATTTTAAAAGAAGGAGCCTGGAAGTCACACTGTTGTGCCATCCTTAACCTGCTCCAAGATCTTTCCTTGAAGAGCCATTTTTCCATGGAAAGAATAATTTGCAAAGTAGCCAAATGGACTTAAGACATTAATCACAACTTCTCTTCAACTGGAGGAAGCATCAGTTTTTCTGGATAAATAGACCCAAAGGCTCAAAGGGAAATACTGTCCATTTTCCTATGTCTATGTTTTCAAAAACAGCAACAACCCAAAAGGAAAAAAAAGAAATATTACAGCATCAGCACTCAAGATGCAGCCACAAAGAAAGTCAAATGACTGCATTCTATTTTTTGAAGGCAAGTTATGGGGTGAGGACAGTGGGAGACATTGAAGCACTCAATCCATAGGCTGCCAGGAGAAAAGGTTATTTTCATTATTACCTTTCACCAAACAACAATAAAAGTCCAGAGATGATAGTTTCCTTGGAAAAAATGTTAGGAAGCTGACTTGTTAAAATGCTTAGCAAATGTTCCAGAATGAATCCTCATGGGAATCATTCCATGAAATGCACTTAGTCTTAAAGTAGGCTAAGCCTAAGTCTATAATTTCCTTCAAGACAGTCTAAGGATATTGAATTATCTCATACATTTGGCAAACTAAAGGTGATTTTATTTTATTTTTTATCAAATGCTTTATTAACTTCTAGTTTGTATCATTCATTTTCCGCAAGATTTTGAGTTACAAATTTTCTCCCCGATTTTCCCCCTACCTACCACTCCAAAATAGTGATGCCACTGGATATCCTCTCCTCCAATCTGCTCTCTCCCATATCTTCTGTCATACCCCCTCTGACTTTCCAGTAGGGCATGGTGGATCTCTATGCGCCAGTGCCTGTATATCTTATTTCCCAGTTACATGTAAAATAATATTAATAATAGTATATATATATATATGTATATATTTTAAACATTTGATTTTAAAGCTTTGAATTCCAGATTCATTCCCTTCCTCTCTTGTCACCCACCATTGCTGGGAAGATAAGCAATTCAATATAGGTTGTACATGTGTAGCTATGCAAAACATTTCCATAGTGGATATATTGTAAAAGACTGACTATATTTCCCTCCCTCCTATCCCACCTCTATTCTATTCCCTTCAACTGTTTTCATACTGAGAAAAGCTTCATCAGTTACAATTATCATTTTTCAATGTGGGAATGCAAATAGTTCAATTTTGATAAATTCCTTATGATTTCTTTTCCCTGTTTACCTTCTCATGCTTCTCTTGCTCAAATTTTCTATTCAACTCTGGTTTTTTCATCAAGAATGCTTGAAAGTCCCCTATTCCACTGAATGACCATATTTTCCCCTGAAACATGATACTCAGTTTTGGTGGGTAGATGATACTTGGTTTTAATTCCAGCTCCTTTGATCTCCAGAATATCATATTCCAAGCCCTTCTATCCCTCAGTATAGAAGCTGCCAGATCCTGTGTTATCCTGATTGTGTTTCCATAATATTCAAATTGTTTCTTTCTGGCTGCTTGTAATATTTTCTCCTTGATCTGGGAACTCCAGAACCCGGCTATAAATATTCCTAGGAGTTTTCTTTTGGGGATCTTTTTTCAGGAGGTGATTGGTGGATTCTTTCAACCTCTATTTTGCCCTCTGGTTATAAAACATCAGGGAAATTTTCCTTGAGAATTTCTTGAAGGATGATTTCTAGGTTCTTTCTTTGATCATTCCTTTCAAGTAGTCCAATAATTTTTAAATTATCTATCCTGGATCTATTTTCCAGGTCAGTGGTTTTCCCAATGAGATATTTCACATTGCCTTCTATTTTTTTCATTTGTTTGTATCTGTTTAATAGTATATTCATAAAGTCACTAGCTTCCATTTGCTTCAATCTAATTCTGAAGGAATGATTCTCTTCAGTGAGCTTTTAAGATTCTTTTTCCATTTGGCAAATTCAGCTTTTTAAGGCATTCTTCTCCTCATTGGCTTTTTGAGCCTCTTTTGCCATTTTAATTAGTCTATTTTTTAAGGTGTTATTTTCTTCAGTCAGGTTATTGACTCTCATTTCATAATTTTTTTGCATCATTCTCATTTCTCTTTTCAATTTTTCCTCCACTTCTCTTATTTGATTTTCAAAATCCTTCTTAAGCTCTTCTATGGCCTGTAACCAGCTTGTATTTTTCTTGGAAGCTTTTGGTGCAGGAGTTCTGACTTTGCTGTCTTACTCCTGTTCCATGCTTTGATCACTAAAGGTGATTTTTTTTTTAAAGCAATCGGGGTTAAGTAACTTGCTCAAGGTTACACGGCCAGTTATTTCTGGGTGTGGTGCTAAGTATCTGAGCCCGGATTTGATCCCCAGGTCATCCCAACACTGGAGCCAGTGCTCTTACTTGCTGAGCCACCTGGCTGCCCCTTACTAAAGGTGATTTTTAACTCAGGCATTGGGAAAATGTTGAGGATTTGGTTTGTTGATATACTTACTAAATGTTCTGAAGTGAGATAATATGTGTAAAGCTCTTTGTAAACCTTAATGTGCTATATATAAACTAGCTATTGTTATTATTAACTGCTCCCTAACAGGAATCATTCCGTGAAATATAGGATAATATTTAGGCTAAATCTAGAATTAGATCTAAAGTTGGCAGAAACTAATGAAATAGAAAACTGCTCAAAGCTCAAAGAGGTTTCTGGCAGCCAAGGTAGGAATTTTGGAACAAAGTTTGAGGTGGAAGACACCTCCATGCCACCTCCAAGGCCTCTATGATTCTCCACATGGAGGGAGGAGAAAGTGAGCCTGGTGACTTTGCACAGCCCTCTCTCACTCAGATCAAAGTCAACTGCAAGTCACGTCATCATCTCCCTGATGTCATGGTCCTCTTCAAGAACGAAGGACCAACACAACAACAACAGCTCCACATGGAGTATTTTGCCTTGCTTTTCCCATCCCTTTCCTTTGAATTGGGGAGGCATGAAGGATCTTAGCGATTGAGAAAAATGGAATCTCTGTCTCAGCCATTGGTGGCTGGTTGAAAGGCAGCCCCTACAAATTATTTTAAAGGGATAATCAGTAATGAATCAAAGTTAAAGAGTATATTTAAATCCTTACTTCATATGGCGGCTCAGGACAGAGATATTGTTCCTGATGAATAGAAGGATATGGGTTCAAAAAGAGATTCGATGTCTGTGGATTCTGTCAAGATGGCTAACTATTCTAAGTTCCAAAGAATTGGCCCCTGGAAGCTCAGACTCTCTGGGGGGAAGACTGCAGAAACCGACAGATTCCTTTCATGATGGGTAGAAGGCAGCTAGCCTAAAGCCTGAGTAGGTGAAGGGCCTGATTCCATCACTAAAAGTGTTGCAGTTGTACCCCTGAAGAATGATAGCAGGGAGAAGCTTTGTACTCACCTGCTCAGCAGAATGCTGCCCTATGTAAGACCAGCAAACAGCAATACTCTGCAACAACTGTATACTTCTAATGGAAGTGGTGTTACTACAGTAACACCAGGATATGCTGATATTGACACTCCTGCAATATCAGAGTTAGGAACTGCTCCTCAAATGCCCATGATCCAGTCACGCAATAGCAATGTACATGCTAAGTGTGTGCTTTATCCACATATTCCTGACATTTGTGTCTCTCCATACCTGTTCTCTTGGTATATTCAGTCTTCCTACTGATGACATATGTAAATATTTGAGTGTGTTGCTGATTTATGGAGGGGTGGGGATAGATTATTAATACTCTTCTTACCATGGGGCATCTAGGTGGTACAGTGCATAGAGGGCTAGACCTGGAATCAGGAAGACTTATCTTCCTTAGTTCAAATCTGGCCTCAAAGGCCCTGGCTGTGTGACTTTGGTCAGGTCACTTAACCCTCTTTGCTTCAGTTTCCTCATCTGTAAAATGAGCTAGAGAAGGAAATGCAAACACTCCAGTATCTCTGCCAAGAAAACCCCAAATGGAGTCATGAAAAGTTGGACAAGACAGAAAAATTGCTGAACAACAACATCTTTTCTTGCTATGCTATTTCTTTTTTTCTTTTTTTTAGAGGGGGGAAGGTAGGGAGATTGGGGTTAAGTGAATTGCCCAAGGTCACATGGCTAGTTTTTGTGTGAAGAATCTGAGGCCAGATTTGAACTCAGGTCCTCCAGACTCCAGGGCTCTATTCACTGTGCCACCTAGCTGCCCCCTATGCTATTTCATAAAATACCTTTATTTTGAATTGTTTGTGTCCTCTAGCTGGATAGTAAAAGGAAATACATTCACAAAGACTCATAAACTATGTTTTTGAGAGTACTTTATACCCAGGTTAACTTGTTGAAGGAAGCCATATGTGAGATGGGGTGTTCCCCAGATGCTACACATACATTTGGGACCCTAAAGATAACTTTTAACTCATGTATTTTATTCATAAGAGAGAAAACAAGATCATAAGTTTAAGCTTCATGCCTATGGGGAAAAATGTGTGCATATAAGTTTCTTGAAATTGACTTGTGCTAGTGGCTGATTCTAGACTTCAGGCTTATTTTCTGCCCTGATGAGCTCAGGCAGTGCAAGGTTCTCTTTCAAAAGGAGTATAGGTATCTCATGGAGAGCTCATTGGAAACTGTTGGCAGCAGCTACAGAAAAGTAAATAGGGTGTCAGCTAATGATACCTCCCTTCTCACTTATGTGTCACATTCTCAGTTGCCACCTGGCTTTCTTACAGTCTCTTCAGTTCACCCATATAAACTCACCTGCTGACACTCTGATAAAGAGAGATCTATTGTAAAATTGGAGTTTAACTTCCAGAAAGATATTAGCAATCAAGTATAAATAAATGTCGTTAACTTCCCTTCATGACTGTTCCAGTTTAATATGAAAAAACATTTCATGCTCCTAATTCTTCTTCAAAACCTGGCGTGTCCTTCTGGGCCAACACTTTCTGGAAAAATGTTTTATATGTTTGTGTGAGCTGTACTGGTTTCTTACCTAGGCTGTTTATCTGGTTTTGCTTTGGTGCCAGGGAAAATTATTACATAGAATTTATTATACTTGGCTGATAGAAATCAGGGAAAGCAGTCAATTCCACATCTTGCTTAAAATTGTAACCTGAGGGTTTCTTTTTTTTTTTTTTTGCCTTTTGGAGGGCAATTGGGGTTAAGTGACTTGTCCAAGGTCACACAGCTAGTTTTTTTGTGTGTGTGTGGGTGTTACTGAGGCCGGATCCTAACTTGGGTCCTCCCGACTCCAGGGCCAGCGCTTTACTCCCTCCGCCACCAGCCGCCCTGACCTGAGGGTTTCTTACAATCGCTTCTTACTGTCCTTATGTAACAAACAGTTATCAATGTAATGTGTCTGACTTGGATGGATCATCACCAATAAAGAGGGAGGGAAAATTAGCAGTTTTTGTAGCTGATAGAAATTTTGACAAGAAGTAATCTTCTGATTGCTACCCTGTAAGCAAACTCAATGATTAAAAAAAATCTAAATAATTTGAGCCAAAGCACAGGAAGATAGAAATGTATTATTAGGGGTCTGTTGCTAAGACCTAAAGGGTGAACTCAGAAAAATCAGGTGAATAAGTCTAAGAACAAAGCAACAATCCTTTTTATTTGGTGTGTTTACAGGTAGGTCATGAGGGGCTTAAACAGAGACATGCCCAGGGAACTTTGATGGGGAGGGAGAGACATCAAAGGAAGAATCCTAGAGAAGGATCCACCACCTCAAGTTGGGATAGCAGCCAATACTTCTGAACAAGAGTGGCACAGTGAACTGTGGCCAGGACTGACACTTTCAAAATGGGATGGAGAAGGGCAAAAGGGAAGAGATGTAATCAGGGATAAAAAAGGAGAGAAGAAGGGAGGGAGAGATGGAGGAGAGAGAGAGACAGACAGACAGACAGAGAGACAGAGAGCGAGAGAGAGATGAGAGAGAGAGAGAGTTGGGCATGATGGTCTTGGTCATGGCAGAAAGAGAGTCTCAAAGAGGTTGCTCTAGGACTTGGCACATTGTGACAACAGGCTTACCCAATTCTGTGGGCATGATTCTTAGGTCCATAATCAATCCATGCATCAGGGAAATTGAGGGATCAGGGAAACTCCAGGAGCCTGAAGAGGAACTAGGTGCTTTATAGGAAGGGGTGTGCTCTCACTCAGGTACGATTGGAGCAAGGAGCAAGGCAGAAGAGAGGGGCTACCAAGCAGGAAGAAGGGCATAGTTAGGAGTAGTCTGTTGGAAATAGAACAGTGGAAAGAAATTTTGTTTTGAAGTCAGAGTCAAATTCAGTCTCTAATACTTATTACCTGTATGATCTTGGGCAAAATACTTCCTGGGCCTTGGTCTACTGTGTAAAATGAGAAGGTGAGACTAGATGGCCCTATAAGGACCCTTACAACTCTAGATCTCAGAAACTATTGTAGGGTGTGTGCATATGTGTTATTTCTCTGTATCCACAAAGATCTGTTTAGATTTAGTTCAAAGGGAAGAATGAATAGGTAGGAATCTCTAGAGTCTCCTCTGCCCACTCTTCTCCAAGTGAGACTTTAATTCCTGCCAAGAGGGGAGTAGGACATTGGGGCCATGAGGCTGGAAAATTTGTTCTCTTCAGAGAGGGCTTAGAATGCTAGAATAATATCTATCCATCTCCCTAAATATTGTTGGCCTAAGAGAAATAATCTTTAGGTTCAAGTCATTTTCTTGATTGCTATCCCTTTAGTAAGGAATGAGTACCTCAAGTATATATACAAAGGTTCGACTCCCTTCCTACCAAATGCCAGTTATACAAAGACGATCAGAAAATGGAAACTAACCCATTTATCCAAGCAAACAAAAATCAAGGAGTTATTTAGATTCGAATATACCAGACATGAATTGAATACCAGACAATTCATAGAGTGAATGAGCTCTCCCACTGGAAGCAAGCTATCTCAGCTCAACCAAAAACAAGGTAGAGTCCCAGATCTCACTCAAAATTGAATTCTCCAAAGTCTCTACTGGGGTAAGCCAGGGAAAGGAACATGATTGAAGTGCTGGCTCTTCTACATATCAGCTTCTTCCCAGTCTTTTTTTCCCTTCAGTGATCTTTTCCTGAAAAGAATCTGGAACTAGTTGTCTCCTCTCTCAAGGTTTGAAGGCAAAAGCACCAGGACCTCTCTTTTTCCCAAGCTATTACCAACCCCACCATTCCTGCCTTTCATGCTATCATGAAACACTGAGGAGTTACTTATTTTCCACCAATAAGGAGAGAGACTTATGCAAACATGCTTGAACCCAGGTTACACCATTATATGAGTAGGCCTCCTGAAGCAGAGGGTTTTTAGGATACCAATAAAAAGCCTGTTGTTCCTGTTATAAGCATTATCTGTGATTTTTAAAAATGCAGTTAAATATAAATAGATTGATATTATCCTATCCAAGTGTATCAGGTATGGAGTTTGATGAAAACAGCTGAGTTAAAATAAAGGTTCAAATGAAGTCAACAAAATTAAAGTGAATTCATTTTAGATGTTTACTTAAAGCATTCAAGGGAGAGTTTTTAGAAAATTAGTTCCAAAGGTTTCACCAGATTTCCAAAAATGTCCAAGACACACAAAAAAGGGTAAGACCTCTGGGCCTAGGCAGATAAATATGAATCTTACACACACACACACACACACACACCCCTCTTATGTGATAGGCAACAAAGCAGTCTTAATACTGGCTCCATTAAGACTTTGTACTTCAGTTCCAATAACTAGGTTGTATCCTTTCCTCCCTCTGTGACCAAACTACCATCCCAGTTACTGGTGTCGCTATACTACTTCTTTTTCCTACTCTACCTAAGTCCCTGCCTTGGTTCCTTCTTTAAAATACTCATTTTTCTGGGAATGGAGATATATTTTTCATCTCTCCCTTAAAACCTGCCTCCGAATTCTAGTAGTTCTAGTTGGGTCCCAACTACCTGCTGCCAGACCTATCTTATACTGCCTCCCTGAACTTCTTGGTATATTGCCTGATGCTTCCCCCATCCTTACAATAACTGTGTGCTCTGACTCCCTGTCAAGACCTCAGCATGTTGCTTCTACTCAGACTTTTGCTGGAGGTCTTTTCTGTCCCTGTGTGGGTCTACCTGGTGTCTGAGTCCTGGCCCTCCATAATCGGGCACATTTCATTGAAGATCTAGCCTCAGCAATAACAGGGAAGGTTATTATCTCAAAACCATAGCAACTGGAAGGAATCTCCAGTCCTCAGGTGGTTTCTAGGAAGAGAGGAAATCTGTCTTGTCACAACAGAAACCCATTATTTTAAAGCAAATATTGGTTGAAATTCCTAGTAAACCGAGGGAAAGGAAAATTATTTGGATTGTAATGAAATGTCAAGTACTTAACATTCATTCTCTCTCATTGACTTGAGAAAATTTGTTTCTTACAGATTCATGTCTAAATATATGACATCCTTCCTGCCGTGGTTTTTTATCATAGGCTCTAACCATGAATGACTGGGATTTCCTTCTTGACTAAGCTGATTCATAGTACAATACTTCAATGAGACATCTTCACAGGGAAGAGAACTCCTACCAACACATTTAAAACTTTTGGGAGGATATATTTTCTTGTAATTTGCAATAAGTGACATGGCTTATGGAATTCCATATACCATAGTTAGTAAGGAAGGAAACAAGTATTTATTAAATACCTACTATGTGCCAGGCACTGTAATAAATGCTTTCCAGATATTATCTCATTTAATCCGTACAACAACCTGAGGAGGTAGTATTATGTTCCCCACTTTACAGTTGATTAAAATGAGGCAGACAAGGGTCTTGAACAGAGTCCCATAGCTAGTGAGTATCTAAGGCTAGATTTGAACTCTGATTTTCCTAATTCCAAGCTCAACGGTGTACCCACTGTGCCACCTTGATGCCTCAGCTAGGAGGCACATCATAAATATATTAGGAAGGAAGTGAAGGAACACTGTCATGGTACTCACATACCTCTCTTAATACAGTCTAAAATGGGTTAAGTTTTATTAGTATTCATATTGTACTATTGCCCCCTATTGAGTGTGCTGCCCACTAAAACTCCCAGGACTCTTACAAAGGGACTACCGTGTTTCCCCGATAATAAGACCTATCCTGAAAATAAGCCCTCCCCTTACTGTGTAAGATTCCTCTAAAATAAGCCCTCCCCCGAAAATAAGCCCTATTGAGATTGCTACTGTAGTGAAGGTGATCTGCGCTACATGCTACATTACGGTACCCACTGTATGCACCATCCCCCCCCCCACCCCGTAAAATGCACGCTGCGCTCTGAGCTGCATCCAATCAGAGCTGCAGCAGTGAGCGCATCATCCTGTTCTTCCCCAGTGATTTTCTTATTGAATAAAGGTACATTTTTTTGTTCACATTTACCTGTTTATTAAAATTGCTGTCAATGTTCATTAAAATAAGCCTTCCCCTGAAAATAAGCCCTCTGGTGTTTTTCTGTCCAAAAAAATAATAAGACAGTGTCTTATTATCGGGGAAACACGGTAGTGTTTAGCAAAAGAAAGCATGGTTGCAAACCTATCCTTGTTTTGGGGGGTGGGGGTCACTTTTTAAATTCTAGGATAAAATACCAACTTCTCCATTAGGCATGTAAAAGCCTACCTTTCCAGACATTTCACATTTCTCCCCTTCATGCATTCCCTGTTCCAACCAAATTGGTCTATTAACTGTTCCCTAAATTCTGAATTCCATTTCCAGTCTCCATGACTTTTTGTTCCACCTTTCCTCCCAGCTAACACCAGTGTCTGGAATGCACTTGCTCCTTGATTCACACTCTCAGAATCCTTAACTCTCTTCAGAACACAACTTCAGTGCCTATTCAGAAACTATTTTCTTCCCTCTGAAGTCACTGGTAGTCTCTTTGGTCTCAAATTATATTGTTCTTAACTTTCTGTATGAATACTGAAATCCCTCCCCCAGTAGAAAATAGTCTCTTTGAGAGCAGGGTTGCTTTGAGTTTTGCTTATGTATACCCAGGACCTATACAGAGTCCAACACATTGAAGGCTCTTCATAAATTCTTATTGAATTAGTGAATGTATGGCAGGTTCCTGAATAATGATAACTAGCTTTTTCTGTTCAACAAATATATGTGTTAAGTTGCATTGCTGTCTTTTGCTATCATTAATTTCCAAATATGCCCTTCCCCCAATTCTGTGTCTGTCTCCCTTTTAACAAAGATTCCATTTTATTATATTGAGAGCTTTTTGTGTGCAAAGATATCATGGGGACTACAAAAAAAATGAGTGAGACAGTCACTGCTCTCAAGGAACTTGCAATAAGGTAGGAGAAATTAAATATATATGCAATTAAAAGTAATAGAAGGCAAAATGCCAACTAGGAGCAGGAGGAAAATGCTGACAGTAAAGGTAACATTTGAGCTGGGCCTTGAAGGATGGAGAGGGGTCCAGGTCTTTCCAAAAGGCCTGAACAGAATTAGCAAAAAGCACTGAGGCAAGAGAAGTCCCATTTATGGATCAAGAACTGAAGATCTTGGTGCTTTCAATCAATCACATAACATTATTAAGTCTTTAAATTGTCAGATAACTCCAGAAACAATCTTTGGGGTATTACCTGATTTCCTGGGGAGTGTGTAATATACATATAAAATGTAAAGCTCTGGCTTTCACAAGGGTACCATGTAAACAACATAATATTTAGTGATAAATATTTTCCAAACTGGGGTCTTTAACATTAAAAAAACTCCACAGATAACAGAGCTAAAAATCCTAATGATTTTAAATGGTCTTAAATTATTCTCCACCCTTGGGCTGACAGGGTTCCTTTACCTTTTTGCAAATGGGCAGATCATTTTTTTTGTTGTTACAATTTGAGTAGGAACTCAAGTTTCTACTTGTCTTCCTCCATGCCTCCCGACCCTGCATTAGAGAAGATCAACATTTAATATATATATATATGTGTGTGTGTGTGTGTGTGTGTGTGTGTGTAACCATACAATATATACTTCCATATATCAGTGTTTTCTATGGTAATGGATAGAATCTTCTTCAGGAGTTCTTTGTAATTGATTGTAATGATCATATTACTCAAAATAGTTTGGTCATTCATAGTTACTCTTTGAACAATACTGCTGGTACTGTATACAAATTTATCTTGGTTCTGATTGTTTTACTCTGCTTTATTTCATACAATTCTTTTTATGTTTTTCTAAAACCAATCTGCTTGTCATTTCTTACAGAGAAGTAGTATTCCATCACAATCATATACTACAACTTTTTTAGCCACTCCCCAATTAATGGGTAACCCCTCACTTTCCAGTTCTTTGCCATCACAGAGAAAGCTGCTATAAATGTTTTAGAACATATAGGTTATTTTCCTTTTTTTTTTTTTGCTTTTTGGAGGGGGGGAAGGTAGTGCAACTGGGGTGAAGTGACTTGCCTAAGGTCACATGGCTAGTTTTTGTGTTAAGTGTCTGAGACCGGATTTGAACTCAGGTCCTCCTGACTCCAGGACTGGTGCTGCACCACCTAGCTGCCCCGATTGTTTTCCTTTTTCTCTGGTCACCTTGGGAAACAGACATAATAGTGGTATTGCTGGGTCAAAAGGTATACACAGTTTTATTACTCTTTATTGCTCTTTTAGCATAATTCCAAATTCCTCTCCAAAATGGTTGGACCAGTTTACAATTCCACCAACAGTGTCCCAATTTTTCCATATTCCCTCCAACATTTATCACTTTCCCCCAGTGGTTACCAAAGACACCAAATGGAGACACTGAATACTTAAATTTTTTTTGAAAGGGAATGCCCCTGACAGGAGGAATCAACCCTGATTGGTGGACATTTAAATGAAGAGGTGGACTAAAAGCCTTCAGCTCCTTTTGCTAAGAACTTGGCTTAATCATAAGACTCAGCCACTTCCAGCAATTTTGTATAAAAAGTGTTTTTATAACTATATTCATATAGTTGCTGAGTTTGTCTTGGCAGGTATATTCCCAGGCATTTTATATTGTCAATTGTTATTTTAAATGAAATATCTCTTACTATTTCTTCTTGCAAAACTTTGTTAGTGATATAGAGAAATGCTGATGATTTACATGGCTTTATTTTACATCCTGTTACTTTGCTAAAATTGTTTCAGCTAATTTTTTAGTTGAATCTCTAGGATTTTCCAAGTATACTATTATATCATCCACAAAGAGGAGATAGTTTTCATTTCCCATTCTGATTCATTCAATTTCTTTTTTGTCTCTTAATGTGATTGTTAGTGTCCTAGCACAATATTAAAGAATATCACTGATAACATGCATCCTTATTTTAGTTTTGATCTTACTGAAAAGGTTTCTAGCTAATCCCCATTACAATAATGCTTGCTGATGGTTTTAGATAGATGTTTCTCACCATTCTAAGGAAAAATCCATTTATACCCATGCTTTCAAGTGTTCTTAATAGGGATGAGCATTGTATTTTGTGAAAAACTTTTTCTTTATCTATTGATACAATAATATGATTTTTATTGATCTTGTTATTGTTATAATAAATTATGTCAACAGGAATCAGAATAGGCAATGAGGAAATAAAACTATCTCTTTTTTTGTAGATGATATGATGTGTTCCCTGTTTAAGTCCCACTTGGTCATAGTGTATAGTCTTGGTGATGTAGTGCTGTAGTCTCCTAGCTAGTATTTTATTTAGGATCAAATGCCTACTAGTTGAGTATATGGAATTTAGACATAATAAATTCACCTTTAGTTCACTTGTAGAACCATAAAAATCAGAGGACCTGGGAGTTGGAAGGGACTTCAGAAGCCATCTACTCCAGTCTGTGCCTGACATACTTAATAGATACTAGTTGACTTGAATGAGAATCTCATCTATCACATAACCTGACAAGTGGTACTATTATTATCCCTATTTTGCAGATGAAGAAACTGAAGCAAAGAAGTTAAATGATGTGCCAGAGTCACACAGCTGGTAAGTGTCTGAAGCTGGATATGGACTCAGGTCTTCACAACTCCTAAGTTCAATATTCTATTCACTATGCCAGGCTTTTTCCTTTAAGTAGAAAATCAACAAAAACTATCATGCTTGGGTTGAAAAGATAAATTTCATAAAATGTTGGAAGTGTGTCTAGATAGAAGTTCCATCTAAAACACTTCTGGGAACTTTAGTGGATTGCAAGCTCAGTATTAGTCAATGTGATTTGGCAGCCCAAAGCACTAAGGCAATCTTAGCCTGTATTGAGATGTGTGGTGTCCAGAACTAGAGAGGTGGTCATCCCATTGAACTCTGTCCAGGTCAGATCACATCTAGGGTGCTGCATGCAATTCTTTGTGTTACATCTCAGGAAGGACATTGATATATTGGAGAGTATCCAAAGAAGAGAGACTAAGATGGCAAAGGGTTCCATTCATGCCAAATCAGGAACGAGGGAGGCTTAACTTGGAGAAAAAAAATTGAAGTGGATATCAAAAGTTGTTAAGTATATGAAGGATTATCACATGGAAAAGAAATAATGATTTTTTATTTTCATTTTTTGCTTGGTTTCAGGGGACTGAACTAGAAACAATGGATATTTAGTTGCAAAGAGAGATTTAGGTTTGATACAAGGAAAAATTTCCAAACAATTAAGAAATGTCTCTAATTGGAATAGCCTGATTTAGGTCTACTCCTCTCACTAGTGGTCTTTAAGTAAGGGAATTGAAGGAATTAGGACAGCAAGTGCTTCACTGTGGGAATTGAGTGAACCACACTGACTCTATCTTCTGACTCAGTTCTGGAGCTAGTTTAGTTCCCTTTCTATTCAATTATGGATCTAGTCCAATTTCTGTCCTGTGAGGAAACTTTATTCAATTGTGGGGATTGGGGGAAAACATTATTGCATTGTTTGAACTTTGAACCCTGTGTGGCTGGGAAAATGGACCACCTCTCCCTGCTGCTTAGACACCCTTAAACAAGGACCTAGGTTATGCTAACCAGAAAACCCGTCAGATCCAAAGACTGATACAGGGAGTTTTCTCACAGTTGTATATCTCAAATGATCCATATGTCTTATTTGAAAACTGGCCCTGTACTAGTCAATCAGTTATGGTTTCCATGTTCCTTTGATTGAATACTGTCACTTGGGGGTGGGTGAGGGATGGTGGCACCTTTGTTTCTGAATTCAGGGAATTGCACCTGTTTGCCCTTTCCCTCCCAATTTACAAAGTCCCTAATCTTTCCTCCAATTACAAACTAGATTACCTAATGTGGCATTGATTCTTTTTAATTAATTGGCCTTACTTAATTGTTTTTAATGTGTAAAAGTCTATCTCCCTTTGTATTCAGGGTCCAGAATAAGCTGATGAAGGGTCCTGGTCCCAATTTTTTAGGCAATTGGCAAGTTTTGCTTCATAAATTGATAAGCTTGGAAGACTGAACCTTTGTTTGCCCAGTCATTTCATCTTTTACCTGCTACATAAGCAGAGGCTATATATGACCATTGGTCAGGTTATGTGGTAGATGAGATTATTATTCAAGTCAACTCAACTGACATTTCTTAAGTATCTGCTATATGCCAGGCACAAATTGGACTAGACAGCCTCTGGAGTCCCTTCCAACTCCTAGATTCTTGGATCTTACAGTTCTACAACTGAACTAAAAGTGAATTTCCTACATCTAAATTCCATATACTCAACCCATAGCTTTCTGATCCTGATGTCATTTCCCAAATAGATTTCTCTACTCAAAAAAGACTTCTGAAAATAATTTGCAGAGTGTCTTTATTATCATTCCTCATCCTCACCCTCATTGTCAGGCACAACATAAATCAAGTGCGTGGGAATTTGCCCTTATGTTAGTTAACTCAATTTTCTAGCATGGAATCATGGAAACAGAACTTAGTTTGGAGTCAGACAGCCTGGGATCACTGAAGTCTGGAGGTTCTGCCACTAACCTGTGATGTGAGGCAGTAAGATGGTGCAGTTGGTGGAGCACTGGACCTGAAGTCAAGAAGACCTAAATTCAGATTTAGTTCCAGACCAGCTATGTGATCTTGGACAAGTCACTTAACCACTGTCTACCTCAGTTTCCTCATCTGAATCATACCTACCTCCCAGGGTTGTTGTGAGGATCAGATGAGGTATTTATGAAGTGCTTAGCACAGGGCTTGGCACATAGTAAGCACTACTTAAATGTTAGCTATTATTATTAAGTGACATTGGGCAAGACATTTTTACCTATCTGGTATTCAATTTCCTCATCAGTAAAATGAGGGGGTTAGTTGCAAAGATCTCTAATATCTCTTCCAGTTCTAAATCTTATCATTGTGTTATCTCCCAAGATAAGTGGGCAGAGTTTTAGATTTATAGAGCTGAGAAATAAAACTCTCAAGTGGAGAGAGAGGCACCAGAAACCCTAACAGGGGTGGGGAACCTGCAGGCTCCAGGCCACAAGTGACCCTCTAGGTCCTCAGCTGAGGTCCCTTGACTGAATCCAAACTTCACAGAACAAATCCCCTTAATAAAAGGATTTGTTTTGTAAAAGTGGGACTCAGTCAAAAGGCTATACCCAAGGACCTACCTAGAAGGTCAAATGTGGCCTTAAGGCTGCAGGTTCCCCATCCCTACCTTAGCGCCTTCCTAACATTAGCTTAATTATCAAAGACATCTAAGTTTTAACCCCCATGCAAAAGAGACACTGGCAAAAGAACGAAAAATCTTGCTGCACTTGAGACAATATAGGGAAAGAGGAAGGTGTTAATGGAATGCCAGGATCCAAGCCTTGTTTGGGTAAAAATGAAATCTTTTTAATGTTCAATAGTCTTACATTCATCTGGAAAATCTGAATATAATTCATAGAAAACCAAGACAAAGACCATCTTGGCTTTAAAAAGAAAAAAAACCCCAAAACTTTAAGCTAAATTTATTAGGGATAAGGGCCCTAAAACCCCAACACAGGCTGAGAATCCAGTACGGTTCAGGATAATTAACAGATCCAGAGATGTACAGGCTAATACTTAAGATAATCCTTAAATAAACTGGTACTTGCCGATAAAAATATCATCAAATAAAAAAGACATTTATTTATTTCCATATTTACAAAAGAATAATACCTATTTCTTAAAACTCTATTTGGGATGATATTTTGGTGCTGATATTTATAGTGGGAAAGGATGTTTCAAACTGATGAGTGTATTTGGGAAACACTGCACAATGCAGTCTATTGAATACCATTGAACAATTCGGCATCCTCTTTATGAAGTGATGCTTGGATTCTTCTCTAGTTCTTATTCTATCGAAGAGCTTCAGGTACTTCCACCTACAAAAGAGGGGATTGTTGTTCTCATTAAAGTAGCACAATACTGATAAAATAATAATAAAAGCTACCATCTATTGTAGAGATAGATAGGTATTCTCTGAACAACATACTCCCTTTCTAGAATAATAATGCTATTGAAAAATTGTGAGCTACTTCAGCTTTTTTTAGCTATCAACTCATAAAATTTTAAATGTGTTTATTATTTAAAGGGTTATTTTTGTGAAAGGAAGATTCATTTAAAAACTCATTATCAGTCTAATTTATCTATTTAGGAAGTAAGCATTTTTACATAATGGGTTTTCTTAAAACAGGGGCTTTGAGGATATACTGGAGGTCTGAGTGGAGTGAACAAGCAATAGACATATTTCCCAACTAGAAATGTGCTCAGTGGTGTCCTATGTTCCTAGTATATCCAGCTGGTATGTTTGCTCTTGCATACTAAAATATTTAGAATATTAAAAAGTATTTTGGGAAGTGACTTTGGTATCATCATGCAATTGAAGCCAACTCATCTGCTAATTCTGTGCCCAAATGCTGGCTCTCAGGTTACTTACCCGCCTTAACTGTCTTATACTGCTTCCCCGAATTTCATCCATGAGGCTGTCATGAGCTGATCTCTGTGGGGTGGAGGGTCTTGAACTTTCTTCTATTTTCTTTTCCTGAACTGATCTTAATGAATTTTTTATCTCCTTCAATATATTGTTGGGTTGTTTTTTGATCTTTTTCCCTTTTTTCTTTTTCTGTCCATTTTGCAATGCCCTTTGGGCATTTTCCTGTTGTTTGATGACTTCTGCAATGTTTCGGGTTATTAACTTCTTCTCTGGCAGAGGAGGTGGAGGAGGGGGTGGGGGAGGAGGTAGTGGTGGCATATGAGGAAGAGGAGGAGGAGGAGGAGGAGGTGGGGGCGGAGGTGGAGGAGATGGAGCTGCAGGAGATGGGGGTCGACTTCTTACAGACTGGACTTTCTTAGGCAGTTTTGGAGAAGACCAAGGAGAATGTCTAGGGGATGCATAAGGTGAAGAGCCAGGAGTTCCCCTCTGCCAAACTTTGTTTTTGAAGTTAGATCCCCCATCATATCCCTCTTGTTGCTTTTGTTCTTGCATACGTTTCTGCCTCTGTTTGTCCATATTTCTTGTCAAAATACTCGTCATGCTCATTCTTGGTCCAGCAAGTTCAAAGTGATAGCCCAGTCTCACCAGCGTTGTGTTCTCCTTCAGGAGCTTGACAATCTCCATTTCTACCTGGCTGCCCATGATGTGCCTTTGGTTGTGAAACCGTAGTTCTGTCAGAACCGTATTGTGTTGAAGGGCCCGCATGATGGCCAGAATTCCTTTGCCAGTGATGAAATTTGACTCGATGTTGACACTGGTTATGTGCTGGTTGACCTTCAGCATCTCTGCAATTGCTATGGCAGCGCTGTCATCAGCCTTTGTATTAGCCAGGCTGAATGTTTTCACCACTGTGTTGTTCTTGAGGGCTTCAGCAAAGCGGGTCAGATTTGGTGTTGTGATGTTCTCGATATTGTTCAGGTTGACCTCAGTGGTGTAAGGGTCATTGTTCTTTACCCTCTCCAAAGCGTCCTCGATAACAGTGGGATTGCCACAAGGGTGAATGGCAGTAGGTGACTCTGTGTTTCTGCCACTGTGGCCATTAGTTAGGTTTATGTTTTCTATTTGACTCTTAAATGTCTTTGGCTTAGGGCTATCCGAACGGCCCTGTACACAATTCAGAGTTCCCTGACAGCCCCCTAGGACTTCAGGCTTCCTTTCTGTTTCATCTTCTTCATCACTTTCTTCTTCTTCTTCTTCCTCTTCCTCCTCCTCCTCTTCAGTATAAACCTCTTCAGAGACCTCACTGTTGCTTTCTGTAAAGATAAGTTCTTCCTCACTGTCTTCTTTGTCTTCTTCTGTACCCTAAATAAGGAAGGCAGGTGTCAGGATTAAATAGTAACTATTAGTTTTGTTTTCCATATTATCCATAGTTCAAAAATGCTCAGAATTCAGTTGATCAGTGATAACATGACAAGACAATCGCTGAAGGTCTTAAATAACATAACTGTAACAATTTAAACAGGGATTATGGTCAAGATTGCAGTGCTAGTATATCCAATGATCCAGGTTTTTCTCTTGTTTTACCAAGAGTTCTTTTTTTGGTCTCTTTTTTCCTGGCTCATTTATAATATGTCAGATTTAATCATCCTTCAAGAACTGACACCCCAACCTCTTCCAAAAACAAATAAGAAGGCAAGCAAAAAAAAAAAAGAAAACAAATTGATATTGAAATCGAAAGGATATGGTAGCAAGGACTCTATGGATTTTAAGAGCTGAAGGTAAAATTCTACAGAGGCTCTTCAGTTCAAATGTGAATATTCCCTTTCCCATATCAGTTTAAATGAGACCTGAAGTGTAGCAAAGATATTATATTGCTAAGGGTAGCTAGGTGGCTCAATGGATAGAGTACCAGCCTTGGAGTCAGTAGGACTTGAGTTCAAATTTGGCCTCAGACACTTGCTAGCTGTTTAACCCATGGAAGGTCACTTATTATCCCTGTTGCCTCAAAAAAAAATTATATATATATATATGTATATGTATTACACTGTTTTAATTTCCCTAGAATAGAGAATAGAGAATGAGTAATTAGCTTGTTTGGAAAATAGAGTAGTCTTGATTTTGATCAGTAGGGCATTTTATCTGAAAGTCAATAAAAATGATTTATTTATCAAAAATATTATTCATAATAAAAATATGCTTTATTTGCATAGCATTTTATGGCTTTCAAAGAACTTTCACATAGGACATTAGAAAACTGAGACTTGTAGTAACTTGCCCAAGAGTGTTGAATAAGATGTAGTTCTTAAAACTCAATCCAGTCCCCTTCTCATCATGTTACATTTTCTCATTGTATTATATCACTGAGAAGATGGTTAAAACTTTGAAGGATGCTAAAGTACACATCATGACCTCAAAAAGTGATTATTTTGTTAGTTTTCTTGTTCTTGGGGCAAAATCACCTTTCATTTAAGCGTGTGTGCGTGTGTACACACACACACACACACACACACACATACACACATCCCACAAAGCTCTTATCATCTATTACCTCAATTGTCTTTAAAAAAACAACAACCAAGCACTTAGGACTAATGCATTTCTTTCTCATTAGTCTGTATGAAAATCACTGAAAAAAGACTTTCAGAAAATTGGACATATTTGACAGAATAAAATTTCAAATCCAAATGTATGTGCTGAGATTTTACTTTGCAATTTTTTGTTTTGATCCAGGCCTAAGATTTCCTTGATATCTGGAATTCCCTATTTAAAAAACAAAAGCAAAATAAGGGGCACAGATTCAAGAAGTATAGACGTTGGCCCCAAAGTCCTAGCTCAGTTTTAAGCTACTAAAACTTAAATTTAAACTTAAAACTGTACTAAGACTTGAGACATCCTATATATGATTTTAGAGAGTTGCCTGGGATATTGAGAGATTAAGTGTAGAGGCAGCTAAGTTGCACAGGGGATAGAGTGCTAGTCCTGGAATCAGAAAAATTTGAGTTCAAACCCAGCCTCAGATACTTAGTAATTATATGACCCTGGGCAACTCATGTAAACTTTGCCTCAGTTTCCTCAACTGTAAAAAATGGAAATAATAACAGCACTTACGTATGTCTCAGGCTTATTGTGAGGATCAAATGAGATAGCCTATATGAAGCTTTTAAACACAATGCCTGGCACATGGTAGGTGCTTAATCCATGTTTGTTCCATTCCCTTCCAAGAGACTTGCTTCTAGTCACATAGCCAGTATGTGTCAGAGAGAGGGTTTGAACTTAGATCTTCCTGTTTCCAAGCACATACATACCTCCATCCACCATCTTTTCGGTTCAGTTCAACTTTTCAGTTACTGTGCTCAAAAAAAATTTCCATTGTCTCTAAAAATTTCTTCTGTACCTTATCACTCAGGAAATTTTCAGAGACCTTCTGAGTTTGGATCCTTCAAACTGCCTGGATCAGATTCTTTCCTGGGATGATGCTCCTGGTTTAATGTTTATTGAATTCACAATCACAAAGGAGTCCCCTTTTCTGCCCTCATCTTAGCAGCAGGTGCTGTTTTTCCACAGCCGGGCTTCTATAACAATCAGATTGGCAGAACTTTGGCCCCAAAGCATGGTGCATTATTACCATCCCTCTGTGGATGGGTGCAAGTCTCTGTTCACCTTTTATCTTTTGAGAACAACTTTAGGCCTTAACAATGCAGGGGAATCAAGGTGGGAGTGAAGCTGACCAACATTCAACCCAATTCAATCTGATAAACTTTTAGTTCGGATCCAGCCTCAGACACTTAACACAAAAACTAGCCATGTGACCTTGGACAAGTCACCCAACCCTAATTGCCCCCCAAAAAAGCAAAAAAAAAAATCTGATAAACTTTCATTAAGTACCTTCTATGTGCCAGGCATTAGATTAGAATGGAAAGGAATGGATTATTATAGATATATGTGCATGCATGTATGTATGTGTGTATGTATATATGTGTGTGCATTCATATATTGGCTATATTGTTCAAGATATAGATACAGAATAAGGCACAAAAAATGGGCCAAGAGAGGATTCATTAACAAACATTAACTGATTAAGTACAATGTGCAAAGCACTGGACTAGTCCTTTGGGAGATACAAAGAAGAATAAGGCATATTCCCAGGCCTAATGGAGACTGCAGTTTGGTAGATATTTTGATGGTTACTCTACTGGGGCACCAGATTATTGCTAGGGACACAGGCAACACTGTCAAAAAAGGATTGGAATTCAAGCAAAAAACAAGATAGAAACAATCTGCACAAGCATGGTGGATGCAAGAACAAATCTTGCCAGATTGACAGCATTCAAGATAGGTTGGAGAAAGATGTTTCTTATACAACAGACAATACCCATTTGTTATACAGAGTCAGGGATGCTGCTGAAGATTCATCTTGGTCACTTGGAAAATAACAAAATTTTATTTTAACCATCACTTAATTATGGTAACAATTAGAATAACAAAGGTACCATGCTTTTAACAGCAACATTTTTCTAGTAATCTTGTACCATGAGTTGTAAAACACCAATCTCCAAAGTACGGAAGCTGATAATCACCAAAGTGCAATGGACTTTATACATGGAGGGCATGAACATACTGCAATACATTACAAATGAAGAATTAGGTACAAGTGGTGTAAAGACATACATGATGGATAGAAGATGGGTAGTGATGTGGCAAGAACCAGGGATAACTGACGGACAATCCACATTTTCCACTGGGCATCGTTCAGATGTCATGACAACACAACACCCTCAGCATGTTGGGAAGACTCCCTCTGGCTAACTTATAGGAGAATATGGATATGAGTCAGACAGGAGGATCGGATGTGGCTAGGTTACAATCTGTGTCATTGAAGGGGATATCCATATTAATTATACCATAGATTCATTGGAATATTTTATTAACGGGTAGGGAACAAATCAGTGAAAAAAGAGCATTGAACAAGTGAAACATTTTAAAATTTACTTTAGGGAAATGATACACTATATGTATATGTGTGTGAGCATGAATATCTACAAATACATATACTGATACATGTGCATACAATACATATAAACATATACATGTGTATATATACACATACATACACAATACATGTATATGCCCTAGGAGTTTTGACACTGGGATTGGGATTCTCATCCTGGCTCTATCATTACTTAAGTAATCTTCTACAAGTTAATATCAGTGGGCCTCATTTTTCTCACCTATGAAATGAAAGGGTAGAGTAGGTAAGCTCTGAGGTATCTTCTAGGTCTATCAAATCGTTCAACGTTAGAAACTGATGTGATCTTATCAGTAGAAATAACATTAAAGAAGAAGCATTACCATCTGCTTTGCTGCTGCACTTTAAGGATTATGGGACCTTTCTATCTGACTTGTGCTGAAACTTTCTATATGTTTTGTTTCTCCAGTAGAATGTGTCCTCTTTAAGAGCATCGCCTGACTTATTTTTCTATTTTTACCCCAAGTACTTATCAAAGGGCTGTGCCTATAGAAAGTACTTGATAAATATTTCCTTCCATCATTCATTCAAGTAGAGAGGAAACAGAGCCTTAATTCTTTCATTTCTCAAAGAGGAAGTTGGACTAATCATCTCAAAGGTTCCTTCAAGTCTTAATTCCTATGATTCTATACTGATGGGGCTAATGACTTGTTAGCTTTGTGCAACTACTGTTTATTTGATTTCTATGGCAAGGGTTGGACTGGGGTGTGGGAGATTTTAGAGCACCATGGTCTTCACCATAGTTCTATCAACTGGCCCACAGTCCGACTGTCACCAAATTGTGGCATCAGCTTTGTGTAAGGTGATTATTGCAGAGCCAGAAAGGAGAATTCCAGATGAAAGTGGCGACTGCTGTGAAGGCAGAAGATTCAAGAGTGGTAGAAAAGAAACAGATGAACTAGTAAGGTATATCTGGAATTCTGTGCCCATTTCTAGGTTCCATTCTGGTTCTCCCCTCTTGAATCTGCTACAAGATATCATTAGATGACAGCACTGGCCTTAGAAACTTGTGAGAATGCCCAAGGGTAGATATCAGACTTGTCATAAGATTAGAATAAGAAAGTATTTTCCTAGGAAAATATATCCTTAATGCCATATGTGTGTATTTATCAGCTGACCTTTTAAGACACACACACACACACACACACAAACACATACTTTAAACTTCCTCCAAATTGGGCCAGACATACAATACATAGGCTAACAACTAATTCCTTACTACCTTGGCCCCTGTTTGTCATGGCTGATAGGAGACAGGGATGCCCTACCTATAAGAGTATTACTAGCAACGTGCAGGTTCAGGGAAAGAAAGAATATGCCACCTGTCTGCTTCCATTTTAAGCAGCAGCATCCAGGGCAGTGAGGACCAGTGGTAGGAAAGATCTGCCCTATATAAACAAACACTTCCAAGAGTAATAACAAGATATGAGTTGCCCTAATGGTAAGAATAAGTTAAAACCTAGATGTTTATACAAAAAAAATAATGCAGTTGATTTTTACATTGAGTCATTTTGTAGCTCATTATTCAGCAGAGTTGAAGATCATTTATGGGAGAATGCTCCTACTTAGTACTTGTCAAGGGCTGACCATAGGCTAGGAACAGCAGAGAGCATAGAAGAAAATGGTAGAATAAGTTACTGTCCCTGCTTGATAGCCTTGAGTTATTTAAACTGTATCAAGTTCAAGCTGTTCCCTATGCCTGGAATGTCCTCCCTGCCCCTCCTTGATTGTCGAATTCCTCCCCAGCTTTTAAAGCCCAATTTAATATCCACCTCCTCTTGGAAGCCATAGAGAGGCAGTGTGGTGTGATGGAAGGAGTACTGTACTCAGAATCAAAGTGCCTGAGTTTGAGCCCTGGACCCTGTCCTACATAGCTGGTGACTGCTGGCAAGTCACTTTGTCTTTGACTCTAGTCTTCCTCATCTGAAAATGAGGATAACACTTAATTCTTTATACAACAATGAGAAATATTATCATCACCCTCTCTCTCCCAAATGGTAATTATTTTTCCTCCCAACAGGTCATAGTTTTTTTGTTTTTATATTTCTCTAATGTACTCACCTTGAAATATTATCTGTTATAGTTATCTGTGTGGGTCATTTCATCCATTTTAGACTATAAGTTACATGAGGGAAACAATCAAGTCGTATCTTCACTTTTCACTTCTCCTAGTGATAACACAATGCTCTGAACAGACTAGGTATGTAATAAATGTCAATTATTCTGGTGAATTGAGTTAGATGTATCAACTTTGGAAGGACTTTGAACAAACCAAATCTTAATCTCATTCTTTCTTGTTTGCAAAAGTCTTCTATTTTAGATATATTTGATATTCCTAAATTATTCCTAAATCTACTCTCCCTTTCTATGGTGAGCATTCATTATATCTTCAATCACTTCCAACAATTACTTTCCATGTCCCACAAGAAAGCAATAGACAAACTTCTTTTCCAGATCAAGGTATCCTTTTTTATCTGCCCCCAAATTCCATAGATATACTGTCTTCACTTCCCAAATCCATCCATTGCCATTCACTATCCTTTTTAGCTCTCCTCTCCTCTGTGAATCACATGGGATATGCGTTGTCATAGTGTCCTATATGAGAGATTGACTTTTTTATTTCTGTTTCCTCTTATTGCTGTGTATGTCAAAAAATGTTTATGGATTAATTATAAGGAGGCATTTCATACAAGTGATGGTCTAATTCTAGCTTCTATAAGTAGGTTCCCTCTCCTTCACATTCCCTTCACATATCACTCAACTTCTTCCATCATTATCACTTTGTTCCTTTGGGCACTGACATCTTTGCCTTTAAAAATCCCTAAGTTGTTATTACTATAATCAAAACTGACTTCAGTTAGTAGCTAAACCTTTTGCACAGATTAGTTGACAGTCAATTTAGAACAAAATTGGACAAGAGACAAGACTAGAAAAGGGGGAACCCAAGAGAGAGAAGACATCGAGAAAGTGGAAAGGGGGCACAGATACAGAAAGTAAGAGAGTATCACAGCAAAACTTTGCCTCTTTCACAATTTTTGCCTGTGTGTACTAATTCTAAATCCTTTGGCAGACCACCTGTGCCATAGGTTGCCCATCTTTGTTCTAAAGAGTTAATTCAGTTTTATATCAGGGTATCCTTAGTCAGTAGGGTCAATGCACTCTGTGACTGTCCCTAAGTGCTAAGTGTTATGTGCTATACTTAGAGACTGACCAGCTATTGTTGCCTGTCACTCTTGATATGGCTACCAAAGGACTTTCCTCTCCAGATCTGTTAATTCCTAATGCTTCAAAGAACATACTAGTCTGATAACTAAGGTCACCATCTCCTCTTTCCTCCCAGAACTTTGGCTATTCTTCACATGTGATGACAGACACACCAACAGACCTTTGAGTTATTTTTTTTCTGGTGTTGGAGATAAATTTGCATATGCCCACCCACTTCTCCAGTAAGAACCAGGCAGCCTTGGACCAAGGAGTCAGCTGGCCAGAGTTAGAAAAGCAAGTGGCATAGAGCTCAGAGGCTCAGACAGGGATCAAAGCTTGACTATAGTAGTCTTAATAGCACATTGTTGCCCAGTTAAACTAAAAAGTTACTGTTGTTGTTGTTCAGTGTGTCTAAATCTATGTGATCCCATGACTTTTCCATGGGGTTTTCTTGGCAAAGATACTGGAGTGATTTGCCATTTCCTTTTGTAGTGTGTCCCTATTTTACAGATAAGGAATTGAAGCAAATAAGCATTGTCAACCCAGGGTCACACAGATCATAATTTCTGAGGCATAATTTGAACTCAGATCTTCCTGACTCTAGGCTTGGTGCTCTAACAACTGCACCACCCAGATGCCCTAAAAAGCCACTAGGCCCTACCAAACCTTGATGGAAACCAGGTAAATATATCATGAACAGATAGTCCTAAAACTTGTCTGTTCTTTCCAGTCTTTACCAAAGGAGATCACATTCTTTGCTGTTTATTTGCATGCTGAAGTTCTGTGAGTGGTCTTGGAGCAGAGCATGCCAGCCTCACCCCACCCTTGCAGTAGCCAGAATGGCCTTGGGTTAAGCCAGCACTGCCATGGTTGGATTCTCAAGGGCCTCTTGATACATTGCAACAGATGTGCCTTGTACATATCTTCTCATTTATTCAGTACACCCTAATGTGGGTATTATCTAACAGTCACTCTATTAGTACACTGGCTGGCTGACTGTTGGCTCTAAATCATTTGGCTTTTATATCACTCTGTCTGAGCTCAGTTTACAGAACAAAACCAAGTAGGAGAGCTGGAAGAGGCCTTGGAGATTACTTAGTCCATCCCTCTCATCTTACAGGTGAAGATACTGAAACTCTATAAACTTAGTCAAATGACTTATCCAAGATCTGACAGTTGGTTAAAAAAGGCCCAGGCCAAAAAACAAGATTCCCTCACTCACAGACCAGGGCTCTTTCTGATATAACTGACAGCCTGAGTCTATAAATTCAAGAGTCATTTCTGTATGTTCCCTACAGTTATTGCCACTCCTGTTTTCCCATGAACACATCCTTCTGGTCCTGCTTGTAAAGGTCTGTTTATCCACTTTCAAGTTCAAGTGTACTGGACAGAACTATTCTCAGACTTTTGCCTTACAAATAATGATCATATTTTCTGGTTCTTAGGCAATGTCTGAGAAAAAAAGTTGTCATCACTACCATTATTATTTCTGTATCTTTAGAAAGGAACAATCCAATTAACCAGTCTCACAAAGAGAAGTGAATAATACCATATTATGGACTTATACTTCATACTGGCTAAAGTATAAAAAAAAATCTTAACATGTCTTAGTTGCATATTACTTTTCCAATGTAGACTAGCTCCTTTTATATAAAGAACAGAATCTCTGATTTGATTCTTCTATGAATTGAAGAGATTACACCCTTGTTTCAATCTATAAGATTTTCTGGTCCCTGAGAAACATAAAGCTACAAGGAAAGAACTGATATAAATTGAAGAGCTTGGAAAAAAAAAAAGAGCACCTAGTGGAGAGTGCATGCTGTGGGATCCTACCTTATCACACTCCCCTAGCCTCTCTTTCTCCAGAAGCTTTTTGGTCTCTTTTTCCCAGTAGGCCATCAGGGCCTCTCTGCTGAATGTCCCTGTAGGGGTTTTCTCTGTCAGGCTCTTTTGCCTTAGTCCCACTGGTAGATTTCTATTGGGTTCAATATCTTCCAGCTCCCTCTCCAGCTCCTTCAGCTCCTCCGCTGACAGTGAAGCAAGGAGTTCATCCTCGTCGATGGATTCATATTTGCTCAGTTCCCTTCTGTAGCCAAAGGTGGACATGGTCCCTGTTTTGTCAGATCTACAGAAAGTGTGAAGAATCAGGCATACAAGGCGGCCAGAAGCAGGCAGGGACACGGGTAGTCAGGCTGGCAGTCAGGCTGGCTGGCTTCTTTGGTCAGCAACTGGTTCTCAGAGTGGCTGCGATATCCTTTTAAGAGTAGTGATACAGGATTATGACAATGCAGAGAGGGGTGAAAGCATAGGCTGTTTTAAGCATCAGACGTCAGCCAGACATTTGAACACAAAGAATGTCTCATCGGTGGTGGTTGGAGGTCTTGAAACCAGGGGGGATTATTGACATAATGAGCAATGCCATATTTAACTCAGCCTAGTAGTAGAGACGCTGTGCTCAACCATCTATCGAACAGCATAGGCTAATACATATTAGAGAAGGGGAAATGAGTTCCAACTTACTTTGTTGTCAAACGGGGAAGAAATTTATTTTGAGAACTAACTACCACTGCCACCACAACAGAAAAGGCTATTTTAATGTTGTCCTAAGAGGGGAGGGTTGAAAGTGACCTTCCTCTGTTCACAATAATTTGGGGATAGTTGTCTTAGATCCTCTGTTTTCACCGACTGCTTTGATGAAGAAAGACGAACAATTTGGTTTTCAACCTAGTATCTCCTTAAGGGATTTCTAATTACGGGTATTTGCTCAGCGAAATTTCAAAGCATGACCTAAAATCACAATGTTCATTTCAAAGTGGCATTTTTTTTTTTTTTTTTTTTTGGTGGAGGAAGGAAACCATGGTCCTAGAGATGTGATTTCATCCTGGTAGGAAACTCCCAGTGAGGAAATACCCTTCACCCATGCAGATAAGCACTTATTCTGCCATTTAAAATTTTAGAGAATTGCTTAGGGCATTGAAAGGTTAAATGGCTTGCCCAGGTTTATACAACCAGTATGTGTAAGAGGTATACTTAACCCGGGCTGAGGAACCCGTGGCCTCAAGGCAGGTTTCCCACCCCTGACTTAAGCCTTCTTGACTCCAGTTCTTTTATCCACAACACTGCATCTACCTTTCAGGTAAGCGATTTTCTAAATATTCAAAATAATGAGGACTTGTCTCTGGTGTGAAAAGTAAAGAGAAGCAAATTTAACATTTTTGTCTAGACCTGTGTAGGGAACTCCTGGTATGGAATCTCCCTCCACCAAGGTAGTCATCAGTGCTTTAAAATCTGAGGAAGCTGCTTGCCCATCCCCCCCCCCCCCCCCCCCCCAAGGTTCAGTAAACCGCTCCGGGCCACCACGCTGGTAATATGTGTCCGAGGCAGGACAGATTTCCCCGACGCCATGTCTGGTCCCGTATGCCCTTCTCTGTTGGAGGATATTTGGACGGAATGATCTAAAGTTGCAAATGCAATGCTGCAACTAACGAAATTAGCTGAATTTATGTTGGCGCTAACTCCTGCTTTCTTATATGTTGCGGTAGGACAGCAGTTTCCCGACAGCTTTCTCCCCACAACTTTCATCCACCTCAGCTTTCCCAGTCCCTTCCCCCGCAACTCTCGCGAAGTCTCCTCCCTCCGCAAAATCTGATTGGCTCCAGCTTCTCTGACGCACTTCCTGGCCTAGCGCCAATAAAATGCCCATATGGGCCCAAGGCTCCTCAGACCGGGCGGGTGCTGGAGACTGCGTGAGCGCCTGCGCCTGCACCTGCTCCTGACACCTCGTGCTCCAGATGGAGGTGAGAGGAGTTTCGAGGAGAGGAGCTACGGTAAGTGCCTCCCGATCACTGTGGTATGTCCTCCTTGCATATCCTTGCTGGTTAGAACAAAATAAACCTCTTCCTTGACTCATTTTGTCCCAGTAATGAACCTGTACAAGAGAGCGCTGACTTTAGTCATGCTTACAACATCGGTATAATGTGTTACCCTTTAGTTTCCAATTAGTGTCACAAAGAATGGAAATATCTACTAGAAATCCACTTGTTTTAAAGGAATAACACAGGTGCCTTAACTTTGCCTCAGTTTGGCCACTCAGCGTTTCACATTCGTCTATTCGTGATAATTTTAGAAAGTATTGCCTTTTGGGCATATATGCTCGAAGCTGGGTTTGTGGTCCTGTCCATCAACTTGACACAAAATGGCAGCTTGTAAGTTTCCAGGTGGACATGTATTCCGTAATTTTTATTTAATTTCCATGGAATTTGTAACATGGATAAAACTTACAGAGATACATAAGTAAGGGTTATATTTCACAAATTCTGAGTTAAATTTTAATTAATGAAAACAAGTTTAAATTATTACTAGTACGATTTACATTTCACAGAACTCTTTTCTTTCATTGGAAAATTAACTAGATTTATAGTTAAGGGAGCATGCAAATTCTCTGCTTTTATTTTGAGAATAGTTAAAAAGTTAAATTTGTAATGCACTGATTTGGGGAATAATATATTTATAGTTTTAGTCTCCTTTCTACTCTGATTTGTTATTACTTGCTTCAGATTTCTCAGCCTGGACGGCTGTGGGTCTGACTCCTGGCCTATCATATATTATGTTACCTTATTTACTCAGCAAAGTCAGTGTGAAGTTACTTAATTCCCAAAAGATATCTCAGACTACCCTGCCTTTCCCAATAGTAGGGCCCTTCAATTTTTTATGGCGACTGAGAGTGACTGAATCACATCAGACATTTTAGAGATCCCAAAGTGGTGTATTTCAGTTTTTTTTAATGACCATTTGCAAGAGTCATCCATCAACTGAGTTCCATCAACTTAAAAAAATTTTTTTTTGTATTTTAATGTAATTGATTTTTTTGGCAATCCTATATATTTTATTTTGTATTTCAAAATATTAATCTGAGAAGGGTTGCTTGGCTTTACCAGGCTGCCAACCATGTGCCACTATGACACTAGAAAAGGATATAAGAACTCCTAATTTAGAGACCTTCTCTGTTCTCATTCTCCTTCCCTTCCTACTCCCCCAAACAGGCTGGTTTGTGGGTTTCTGGTTTGCTATGTGGTGCTTGTAGAACACAAGAATTGATGATTTTTCTACACAATTTGACAACATATTTACCAGAACACCTAGTATTATACCATTTTAAATATTTTTATTATTGTTTTATTTGGACCTGTGCTTTCATTGGGGTAGGAAAAATCCCTCCACTACTGCAGATTACCTCTGTTGTATATTCTTAGATAATTCCCTGGGAGCAACTGAGAGGCAGCACATGTTTTTTAGAGTAAACATTTCTTAAAACAATGTTAAGGGCTCAGTCTACACTGTGGTAGAGAATCTCAGGTGGCACTTCGGGGGCTTTTCTCTCTCCCATCTCCAACTTCCTCCAAAATACAAATGTCTTAATATAACTCTTAAATTGACAATGAAAAAATTTCAGCAGCAATTAGGCAGATAACTTAATCTGCCTACTGTACGAAATAATATAACCACCAAGGATGATTCTGAAGTATCTGAATCGTAACAAACAGAAGACATAAATGAAAGTAGTGAGAAGAAAAATACTTCTTTCCTCTACTTTGGATTTTCTCTGCATTGAATCTGCCTCTAATGTAGTACCTTCCACAAGTCTCAGATCAGAATTCCTGTTTTTAAACATAAGCTATATTTTGGAGCTTCTGCTTCCTTAAGTTAAATGCTATTGACCAAATGCTATTATTTTCACTAAAGATGTTCACTTGTTTTTATTCTCTTAGAATTTCTTATTATTCTCTTAGAATATCTTAGATTTTTCATAAAAAATGTTTGAACTTGGTATCCCATGAGTACAGTGAGGCAGCTGGTGGTACGTTGATAGATCACCAAGCCTGGAAGACCTGAGTTCAAATCCAACCTCAGACACTTAACTAGCTATGTAACCCTGGGCCAAGTTATTTCATTTTTACTTACCTCAGTTTCCTCAACTGTAAAATGGGGGTAATAATAGCACTTTCCTCCTAGGGTTGTAGTGAGGATCAAATGTAAAGTGCTTAGCACAATGCCTGGCACATATTAAGTGTCTGGCATGTAGCTACATAAATGTTAGCTTTCATTATTATTATTATTTTGAAAACAAACCTGGAGTCAGATGTTGGTTCAATTCCCACTTCTTATATTTGCTGTGTGACTTTGAGAAAATTACTTAAATTCTCAAGAGTCTCAGTTTCCTCATCTCTAAAATAGTCATAAAATTTACACTGTGTAACTGACAGGGCTATTGTGAGGATAGAATGAAATAATTAAACTCAACATTTATGTGTCTACTATGAGTAAAGAGAACATTCCTCAAAGTGCTAGGGAGATTCAGTATATAAATATGACATCGTCTCTGTCCTAGAATTTGCAATCTATTGGAATAGACAAAACAATGTTATTTTCATATTAAATATAGTTATCTTTGTTACATATTGACATGTATAACACCCTGTTATAATAATATGTATTGACAAATATAACACTATTAATTATTAATTAGCTTGCTTTCAGCCCAGAAGCAATACAATAACCTTATGATTCCTTTCCCAGAAGCTTTAGGAAGTTTAATATATAGGAAAAGTTATGAGTTCAATCATGATTGTTCTAAGCCTCCAGTTAGGAAAATTCCTGACATTTAAGCTGCATTTTAGCCCTCTGCCTAAATCAATCAATCACTCAATAAACATTTATTAAGTATATACTCCGTGTCAGGCACTGTGCTGAGCATCTACATTTACATTTATATCTACCTAGTTTTCTAGATTATATTATAGTATCAATAAATAGACAGGTACTTGGAGGGGAAGTTGGGGAAACAATAGACCTTTGTTTAGAACTTCCTGTAGTCCTTGATTAGGTGGCTACACTGGTGATATCATTCCAGTTCTTCTGATTATATATTCTGATTATATACCTATAAAACCAAGGGCTCTCTTCAGAGGCTCACTTTTTTTTCTTTTTTTGGCTTTTTGGAGGGCAATTGGGGTTAAGTGACTTGCCCAAAGTCACATGGCTAGTAAATGTGTCAAATGTCTGAGGCCAGATTTGAACTGAGGTCCTCCTAATTCCAGGGCCAGTGCTCTATTCACTGTACCATCTAGCCTCCCCAGAGGCTCACTTTTCTGACTCAACTCAGTCCTACTTCTTCTTTCTCCTTTGATTGGTCACCCCAGGGTTTCCAGTTCTTAGCTCAGCTTTATTATAACCCTGCTCCTTCCTCTCCGTTTCCAGTCCCTTAGAATCTCTTTTTTGATTTGGAGATAGTACTTCCCTTTTATACAGATGTTTTAGGGTTGACTAAGTCTCTCACATAATGACTTTGATTGATTGAAAGTGGTGTACAGACCCTGTTCATCCTGGTTGATATCAATTGACTCAGTCAAGAAATGTTCATATCTAATAAAGATTACTTTTAATTACAATTACTTTTAATTGGGTGGGATAATAAATGCAACTTCACCCTTATACTCTTTAAGTACATTAGGAGGAACAAAATAAATTTCTATGTGAGATTTGAAGTTGAAGGTTGGTACTAATATCAGAGATCAAGGAAGGCTTCATAAAGTAGGTAGGGTTTGAGATGAGCTTTAAAGAATGAGTTGACAGTTGGGGATGGCTAAACAAATGTTTTACATGAATCTAATAGAATATTAGTGTACTGAAAGAAACAATAAATGTGAATATGAAAAATTCAAATATAATTGTAAGACATATTAAGAATTAATAGCATGAAGTGAAAATAACACACAAAATGTCTACAATGTAAAGGAAAGAACAATAAAACAAAATTGAATGCTATGTAACTAAAATCACCAGTCTTGGCCCTGGGGAAGAGCAGAGAAAACATACCTCTTTCACTGCAATGGTAGGGAACTGTGGACGTGGAATACTGTATACACTGTCAGATTTAGTTTTGCTAAACTGATTTTTTTCCTCGTTAATCTTTGTTACAAGAGATAGCTTGTGAGGCAAGGGAGGAGAGAAGAAAAATTTGGAAATGAATGTGATGTGCCAACAAAAGTCATCAAAAAAATTAATCTTTTCAAGAAAAAAATTTTTAATGTGTAGAAATCCAAGAGGCAAAAATGAGGAAGGAGGAGGTAATATATTTTTAAAAGCATTTTATAATATGTAATATGACAAGTATATAAAGAAATATATCATATATATGTATATATGAGAAATAGTAATCATTTATTATATGCCAAGCACTATACTCTATTTAATTATATAATTAAATACACCAGACACTTATTGTTTTCCATATTCATTGCATTTTCTCTAGCCTCATGCTTCATGAGGCACCTACTTGCTGAAAGAGCAGTTATTTAGCTTTCCGCCATCTTCCTCTCCACCAATGTAATTTTGGTCTCTAGAGGGAAAGTATAGAAGGTGGTATAGAACATGAGAATCCCTGACAATTCTATTCCCTTTGCTTTTAACATAATAGCCCAGTAATTTCTGGGAAAAGATCTGCCTATAATACAATTAACAGAGATGAAGGGGAGGCATCTCCTCAAAGTCTTTATTTTGTGGGACTCAAAAGTTTTTAGTTGCATCAGTGTGTTGATTACATATATTTAGGTTCTCAGAAATTTAAATTTCCTAGTCCTCACTTTTAAACTACATACCTTTTCTCCTTTCCCAGCATTTTTCTTAAAAAAAAAAAAAGCAAATCATGGATTCTTTCTCTCTAGGTGTTGAAGAAGGTTGCATCTGAAAGGGTCCTGACATACGTGCCCATTTAAATTGATATGTTTTAGTACAACTCCCAAGGAAGTTCAGCTTCCTGACTTCCTCATAACTGTCTGTACACAGCAACTTGGTAGATGAAAAAAAAGGACACACTGGGGTGGGGGGCTGTCAGGGAAAGGTCAAGCTATAAAACTGACAACACCCAAACAGTACACACAGATCAGATAGGAACTGGCAATCTTTTTTAATAAGTCTTCACTATCAGGCAGGGCTCTGTAGTCAAAAAAGTCAAAGATAATGCCAGCTGTCTACCCTAAGTGCCTCCTTTCCTCCCCACACACCCTAAGAAACCCTGTAGCTCAGCACTCTCTGGCACTAAGCAAATGTAGAATGGGCCAGCCCATGGAACCTGATTGTTTTTCCTTCTTGGTTTTAATTGGCCATATGACAGCTTTGGGACCTTTTTACATAGGGTAGCCCAGTGTTTGGACTTGATATTTTGGTATAATATGGTAAGCCCTAACTGGTCCCTTAGTTCCTATCCTATCCATGGTGGTGGGGGTGGGTGGAGGCAGAGCACTGTTTCAGTTAAATGAAGTGAGTTTCTAGTTCTTGTTTCACCTCTTCCCAGAACAGGTAGTATACTTTATCTCTAGACTCCCAATGAAGGGAGGTTAGTGTTCTTCCCACCCTGCTTTTCCCATGTGAATTATAGACTCAACTAGGTAAACTTCCACTTGGGCCCCTGGCTACCTTTCTGACTTTGTTTCCTTTCTTGAGGAGGTAATCCAGCCTCATTCTTGGGACACATGTGTCTAGGCTTAGAGGTGACCATGTGAATCTGAAATCTAAATGCCCTGAGGCCTATGGGTTGGAACTGGCTAGCAGCAGAGGACACTTTCTGCCTCTTAGAGGACAGTCTGAAGAAAACTGGCCCAAATCTGACCATTTTACCAGCAGAAATATGCTGGGAGTTGGGTGGTATAGAGCAGGGCTAAAATGCAAAATGTCTAATTAGTAGTCCTGCAAATTATTTTCTATCTATTGAGATTTAAATATCAGGCTCCTAATAGATTGTAGCATTTTAAAGTCATTCTGTTAATGTGTACCATGAGACTTTTATGATTGGTATTTCTTTGGATGCAGGAATAAATTACCTGTTACATACCTGATTCATATTGTACATTTAGTTCCTTTTTTCTTTTTTTTGGGTGGGGGGGAACTCCAGATATGAGTCATAAAGTAAGTTGTAAGTGAAATGATCTTTTAGGGCACCTTGGCAGACGTTTCGCTAGCAAAAGTGTGAAAATAGGGAGCCCAATTTCTTTCACTGGAGGCAGGCTCCTCCAGGATTGTACCCTGTTAAACTACTCACTCAAGTCCAGGGCAAAGGGGCCTTTTAGTGGGAAAGCAAGTTATACTGTACTCTGGTTCTTGTGGGCTCAGCAGCATTTCTTCATTGTTAGTCAGTGAAAGTTGTTTTCTTATGCATTCTCAGTTCCCCAGTGGAGAAAATTCAAAGGCAATAACAACAGTACTGTTCCAGGGGCCCAGGAATCTGGATTGTCATGGGTCTGTAGGAGTTGATATTCAGTGATATTTTTGGTTGTAGAGGATGGTGATAGGGCATCAGTGTCCATGGGGTTGCACTAGATTTCAAGATCATAAGAATATACATGTAGAGGTATCAGAAACCTTTGAGGTCCATTTCCCTCATTTTATAGATGAGGAAACTAAATCTAGAGAAGTGACTTGCCCAGGGTCATACAGGCAAGATTCAATCCCAGGTCTTTCTGATCCCAAACCCAGTGTTTAAGCCATTGTACCATCTTTGTTCTAAAAGCTTACCCATACATGGAAACTTGTTTCACAAATCCCTTCCATGTACTAGTGTGACTGTATGGGAAAGAAGTGGACCCAACTTTGGGGTGGGGGCGGGTGGAGTGAATTAGTCCAGATACAACTATTTTCTTTGTTGACATGAATAATTCCACTGAACTTTTCGTTAATCCTGAATGTGTATATTCACAACCTTCTGACACAACACATTTTCTTTTCCTCACATCCAACACTGTGTTATAATTTGTCTGAAGGCATGTATGAATTTTGGAGGTAGGAGGACTTTTTGTTTAAGGAATGAAAACAAAAGTCCAAGGAACCTTAGTATTCTCATTAGTCCATAGTTTGTAGTTTCCTCCAGAGACTTGGAAGGGAAAGGTATGAATGGGATCTCAGGAATAGTTCTATTATTCTCTTAGGCTGATGATGGTGTTTATTTTTGTCTGAAAATAAAAATGCTGAATTCACATTTCCAAAAATATGCCTGATGAGAAACTCATTCTTGCACCTCATATTGCTTTCTGGGGGGGGGGGATAGATGTAAAGTATACTAGAATGCACTAGGGCAAAGATACATTTTTTGCCACCATGCCTTCAAAGAATAAATTTTCTAGCTCGATAAATACAAAAGAAAAAAGTAAGTACTAAAAGTCAGTAAATGATAGGTTTTTTTTTTTAATCTTACCATATTAATTCATTTATGATAATTTGTGATCATATTAAAAAGATAAGATTAAAGAAAGGAATGTCTGGAACAGAATTGAAAATAAAGACCATGAAAAAAAGTTAAAGGATTCTCCTTCCTTCCTTTTTTCCTTGGAGGCAATTAGGGATTCATTTTCAAATCAACCCCAAAATTTCTGTTCCAAAAGGATTAATGGAAGAAAATCACATATATCAAAATGTTCGTTTAAATACGAGGTAGCATTGATGGCAGCTAAGCTGATTCTGTTCACTAGGAAGGAGCTGGTGGCAGGCATCTCACACTCACCCTAGTGGTTGTACACATTCACTAAACTTTGTAGAGATGCTTTTTTCTGTGGTTCTCAGAGATGGGATGATCTTCTATCTCAGAGCTCTACCTCTTTCTGTGGGCCAGCCCTGACTAGGGGGTTTGGATCAGCATGGTATTTTTTTCTTCATTCAGAATTGTCTCTCAGGCTTCGATGGCACACCCCACCTCTTCCCTGAATTTACTGTTTCCTGAAGTCTAATTACATGTCCTTGGCATAATAGATTTGACTCCCCACACAAAGAGATAAAGCATTCTTAACTGTATGCAGTAATTATCCTTGGCATAGAATCAATTAAAGAATACATACATAATAAAAATATAATACAGAACAGCAATTAAAGTATGTATAATAAAACATCTGACACTTGGATGTGCCCCATAGCCTCTCCCAAAGTACTGCACTTCCCACAGTACACAGTATTGGGTGGGAATCCAAGAATTCTAAGAAATGCACAATTTGAATTTGCTTGCTTTCCCACTCTGCTAGCTCAGACAATACAGTATAGTTCCGCTTGAAAAGCCAAGCTTTAGCTATAGATTAAGGCCACTCACAGAATATATGGAGCTGAGTATTCAGTAGGAGCAGGAACTTCCAAAGGTCACTGCTTTCAGGGGCCTGTCACTGGCAGAGATTGCCCACAGAGCAATCTAGCCTTAGCAAATTTATTGCTTATGGACTCAGGGAAGGGTACAAGAGGCCAGGGCATACATGGAAAGAAACTCTCTCCTCTGTTGGCCATCTTGCCTCCTCTACCCCCTCTATCTCTGACCTTGATTCCTGTAGTTCCTGTTTCTGATGCTTGAGAGCTACCTCATGGACCCTTTGTACCTTCAGCTCTCCTTGACTTTTGAGCTTCCACATGACCAGAGACAACCAAAAACACAGAGTTGCACATGGCAGAGGAGACGTGTTACAGGTTACATGTACAGAGACATGTAACCTCCCTCTTATTTGTTGATATTAAGCGATACTATTATTTTTGAAAGCCGGAAAAAGTTGGGGAATGGGTCAACAAACTATGGTTTATAAATGTAATCAAAGAGTACTTTCTCATAAGTAATAACAAATATGAAGAATTTAGAGAAACATAGGAAGACACTTATTCAGTGTTACAAGAATAGGAACCAAGCCTGTAATTTCATTGGTAGGAGGTAACTCCCAGATTGGCACTTTCTTTGCAGTTTGAATTTTTGGAGAATTGCCTAGGTCACACAGCCAGTATTTATCAAAGATTGGACTTGAACTTGGATTCAAGACTAGTTCTCTATTCATTTTGCCAAACTTCTTTTTCCCCCCCACATTTTGGAAGGGAAAGGCAGGGCAATTGGGGCTAAGTGACTTGCCCAAGGTCACTTGGCTAGTAAGTGTTAAGTATCTGAGGCTGGATTTGAACTCAGGTCCTCCTGACTCCAGGGCCAGTCCTCTATTCACTGCGCCACCTAGCCGCTCCGAACTTCTTCTTTTTCAAAGTGCAAGGAAACAGCTAAAAGAACAATAAAGATAATGACTAAAATAGTATAAATTCCACAGGAAGAAGAGATGAAATTGATCAGTTATAAGAGTCAATGCTAATGCTACCATAACTGCCAAAGTTAAAGGAGACACTTCTTTCTTTCTGTTGATAAAGATGATCTGTTTTTCTTTCTACTTCTTTTCTGGGGAACATTCATATTCTCTGGGTAGGCAGGGGAGGGAGATTCAGGGAAAAACCTGTGGTGCTAAAACAAAATGTATCAATTAAAAAAAATACCAAAGAGTTAGATAAATATTAATCTCAGTGGTACAGTGAATAGAGTGTTGGGTCTGGTGTCATGGACACCTGAGTTCACATTGATCCTCAGACACTTACTAGCTTTGTGACCCTGGACAAATCACTTAACCTAAATCCGCTTAAGTTTTCTCAACTGTAAAATGTGGATTATTATAGTACATACCTCCTAGGGTTGCTGTGAGGACCAAATGAAATATCTGTAAATCACTGAGCACAGTGCCTGGGACATTTCAGGTGCTTAATAAATGCTTATTTCATTCCCCTTTCCCTTGATATAGTGCTTTAATGTGTATAAAACAATTTCTTCACAAGAAGCCTATGAGGTAGGTTACATATGTGTAATAGATGTCTGTCACAGATACAGATACCATCAGTTTGCTAGGTTTAATTAAACCTTTTCACATGGAAGATGCTAGGGAGCTTGTTTCAAGGAGAATCATGATGATTATGTGTAAGGAGAGACTATGGAACATGAGTAACCAGACATTGTGCAATGTTCTGGTCAGCTAACCATGTGGTGAAGGAGAGGCTCTTTGATTGGCTTCAAGGATGTTCCAAGAAGCCTGTCAACATAAACCATGTTTTCTTTTGCCCCAGTCACTCTTGGGGTATATCAGTGACTCCCTTGTGGCATCTAGTGAGAGATCATGCTGTAAAGAGAGAGTCCTTAGGGCCTCCTTCTCTCTGAGGCCATGTGGCCCTGAGAAATAGACCTCAGTCCTTGGCCTTTTCATTTAATTATTTTCTGTTCTGGGTGAAGGGAGTGGAATCTCCAACCTTGGAAGTTTTGAAGGGTTTGGAGACCAAGACACAGGAATCTGAGTCAGAATTCATACTGGGTTTTATAGGCACAAAGTATCAATTCCTTAAGAAGCAAGAAACAACTTTTGGTAGTGATCTTTGGGACCCTAACCCAGTAGCAGCTGAGACAAGGACTTATTTGGCAGGGATGGCACCTTTTGACATGGCACCTTTTGACAACTGGGAGCCATGATGCTTAGAGCTACATTTTGAGCCTATTTCTTTAGAGACCAATGATGTAGGGGAGAGTATGCTCCCTGAGGTATTGTGAAGGAAAATGTTTATATATTTGTTTTTGCCATATTTTTGATATAAAAACCCTTGGTAAAGGGCTTGTCGCTGCTACCCCCAACAATAGGGGAACTTGGTGGGTACTTGAAGTGATGACATTAAAAAAGAAATATCCTGACCCCTCAGAATCACTCCTTAGAACCCTGAAGGTCAGATGTAGCAGCCTGGCTCTGGGAGAGTATACATGTTATACAAGTATTATTATTTCCAATTTACAGATGAGGAAACTGAGGCCCTGAGAGATAAGCATGTTGTGTTTTACCACAATAAATATCATTTATTTGGTAGCCACTAATACATAATTATACTTATGAAAAACAGAATATGTAAAAATATATTATCTGGATTTCTTATAAATGAAGTTTTGCCTGGGCTAAATTGACAGAGCTATAAATTTAGTTCCTTCTAACAACTAGTTCAGTAAACAGTCTCATTGGTTGTCGCTATTTGCAGTGTTACTCACCAACAACTTGGATCAATAATGTCTTTGGAAGAGCAATTAAATGGGCAGAGCATCAGAAGGTTTGTGCTTTTCTCTCTAGGATGACACTCTCCTCAGGGTCAGGGTGTTTTTTTTTTAATTCTGAAAACAACTGTCATGGGTCAATGGGAAGACAGTAAATAAAAAAAATTGATGACATTGTGATAAGTTTGGATGTTCCTGGGGGGGGGGAGGGGTGGTGGTGGTAAGACATGAAAAAGTGAATTCCTTAGCAAAGCAGAGAATTGTAGAGACTAGCAACCGATCTTGATGTCCCCATGTCATATCTCAGTTATCATAAAGAGCTACCTCTAGTTGTCTGGTATCAACAAGTGGTGCTAGTGATCATCAATATAGTAAGTTTGAGGAAATTGGTAGAGGAAAAGTGGCTGCATACCCAATAATTCCCTCCCCTGTCACTTTTATTAAACTTTACCATCCCTTTTTGTGAGTCAAGACAGACTGCTACAGAACAGCTGTAATGCCTTAGGGTTTAGTTATTTCTTTTCTTCCCTTCTCTCTTTCGTTCTTATTTTTTTTGACATAAATTCACATCTCCATTTTAAAAGATATCAATTTATTTATTTTTAGTTTTGAAAATTCACTTTTATAAGATTTTAAATTTTTTAAAATTTTCTCCCCCTCCCCAAGACAATGTACAATCTGATATAGACCATATATCACATCTCCATTTTTATAATGGAAGTAAGTGAAACTGCCCTATCCCTTAACCTTGCAATTCTCATATGATTCTCTTTGTTCCCATAATCCTCTATGCTCTTTTGCCCCTAGAGTCTTCTGAATGTTCATCTCTTCAGCTTTTCAGCCCTGACTCCAGTCTCTGGAATGCTTTCCTTGCTCCCTACTCCTTCTTGCTCCCTTCTTTACCTCCCTAGAAAGCAGAGCTGGGCCAGCGAAGGACTTATCCCATTGGTGGATATGCTCCATAAAAAACAAAACAAAACAAAAAACCTTACACTTATGTTGAGAGATACTAAATGCTTTTCATCTTGGCTCTGTAAATTACATATATTAGGAAAATAAATTGCAAAAATCAGTCATAAATTACCAAAAAAATCAGATGGTAACGTAACACAAAGAAACTAGTGGAACTAGATATATTTGCTTAGATTTAGGGGCCAAAAGGATTGATAGAGGCAGCATGCTGTATGCTGTCCTTGAAAATTATGAGTCATCACCCACTTTTAATGGTGTTGTCAACAGACCCATTGGGATAAATCATGTGTTGCAGACATATGAACGAAGCACTCTGCTTTTCTCTGTGCCAATTGATTTCATTGTTCAGTTGGACTACCAGGCAATGTTGTAAACATGGGATCACATGTCAGTAAGAGACATTTTCCTTCTATCCTGGATGAACACAAAAATCATTTCACCATAGAATTAAGTAAAATCTTGCCAAAAGACAGGATGATGGAATATAAATGCCTTTTCATGGTTCTTTAAAGCCCTGTGATTCCATAATTCATTCCTAAGTAGAAGGATTAAGTTTAGCCCCAGACAGGGAATCTATTTTGGACTTTCAGCCTCACCATTCTAGATAATTAATACCTTCATAGTCTCCCTTCCTTTCCCATTATTAAAACTTGCTCTAGGAAAGCGTCTGAATACAGACCTTTGCACCTGGGTTCCTTGTACCTTTCTCATAGTGCCTCATCTTGAATTGCAGAATAAAAGGCTTTGTCCCCTCTTCAAAGAATTTCAGGCTGTATAGAATAGTTAGGTACTATAGTACATAGGAACTATGATGAGGAAGAAGTGACCTGAAAATCATACTATTGGGGCAGTCATCTATTTTGCCTGTAGATGAGGCTATCTCTAATCCCAGCCATTGTAGTTCAAAGTCTCAGTTTTACTAATTACCATTTATAGATATCATGTAGTTCTCAGGTCATATTTGGTTTGATGGACACAGCAGAAACTGAAGACTGGGTTCAAGTTGGTGGTAAACAAAGGCAGTGATTGCTTGGGGATCAATTTCCTCTAGTTATCTTGGGTTCATTTTCAGGCAGGGAGTTTACTAAGGCCAGATGCAACTGCTTCCAAAGTTTATACAAATGTACAAATTTGCTCTGAAGTCCAAGCAGTTCTTGTTACTCCACAGATCGCAGTGGTAGCTAACCTTTGTACAGTGCTTTAAGATTTGCATTTTACATACAGTGTCTCATTGATCTTCACAACTGCCCTGGGAGGCAGGTCCTGTTACTATCCCCATTTTATAGATGAGGAAACTGAGACTGAAAACAGTTAAGTGACTTACCTAGGTCACACAGTAAGAAAGTATATGAAGCTGATTTGAACTCAAGTCTTTCCAACCCTAAGTCCAGCACTCAGTTTGCCCCCAAGGAATCCTAGTGGAAGTGTTAGAACCAATAACATTGGCTATCATTCAATTTGTAGTAATAATAACAGCTCATACTGACTACTAGTTTAATATTTACTAATCAAGAGTATGATATGGCAGATGCAAAAGCTAATGTGATCTTAGACCCCTTCAGGAGAGGAATGATATCTAGAGCACTTAAAGTTATAGCTTCATCATGCTCTCTCTGGTTATCACAATTGGAGTAGCAAGGCAGCTAGGTGGTACTATAGTGCATAGAGTGCCTTGCCTGGAGTCAGGAGGACTCATCTTCCTGAGTTCAAATCTGTCCTCAGACACTTAATAGCTGTACAACCCTGGGCAAGTCATTTAAACCTATTTGCTTCAGCTTCCTCATGTGTAAAATGAGCTGGAGAAGAAAATGACAGACTACTCCAGTATCTTTGCCAAGAAAACTCCAAATGGAACCATGAAGAGCCAGACATGATTAAAAATGACTGAACAACAACAATGGAACATGAGGTTCAGTTCTGAGCACCGTCTTTTAGTAACAACAGGCTAGAGAAAATCCAGAGGAAAGTGACCTGGATCTTGAAGGTTCTTAAGTTTATGACACTTGAGGATTCATAGGAAGGACCAAGGGTATCCAGACTCAAGAAAAGAAGACTTGGAGGCGTATGAGAGTTATACAAAAGTATAGTAGACTCAGGAGTTAGTGGGTTCCTCCTCACCTTAGGTCTCTGAGCATAAGTTGGATGAACCTTTGTTGGGAGTAACACATAGGTCAGGTCTGAGTAATCTTCCAGCTCTAACAATCAATAATGTTTGTCAAGCTTTAAGATTTGCAAAGTGATTTGCAAATTCATTTGATCCTCATGACAACTCTGTAATGGAGGATGCTATTATTAATCCCATTTCACAGATGAGGGAACTGAGGCTGAGAGTGGTTAAGTGAATTGCCCAGGCCAGCTAAGAAGGGCATAAGACACGATTCAAACCCAAATTTTCCTGACTGCAAGTCCAACACTACCACATTTCTTTTGTAAACATCAGCAGTTATTATTGATGTTATAACCATCATCATTGATAGTATTTGTTTTTATTTGAACTTGTAATTCATTAATGGATGGCACTCCTGGTGAGGAAATCCTCTTTGTCAGTGTGTATCAATGTTTGCTTAACAGTTCATAGCCTTAGAGGGTTGCTATCCACCGTGTTATATTGCCTCTCTATTTGTGACTATTGTTATTGTTGTTGTTGTTATTATTATTTTACCACCCCCCCACACAAATACTAGATTTGGAATCAGAGGAAATGGATTTGAATCCCAAGGTCTGCTACTTACTTCCTCCTATGTGATATTTCTGGGCCTCAGTTTCTTCATTTGTAATATGAGGTAGATGGACTAGATGATATCAGATCTCTTCCAGCTCCAAATGATAGTATTCTTGTGGTCTTTTGATTTTGTGATATAATACTATCTCACATTTATATTATGTTTTACTGCATATAATGTACTTTACTCAAAATGACATTGTTGAAATAGACTTTTCCTCTGCATTTTATAGTTTGAGGAAATTGACACTTAGATGGCTTGAATGACCTACCATGGTCACACAGCAAGTGGTAGTCAGAAATGGAACACAGGGGTTGTGACCACAAGTGTTATATTTTTTTAAACTACCGTGTTGTGGCTGGATATAAATAGCTATATATTCATATATTCAATAATATTGATTCTTTACCATTTTGTATAGTACTACATATCATCTCCAGTTACATTTGCTCAGTGGGCCCAAACAGTAAGACCTGAATGCCTATACCATATCCATCATCTCAAAGGGCCACAGAGTACACAAAACATTTAGTATCTCTTGTACTTCTGACATAATCCACATTGGCACCAATATTCATATCCTCTTCCAAGGAGTTTTACCTTAAACAATGTCAGGGTATCCTGGGATTTTCACAATAAAGCCAGTTTCCAGTATAAGAGGAGATGCTGTTCTCCATTCTGCTGACTGGAATGTGAATTCTAAAAGCCAAGTAACCAGCAAAAGGCCTTGAGTGGAGTCATTGACAAAGCCACGATTAGAACTTGGGAATTCCCTGTTCTTAGACTCAAATGACTAGACTCAAAGTCCACCAGAAAACAACCAATTCTCAGGCTTCTTTTACATTACCACATCTAAGTTAAAGATCACGAAAAGCAAATAAAAGTTTATTTCTCTGGACTTGCCACTCCCTTACCTAGTTTAATTCTTCCTTTATGGCCAAAAGTTGTTTGGTCAGGATTATGATAGTCAAATCAAAGGAAAGGGGTTTAATAAGCTAGGGATAACAACCTGTTACTTTTCCACACAACCAACAACCTCTTAAGTACTTTTGGATAACTGTGAAAATCTGTTTGTACTTTTGACACAGTTTTTAATAGTATTCCAAAGCTTAACTATATCCACACATTGGCTGGTATCACAGAAGTTCCTAAGTCATGCAGGTCTGTTACTGAAACGCAGGCAGAAATCTCATTTATGTCTACACAAATGCTGTGTGTCCCAAGTATGTTACTACTTTGGAAGCTCAACAGAGAATTAAGAATAAAGAAAGCAAAGACAACGAATACATACAATGGCCACTGCGATATAAACAAAGACAATAACAAAGGACAACAATAATCAAGTCAAATACAACTTATAATACAAGTGGTGGTGTTGTTCAGTTGTTTTCAGTCACGTCTGACTCTTTGTGACCCCATTTGGAGTTTTCTTGGCAAAGATACTGGAGTGGTTTTCCATTTCTTTCTCCAGCTCATTTTACAGATGAGGAAACTGAGGCAAATAGGGTTAAGTGACTTGCCCAAGGTCACATAGCTAGTAAGTGTCGAAGGCCAGATTTGAATTCAGGAAAATGAGTCTTCCTGACTGCTGGGTTGGCATTGTATCCACTATGCTTCCTAGCTGCCCTATAATGCTGGTACTGAGCTACTAAAGATAAAGCAGACCCCTTTCCTTTATTTTAACAATCAGGACACCATAAAAGTAGAAGGCCTTGGGTACTATGAGGCCCAGTAACTATTGGACAGTCTTGGGGAGAGGAATTCATTCTCTCACCATTGCTTCTTAGAATCTCTAGCTTTTTTCAAGGGTCAGCTCAGGTAACACCTCTTAAATCCTGATACCCCCAGCTGTTGGTACTCCTTTCCTCAGGAAAAGTTTATAAGGTTTGTATAAATGGTTTCTCTCTGGGAGAATGCAAATTTCTTGAGGCCAGGGATTGTTTCATTTTTGCCTTTATATCTAGCATGGTGCTCATCTAGCATCAGCAACTAGCATGGTGTCTTACATATAGTGGGGACTAATAAATGTTTGTTGGATTTAACTGTTTGGGGGAAATTTACTTTGTGTTAAGGTTTGTCTTGGAAGTGTCAGTTGTATTCAGACAAAATGTTTTAATTATAAAAATTTGTCTCAAGGAGGTAGAGGTCCTAATTTTAGAAAGCCAATTTTGGAGATCCAATTTTGGTTCATAGATTTAGAACTAGAAGGAACCTTACAGGTCACTGAGTCTAACTACTTCACTTTCAAGATGAGGCCATTGAGGCCCAAAGTTGTTAAATCCCCAGGGTCACTTTGTGTAATTACATTATAGTCACATTGTCTTTGCTAATTAGTAGCTAAAGCTATATTTGAATAGCAGGTTTTCCTGACTTCAAGTCCAATGATCTTTGTGTCCAAGGGCTGTAGTAACACAACAATCTTCTGGATATGTAACAGTTGCATTATATTTTCACACTTAGAGCTTCATAAGTTACAAAGGCACACTTACACAAACATTAGTTTTCTTCCTTGGAGTTTCCATTCTTTCTGATCCTTACAAATCATCCCCCTTTTCTAAGTGATGAAACGTGTGCTGCTGTAATGTAACAATAGGAAATCTCTTCCTAATATCTGCTATAAAATATTACAATATGTATACATAATTCCAACTTCTTTTTATTAGTTCTAAAACCTGAAAATATCCCATTTGACTTACACTGTGTTCTTCATTTTGCTTCAAGAAACTAATTGAATTTACTTTAAACCAGGTAAGGTGATATTTCATGAATATCAGCACACAGAAAACCAGAAATTATTTTATGTTTAGAAGGTATTCAGTGATATCCAGACCTTCTGTATAATGCTAAACAGATCTCATAGTGAACAAAGAGCGTGGGAGATCTCAGCCTTATGAAAGACAGCATCCAGAAGCTTGTCATGATGAGGCTGTGGAGCCAGGGTTGCTTTAGCGTCTTCTTAGCCTCATCAGTGGGTGCAAGCTGTTCCTGTCTCCCAGTTAAAATATGAGAAACACTTCCTCCCCTTTCTTACTGAGCCCCCTGGAAAACAAAAATACAACTAATCTACAATCTGGTGGGAGAAAGATAAAATCTCTTCTGGATGTTAGTGATTGCTTCAGTTATGGAGGGCATATTTTTTTTTCTCCTCCATGAATGTCAAGAGAGTTTCTTTAGTGTCAGTCCACATGTTGAGTTAGCTTAAATATTTGGAATCTGATATTTCTTTTAGTTAATTTACCCAGAAATCAATTAAAGGAAGAAACAAGAAAATGCCAAAGTTATGTTAGAGTAGCTCCATACCTTAAAATGCCATATCTCAGGCTAACATCTTCATGACTATTTTTCCTCTTAGAATTGAAGTAATAGAAATCAATGTAGCTTAATCAGCATTTGTTAAGACCTTACATTAAGATCATAAAATAAAATACATGATTTGTTACAGTTCAAACCAAGCACATGAAGTTTATATTATAAGAAAATAAGAGAGTTTAAAAATAATATTTTCTTAACTAATTTTGTTTGTTCATTCCAAAAAGAGTAATTCTGCCATTTGGGGAACATACAAATGAAAGGGAAATTATGGATTGGAACAAATGTCTAATGAAAAAATGAAGTTATAAAAGAATGGATTACAGTTAATACTACTGAGACAAAGCAACAATCCTTGGTAGAGAAAACAAGTGAATGAGGATAACTCAGTGACCATGCCTGGCCAGCTGAATTCCATGAGATGACTATCTCTTCCTGTCACACCCTCAGGAGATGTCAAAGTCAGAGATATAAGATGACTTTAAAAGTCTAAATAAAAGTATAAGTAAAAAAGTTGAGCTACAAAAGACATTCTCCTAAAAGAAAGTTTTGCTTAACAGAATTATTAAAGGATTTTAAATATACTTGTGTGCTGAATAATTCCAATGACAAACTTGAAAGGAATGATTTTTAAAACTTGTTAGGAATCATAACCCCAGTTCTTGTCCATATAGATCATATTCTTTAAACAAGATGTATTTTCTTAAGATAGTTGGTAGAGGAAGCTTCTCTATAAATTCTGGTTTGCAGAGTCTCTTTAGTCCCACAAGTCTTCGAATTCGTAGTCGACACAAATGCTTTAATGAACAGGGGTTCTCTAAAAAAGAAAAAAAAAGGCAGGGAGGTATTATCAAACAGACCAATGATGAGACTTTCTGTTGCAGAAAAATATGGATATGCATTTTGGGAACAAACGTTTATTATGAAAATCCCAATTCTTGTTCATCTTAAATTATTATGACAGATTGCTAAAGGAAGAATATGTTCAAAATGTTAATTGTTGTTTTCTACTCATTTTTTAGGCCCTATTAGAGAATGACATTTGTACAGTACTTCCTGTGGTCTTTGTCCTACCCATTTCCTGAATATACAGATAACTTCTGCCTCAAGTTTATCATATACCTTTGAAGTTATTATACCCATGTGTCATTTCAAATATAGGATCAGTTTCAAATTTATGCCTCTGTTATATTTATACCTCAGTAACATTTTCAATTTCTTCTAAAAATTTAATATCAACCTACTTTGGTTAAGCACCAGATGGCAACTTATTTTACCATTTAGACTTTTTGTATTTTTATAAAGGCAGCACAGCTAGTGGATAGGGGGCTGGCACCAGAGTCAGGAACACTTGGGCTCAAGTCCCATTTCTGACCCAAAGTAGTTGTATGACCATGGGTCAGACATTTTACCACTCAGTGACCTCTCTTAAAACTTTAAGTTGTGGGACAGAAGCAGGGATAGAACACTGGTCCTGGAGTCAGGAGTCTGATTTCAAGTGTGCACTAGCTGTGTGATCCTGGAAAAGTCACTTACCGTGTTTCCCCGATAATAAGACACTGTCTTATAATTTTTTTTTTTGGACAGAAAAACACCAGAGGGCTTATTTTCAGGGGAGGGCTTATTTTAATGAACATTGACAGCAATTTTAATAAACAGGTAAATGTGAACAAAAAAATGTACCTTTATTCAATAATGAATTCAATAAAGAGCAGGATGACGCGCTCACTGCTGCAGCTCTGATTGGATGCAGCTTGGAGCGCGGCATGTGTTTCACCTGGGGGGGGACGGTGCATACAGAGGGTACTGTAATGTAGCGTGTAGCGCAGGGGATCACCTTCACTACAGTAGCAATCTCAATAGGGCTTATTTTCGGGGGAGGGCTTATTTTAGAGGAATCTTACACAGTAAGGTGAGGGCTTATTTTCGGGATAGGTCTTATTATCGGGGAAACACGGTAACTTCTGTTTGCCTCAGTTTCCTCATCTGTAAAATATGGATATAATAGTACCTACCTTCCAAGGTTGTTGTGAGGATCAAATGAAATAATAATTGTAAAGCACTTAGAAAAGTGCTTGCTACGTAGTGTTATATAAATGGTAGCTATCATTATTATTAGATCTGTTTTGGTAAGAAAGAATTTCCTTTCAGAGAGTTCCCTATGCCATCTAAATCCCAGGCCTAGAGCCTCCAAAATACATTTATTACAATAAGTGTAATCATATTAGCATGTCATTCTGGACAATTAGTGATCTTATCCCAAAGTGATTTAACTAATCACCTTTGTCAAATGTTGTGCCAACAGTCAGACATAAGAATTTTATTGAAACACTCTTTCCCAATGGTTTGAATATAGAATGCTGATAACCATGCTGAACAGAATCATTACCTCTACTTTTAGCATACTGTAATTTTACTTTACTCCCTAATAAACCCATTTTGTTGTTTAAATAGAACAACACTGACATCCAGTGGCCAGGTACATTCATTGTAATTGACTGGTCTGCACAAGTTGAAGTAATGCTTCAATATTCAATCTGAAATTCAATCTGAATATGAAGACATGCTCCACTGAGGCAAACTGCAATGCCCTTATACTTCAGCAAATGTTTTTTATGAGCTGAAAAAGTCATTACTTGGCTGTTAACTTTCTGGTGATAAACTTCTCTCTGAACTTACCAACTAAGTTGGTCCTTAGACAAGAAATGTATATAGTCTGAGACCAGGCCTATATAACTAGGAGACTCTCTAGTTCTGTTCAGTCTGCCAGAGCTTATGCTCCAATGGCACATAGCCTTCAGAAATCTAGTGTTGTCTTCAAGCCTTGCTGAGGCAATGGAGTAGGTCTTTTGTGTAGGTGCTGAAGAAGTACTTAAATCCTCTAAGGATCTATGATTCTATTGGCTTGAAAACTCTGTTGAATGATGGATCTCACAGTTCCTGTACTCAGTGTTAGATGCCTGAGTTGGTGTGACCCAAAAAAGAAAAAAATGTCATCAGCTGGTAACCAAGTCTGGTGAAAAGACTTAGCTTCTGATCTGAGCTGGGTTGGTCCTCAGACAACATAGTCATTTCACCTATTGTTTGACCTATATACAAAGTTTATAATATTAGTAGGTTCTACCAGAACTCAAGTTTCATCGACATAATCTCTAAGAACTAAGGGTTGCTCCATGTTGTGATGAGGCAGCAGGGTAGGATTTTTGTAGAGGTGTTGAAGGACTAAATCTATAAAATTGATTAGGCTTGATATTGGGGAAAACTTGCTAAGCATTAGGCCTCTTAACACACATAGGATGGGCTAACTCAAGGAGTGGTAGGTTCTCCATCCTTGGAGGTCTTCAAACTGAGGTGAGAAAACACTTGTCATCTATAGTGGGTATTCCTTTTGGCTATAGGTTGGAGTAGATGGTTGATGAGGTTCCTCCCAACTCAAATTCTGAGATTCTGTCATCTTATTTTGAACTGACAGCCCTTTGGTATGACACATTGGTATTGTAAATTATGCTAAAATCATGCATCAATCTTTTGTAGTGAATTCATACATATCATTTAATTAAAATATAAAAGCAATAACAGAACATTTGCCTTTTAAATTCTTGAAACTCTGCTTTTAGTTGTCATAAAAACTCCTCTGATTCTGCCTTCTCAGCTCAAGAGAGGGAATCAGTTGATTGTACATTCAGTTGACCAAGAATTCAAATTCACAGAACTATAGTAGGAAAGAGCACTGAATCATAGTCCCAGTTCTTCCATTTACTATGTGCCCTTGGGTAAATCACTTAACCTTTCTAAACCTTTCATCATCTGATGACCTGCCTACTTCACAAGGTTGTTCTAAGGGTCAAATGAGATCATGTATGGTCAGTAAATGCTATGGAGCTTCATTGTCAACCCCCATTCACACCAACAGATTGGGGCCCCAGAGCTTGAGTGCTACTTATTGCCTCAGAGAGCCTTGGAGCTCCTTTTCCTCAATTCATCCCCTTTGTTTCTGGTGCAGACAATATCCTCATCAGTTTTAGGGACTCCTAGGATGCTGATCTCCTTAATTCCTCTCAGGGCTCTATTCTTGACTCTCTGGATTTTCTCCACTATACCACAGCAGCCTTTTTATTCTGGAAGACCTTAGGCGCCTGCAGCCCATTCCTCTGATTGATTAGTTATTCCCAGAGCCTTCATTTTATTTTATTTTTTTTAATATTTTTAAGCAATCGGGGTTAAGTAACTTGCTCAAGGTTACACAGCCAGTTATTTCTGGGTGTGGTGCTGAGTGTCTGAGCCCGGGATTCGATCTCCAGGTCGTCCCAACACTGGAGCTGGTACTCTTACTCGCTGAGCCACCTGGCCGCCCCTAAGCAATTGGGGTTAAGTAACTTGCTCAAGGTTACACGGCCAGGTGTTTCTGGGTGGGTGCTAAGTGTCTGAGCCCGGGATTCGATCTCCAGGTCTTCTCAACACTGGAGCCGGTGCTCTTACTTGCTGTGCTACCTGGCCGCCCCAAGAGCCTTCATTTTAAGGAAAGTAGCCAGGCCAGCTATGTTCACTCCCTTATTCCACTCTGGGCTCTGCTTCTGATTCTCTGGCTTTTCTCTGTCATGCCTTCACATGGACACATTCTCCCACTCCCCACTCTTCAGCTTCTTTTTATATGTTGTCTTCCCTCATTAGAATGTCAACTCTTTCAGGTCAAGACCTATCTTTCATTGCACTCATATTTGTGTTCCCAGTGCTTCACACAGTGCCTGGTGCATAGTAAATGCTTAATAAAGGCTTGTTGATTTGTCTTACTCTGGCCAAGAGGAAGTGGGGAGACTGAGGCAGAGTCCAGGACTCTTCTCCTTGCCTCTAAGTGATTCTCAGAGACTTGGCTAGAGGACTTCCACCATAAGCTGCTAGATGCTTGAATTTCTAGGTTCTGAACTCTTTTGCTATGTTATAGGCAATCCACAGAGAATAGTAATAACAATAATAACCGAGTTTCTGCAACCAATCTGAATATACTTCTGGTATGATATCATTCCACTTAATCCAGTACCTTTTAAGGACATCTAAATCAATTAAGACTTTTTCCACCTTTAGTTTAAAGTTATGATTGACTGATTCAAATAAAGACTTTTTTTTACCTGGTTAAGGCACTGGGGCATAGCATCTTGGCATTCTAAGTAGAGTGGGGTAAAGGACAGGTTGACTTAATTTACCCTCATTCTTACATATGGGAAAGGTCTGCGTTGCATTGGATGCTTCAAAATTTAAAGGTATTTCTCTCTAGCTGGTTTATGATCTTTTCCAGCTGGTCAGAAACATACACCCTGTCCACTCACTTAAATTCATTGCTACTACAATCCATAGATTTTCAAATTCAGTTTTAATTAGTGTAACAGGCTCTGTGACTACAACAAAAACCTTAACAACACCCAAATTCTTGCTACCAGTTTGTATGCCAGTTTGGATTCAGCTCAAGATTCTGTTTTACATTTTCAGGTTCCTAAATGGTTAGGGCTTGGCCTTTCAGGAATGGGATTGTATTTTATTACTTTAGCTCAATAAGCAGAGCACCTGTGTGATGCATAGATTATTTCATCTCTGAGAACAATTTATTCCTGTTATGAAATCCAAGGAACAAATATTAACTTATTATGATGATGATTTTATTTATATATTATATTACTATATATTATTAACTTATTATAACAAGGGATAAGTATTATAAACCTAAAAAGTCTCAAATTTAAAAAAACTTCAATATTTCAACAGACCTGTGATTTCATTAGCCTGAACATGCCTTCCACTGGAGCAGATTGTGACCCATCCATGCTCTCTCATCTGATGTAATTCTTGTCCACATCTTTCCATGAATTCTCCAAAGTGGAGTCTGCTCAGTGAATTGATGGGTACCATCTGGTTCTTTCGTTATTTTGTGAATACTAGGGCAACATGTGAACTGTCAGTGTATTAGTCTTGACACTTGCTATATGGCCACCTCTTTTTTTGGTCATCCATGTCCTTAATGTTTTTCCTACCACTTTCTTCATGCAGATTATTACTGGCAATGTGATGCAACTTGCTTCCCTGAACCATGAATCTTTCCACTGTCCATTTTTAAAATATCAAGTTTCAAAAATCTAAAGATGTTTTCTTAAATCCCATTTAACTAATATGCAAGCAGGCTTCCTAATACCATTTTCCAGATCAAATTATAGTTTACTGTGAAGCGTCACACACCAGGGGACTTTTTCTTCTACTCCTGTTGCTGTCCTATAACTAAAGCTATATCTTTTGTGGAGATGTTTTCAATAAACTTTACTATAACAATGCTACTTATGTGCTCATTTTTATCTTACAATCTTATAAGTTTATTGCTGTTATAAAAACTTTTTAAAAATTTGTTCAAAGGTAAGGAAGAATCTTAATAAATAAAGCAGTGACAAAGAAAGACAACCTTACTGTATATGTCATAGACCCATAGGCTCTAGAGCTGGAAGAGACCTTAGAGAACATACAGTCCAAATTTATTTCATCTTTTAGATGAAGAAATTGAAGTCAAGAGAGGTCAAATTACTTGCCTGATGTCAGAATATTTGCTGTTGAAAGGGCCAGGAAGAAGCCAAGCCTCTTGAGGCTCAAGGTCATAGCTTTAAAGAAGCCAGGTTTTTGATTTACAGTCTTATGGGGAACTTCTCAATTATGTATGTTAGACAGAAAAATATCAGAGAAACTTCTTATAGAAAGAGAGATGCTGAAACCAATAAAAGAACACTGGAACATGATTCAAGACATAAAAATGCAAAGCTTAAAAATGAGCTATCAAGGAAAGCAGTAAGAAGCTGTGGTACTGGGGCAGCCAGGTAGCACAGCGAGTAAGAGCACCAGCTCCAGTGTTGGGATGACCTGGATCAAATCCGGGCTCAGATACTCAGCACCATACCCAGAAATAACTGGCCGTGTAACCTTGGGCAAGTCACTTAACCCCGATTGCTTTAAAAAAAAAAAAGCTGTGGCACTAATTTCAGTTGAGTTAAAACACAAAATTTTAATCACAAATTTTTATTTTTACCTAATATTTGGCGAATTTCTGGCCATTCTCTCTGTACTTCTAGCATAGACTTTAGTTTATCACATAGAGGGACATAATCCATATAATCTATTAAAATACGCATAACACGACCCACCAAATGCTTCATCCAGGGAACTGTAATAAATTCACAGAACTGAAAGAATTTTAAAAATATACAGATTAGTATTTTAAAGCACTATATATATATATGAGTATGCATATATATGTCCTAGAAACTTATTTATAATGAAGTAACTAAAAAATACTCTCCCCTCCCCCTACTTTGCAGAAAACAAAGGTCCCAAGTAAAGGGTTGTTTCATCTCTTGAGTAGAGCTGTAGGATCTTCCTTAGGATAAAATCAAAATTACTGGAAAATTATTTTATTATTTTTATGAAACTATCATCGCAGAGAAATATGACTGGGTCTGAAATGATCATGTTCAATAATAACTGGTAAAATATGCTTGCTTCTACCTTTCGTCAGTGTTTCATCCAAAAACCCGAACCCTATGTTTTTAAATATTTTCCAAATCTTCTGCACTCAGTTTGACCCAACTCTAATTCAAAATGTAAACTGGAACTTTATATCATCTATTTTATATATTATTATAGGTATTTGATAGGGGTGTGTGTATACATGAACATGCAAGCTCTCCATATACAACACTGTAAAGTTGATAAGTAAGGGAAAATTATAACAAAACTTAAAGAAAAATGGGAAGCAACTTACCGGGTTATCTTTTATTACACAAGAAGTCCATCCAGGGAGAACATCTTCTTCAATCTCAGACCACACAAAGGAATTTCCAAAGATGTCCCCATGCATGCAATCAAAGCACGTCTCCACTTGATAGCCATTATTCAGCAACAGCCTAAGCATTACCTCATCATTCAAAGCATATTGAATGGCGCTGGGGAACCTGGTGTCATTCACATGCATGAAGTAACAATTGACATTTGCTCCATGGGAGAGAAGCAGTCTGACAATTTCATGATTGCCAGCTCTCACTGCCACAAGCAGACAGTTAAGGGGATCTTGGTTTGGATCTGCACCCGCAGCCAACAGAACCTCTGTACAGAGGATATCATTGTTGGAAACAGCAAAATACAGTGCAGTCTTCCTTCCATCATCATAGTTCTCAGAAATGTGATCAGCCAGGGGAGTATTGACATCAAAATCATTTTCAATGAGTAATTCCAGACACTGAACATTTTGGCCTTCAGCTGCTGAGTGAATGGGGGTTAGCCCACTTTTCTGTATTGCATTTTTGGATGTTACTGGGATGAGATATTTCAGAGCCCTGAAAAAGAGTGTCAAATATCCATGCTACTTAAATGGAAAAAAAAACCCAACGAACTTCCTCATGAAATCCTATTTTTCCTTCTAAACACATTTTGATACAAAACAATTTAATCCTATGTATAGTCTTCCTAATAATTGTTAGCTTTTTATCTTCCTGTTCTTTATTTTTGGTTCTGATTCTTGTTTCCTTAGAGACTCTTCAGAGTTTCTCTGGATAATCAACACTTATTTTATTTAACAGAAACAGCACAGTATAGGCTTTGGAGACAGTGGCCTTTGAAGACTTGGCTTCATGTCCTGCCCCTTACACAAGTTGGCTGTATGACCATGAGCAAATCACTTAACTTCACTATAGCTGAGTAAACTCTTTAAGATCATAAATTAGAGTTGGTGATTTGCATGAATAGAGAAAATTTTTGACTTGAAGAAATGCTCCAATCCAAAGACATACAGGTCTGGACCCCTCCCAAAATTTCTAAGTTGAACAGTGTTATGCATATAGGCAACTAAGAAGTCCTTTAAGATTATAAAATGGAAGGTCAGGTTTAGTTGCCAAATAACACTCTTGAATATTTTACCTTGTTACACGAAGGTGAGAAATCTCTGTAAAATAATATAATGGATATGCATTCCCTATTTTTGGTTTAGCCAAAAACAGAAGACTTTACTATTTCACTGAAATGCCAATCAAATTAAACATGATCACCATTCACGCAGTTTCTAGAGGAGGTGATAAATGGTTGTGAACTTTTCACACTTGACTGCTCAGCTAGATCATGTATGAATGATATAATTAGAGATAATTTGATTTCTTATGGCATCAAATTTAGAGCTATCATGTGTGAATTTATGGACACTGGGATAAATCCAAGTAAAACAAAGTGTCTCATTTAATCTCATTTATGTAGCACTGTGAATTTAACCCTCAAATCTCAACAAGGTGTGGACATGTCCCTGGGTTCTTGAAGGCTTTGTCAGCAGAGCATAGACTCTGGCAGGCCCTACCAAGGTAGAAAGGTTTCAAGTATGAGCCAGTGATGGACTGTATGCCAGTTGCCCTCTGATCAGCCTAGCTGACTGGAGAAGCCATCACCTAGACAAATATTTCAGCCACAGTAACTTAGAAAAACCGTCTACTAAGGCATGGAGGACTTACTGTCTGTTTTAACTGAGACAGTTCCCACACTGATGATATTGCATTTCTTTGAAGTTCTGAAGTATAATGTACTATTGATCAATCTGTAGCCAAGTGACTTTGCTAACTTGGCTTTTGAGCCTTTGAGAAGTATTCAACAGCCATCACATGGTTGGTTACTATTAGTAATAGTAGTTTTTTACTGCTTGCTATAGAGGTTAATGACACATTGAGTAATAAAATCCCTCCAACTATTTGTACAGACTGTGGATAATTAAGTCTATAAAAAATGGAACATTTCAATCTAACCTTATCTATTACCTATTAGTTCTAGTGTGGATTGGCTAGTGTGCTATAAAAATTATCACTTTGAAAAATCAATATAAGGCATTATGGCAGAGCTTGGTACAGTGGAGTTAGAGGACACAGGTCCAATCTCTTTCTAGATCTATGATAATACTTTGTAGTGAAGTCATTTTTAAAAGTTTAAATTTTGGTTCTAGCCTACAAGCAAAATTTCAGAAAAGGCACCTTTAGTTTTTCACTAATTATGGAATAATTAGAGGATCTTGAGGAGAGAACCAACACAATTTCTGCATGCGTCTTCTGGGTCCTACTTACAGGTAATGTCCTTCATAAGCAGCGCGATGAATAGGGAGGTGTCCTGATCTATTAGGCACATTTCCACTTCCTCCATATTCCAACAAAAGAGAAATACAGTCAGGATTACCTCCTCCAGCTGCCTCAAACAGCACAGAAGCCCCATCATCCGCCAAAGCGAAAACATCACCACCTAGGATGAGACATTTGTCATAAGGATGTCTGTATAAATTTGGTGAAATTCTTCTCACATTAAAAATTGCCTGTCTTCATTTTTTCCTTTTTTAGTAGATGTTAACCTTAAAACAACAACAACAAATAGGATAGACCTTATAGACACTAAAGTGCAGTTGTGTAACATATCGTAAAGATCTGATACAACCATGGTGTTGGAAGTAACCTAAGAAATCAGCTCCTCAGGCCTACTACTCCCCTTTAAGAACTGTGCTGATGTGTACAAGAGTATGCCAGTATGTGGATTTTCCCTCCAATCACATAGATTGCAACTAGTTTAATCATTTGTTACAACTCTTATACATATCCTCCCATGTTTTTGCCAGAAAGGGTCCATAATACCCCATAATAATAAGTGGTAAACTTCAACTTCACTCATTCATTTATCCAGTAATAACTTCTGACTATGTATTTATAAGGCACTGTTAGGCACTCATAACAGATAACTTTTACTAGTCCAATTTCTTTCCATGTACCTTTATGGATGAGATGTTCCAACACGTCACAGTGACCATACTCAGCAGCAACACCCAAAGGTGTAATTCCAAATCCATCCCTCAGGTGCACATTTCCTCCATTCTTTAGAAGCAGAGCAATAATATCCTTGCGGCCCTGTTTGGCTGCCTCATGCATCGCTGACCATCTTTTGATACATGGCAGGTCGAGGCTAGTGTTATGTTTAATCAGAAGGGACACCATGTCATAGGAACCCTTTCTTATAGCTTGAAAACATAAAAAGAGCACAGATAAAATTTAACTGATCACTTATATATTTACCCTTCTATTTTGCATACTAAAAGCTACAATCAGAAGAAAAGGCTGGATGATCACTTGATGGGGATGTTTTAGAAGGGATAATTCATCAGATTTGAGATGGTCTCTATAGCCTCTATGGCCCTTACAATTCTTAGATTCTGTGAGCAACCACCCAAGTTGACTGTTACGCTTTTTACTTCAGAGTCTTAAGGAGGAATCAGCTTTCCATAGAACATGTCACTGCAGTCCAACGACTTTAGGACTCACAGGGGAAAGATTTTTGCATGAACATAGTCCTTCCCTCCTTGAGCTTGTGCTAAGATTTTGTGGTTTTGCTTTTCAAAACAAAAAAAATATTATGAATAAAATCACTACATATTGGGTAAGATAATGGTTTAATAAATATGCTGGAACTTTAAAAATCCCAATGACTACTGATACAATGGAGACAACCTTGGGAGAAAATTTATTGTTCAGTTGTTTTCAGTCATGTCTGACTCTTCATGATCCCATTTGAGGTTTTCTTGGCAAAGATACTGATGTTTGCCATTTCTTTCTGGTTTATTTTATAGATGAGGCAACTTGGGGGAAAACAGGATTAAGTGACTTGTCCAGGGTCACACAGTTTGGAAGTGTCTGAGGCCATATTTGAACCCAGGAAGATGAGTCTTCCTGACTCTAGGCCCAGCACTCTATCCACTGTGCTACCTAGCTTTCCCCTTGGGAGAAAATCCATTTATCTTACTGCTGCTACCTTAGTTCAAACACTTTAGGATCTCCTCTTATGGAACTGCCTTCAGAAGCTGTGTGTCAGTGGTGAAAACACTTGCTAGGGGAGAGTCTGGTATATACATATATTAGATGAGAAAAGTCTTCTTTTTTAGTACTTCTGACAAATTATAACCCAGGAGGGGGAAATGACCCGCAGGTTATGTAACACAAGCGTTAGCAGTCTGTGATTTCAGACTGATCACTAGAGTTCTACAGAGAAAGAACAGAGTGCATCATTTAAATGCTATGGAGTAAAGGTTGGGACAAGCCTACGTTTTAACATATGAACACATCTCATGATGGCATCAGCATTTCCAGGTCCTTAATCCTAGTGTGTGACTTCTATGACTTTCTGAGGCTTAAAATGGTGAAGTTTTCATTCCAGGGAATGAGCATTATGTTTGTAGTCTTATTGCTTCCAGTCTCTGTTCCCCTTAATCCATCCTTCTGGTAACTCTCAAACTAATCTATCTAATGCACACGTCTGATAACATCACCCTCCCTGCTTAAAAACTTTTTATATCTTTGTCTATATCTTGTTTGTATATACTTGTTTGCATGTTGTCTCCCCCATTAGACTGCAAATTCCATGAGAATAGGGAGTGTTTTTGCCTTTCTTATATCCCCAGCACTTAGCACAGTCCCTAGCAAGTAATAGGTACTTAATAAATGTTTACTGATTGACTATTTTCAGTAAGCTTTATTTTTTTTTATAAACTTCTTAGCCTGGTATTTAAGACCCTCTGCAACTACCTTTCCAGCCCAGTTTTATAGTTCATTCATTCTACATTCCAACCAAATTAGACCACTAGCTGTTATCCAATCTTGTCCTGACCCTTTCTGCCTCTGTACTTTTTACACAGATTATGTCCAATGTCTAGAACACTTTGTCTCTTTCCTTATCTGTACCAGTTGAAATCTCCTTTCTTCAAAGAAACTAGCAACACCTCCTCTGCAATTTTCCCTGATCTTTTCAACCTAAAATGATTTCTCCCTACTCATTTTTTTATGATAACATTCTGTGGATCTGTTCTTTGCCTTTATATTAAAATTATCATATTTAAGAATACATCTTATCTCTTCCCTTTTGATTATGACCTTCATCAGGGGAAGGACCATGCCATTTTTCATACTTGTTTCCTAGTGCCTAACAGTGTTTTGTGTGTATGTGTGTGTGTACACACATGCAATTTATCATGTACGTTTTTGCATATATATTTTGTACATTATATATAATTTATATATGCTTTTTTTAAAGCAAGTGTCATGAAATGGAGATCTACAGTTTCAGATAGAATATTCTTATTGTTTTCTTCTGTGTGTACAGAAATGCTCTTTTTTGGTATTTAAGTTAAGAATAAAATAATTTAAAAATACTTGAGTAAAGAAAGAATAGTTTCAGCCAGGAAGATTAGGGAAGGTTACATGAAGGAACTATCTATCACCTTTGTTGTATCTTACAGAAAGATAAAGAATAGGAAAACAGAGATGCAGAAGTAATATATTTTGTGTGCTGAGGAAATAGAGATAGTGAGAGTGCACAACTCTTTCTGAGAACTTAGCAGTGAAAGGGAGGGGAAAGATAGGTTGATAGTTGAAAGAGGGGGGAGATGTTAGGGTCAAGTGAAATTTTTTTAAAGGTAGGTATTAATGAAGAAACAAGAAAATAAGGAAATATTGCAGATGAGAGGAAGAATAATTGATAGCGCAAGCTCCCAGAGCTTCTAACAACTGTCAGGGAAAGAATTTGAACTCCAGCTCTTCTTTAAATCAGGCCCTTTCTCTATGATATCAAACTAAATTTCATGTATAGTATAATGAAGGACTGACCACTGAACCCCTATGACTCTACCCAGAGTCCCTTTGATCTAGTACCCAACTTGTAAGAACTTGGAAAGCTGTTTGCTGCATGGTCATGATGATGTATGATGAAGGTGCTTTGAAGGGACTTTGGAAGCATGAGTAAACATTTTGTAACTGGTTCTAGTATGTTAATCACTTGGTGAGGAGGAGTCATTTCAGTTGGCTAGAGGGTGCATTCAAACTATTCAAGTTCTTACCTTTCTCTTGTTTTGACTCCATGGAACTTGGAAGGGGCCTCAGAATTCATCTAGTCAAATTCCTTCATTTTACAAATGAAAAAACTGAGACCCAGAGACCTTGCCGAAGCTCATAGAGCTAGCTAACAAAGAGCAGAGCTGGGATTTGAAACCCAGATGCTATCCAGCACTCTTTCTAGAGAGCTGGTTAGCTTAAGCTAAACCAAGAAGTACTGCTAACTATGCTTAAGCTGTCAATAATGCCTTGTCCTGTGAATACCTGTGTAAGATTTAGAGAAGCAATTAATTTAGAGAGGCATTCATCATTTGCATCAGAATCTGCCTTTTCTAGCTCCATGGGAAATAATGATGACAGAAACACAATACAACTTTATGGAATGCAGGGCAGCAATAATTTGGGAAAGTTTAGTAAGTGTGAATGATAATGTTAAACCTCAAGAAAATGTAAATTCTTTTCATTTGAATAATGTATAGAGTTTAAAATCTTCCTTCAGCTTTCTTCTTAAGTTAAATAAACTCAGGTCCTTTGACCTTTCATCATTTTAAATCTTTAACGATTTTAGTTGCTCTCCTCTGGCCTCCCTCCAAGCTCTCCATATCGCTCTTCAGTGGCAGGTCCTAAACTTAGTTACACTGAGTTCCTGCCAGTAACATGTGCATTTTAGGAGCTCAAGCAGTTGTTGATAAGACTGGCTTTAGAATCTGGGAAATGATTTGAAGGGATTATTCTTATGGAGGCCAATACCTTTGCAACTATCCTTGCAAACAGGGACAAAAATTTTACCCTGCGCTGAAAAATAAATTAGCTTCTCACTTTCCTCTCAGGAAAGAAACAATCTAGAACCTAGAAATGTAGCTTAAATAAACATTCTTTACAACTCATTATACCCACTTACCCTTCCTACTTAGGCTACCTAAAGCTTCTTGATATTAGGTCTCTGATCTAAAAATTATTCCCTTATTCATGTACACGTGTGTGTGTGTGTGTGTGTGTGTGTGTGTTTTAACGGTAGGGAAGGGAAAGGAATTCATGTTAATATGTTGATATATTGTGAGAATTCCCTTTCTCCAAATATAATAGAAAGAATGGAGTCATTAGAACAGAGTAGTAGATAAAAGAATCGTTATTTGCCCTTTTCATTGGGTCTTTTCCAAATATATCATAATATTGTCAACAAAAGGAGATAGTTTTGTTATTCATTCCCTATTCTGATCCTTCTATTTCTTTTTTTCCCTTATTGCTATTGCTAGGATTTCCAATACAATATTGAATAATATTAGTGACAGTGGGTATCTTTGTTTCATACCTGCTCTTACTTTTAGGCATAAAAACCACATCTAGAACTAAAGAAAGGTGCTTTTATATATGGCCTGCAGTTTTGTTTTATGTAGTTCATGGTTTCAGTCTGAATAGTACAATTCCTAGAAGAAGGTGGTGGAAATGGGTCTAAGGAACACAAAAGTTAAGTATGCAAAGGAATAGCTATGAAAAACTGGGTGTGCATTGGAAAGACAGGAGTTCTGAAGATAGGTTATGCGAGAAGATTTATATTTGTGACTTATCTGCATGGAGATGATTCTAGTGTCACAGACTGAGAGCTAGAAGGGATTTTAGAGGTGATTCAGTCCAACTCTATTTTATAGATAAGAACGCTGAAGTCCTGAGAGGGTGATTTTCCTCAAGGTCATACTGGTGGCAGACCATGAGATTCAAACTCACATCTCACTCCAAATAGAAGTCATAGATCTGGATGAGATTAGAAAGGGAGAGTAGAGGAAGGATAGTAAAGGAAGCCCAGGATAGATGTATTTGGTGCAAGAACACAGGATGTGAAACCTCCAAAGTTGGTGACGAAGCATCCATTTATTACAGGGAGAGGGGTGTAGAGCCTAGAGTTGATTTTACTAGGCAAGGAATCCTAGCTTCATCCTCTACCGTTTGGTCAGAATTTAGAATCTAGCCCTTCTCATGATGGCAACCTAGGTAAGTCACACGATAATAAATTAATCATAAACCAGAGGCTAAGCAACAAAGTAGCTTCGTCATTATCCATCCTTGTTTGCCCACAGACAGCGAGACCCATCAGACTAAGCCAGAGGGTAGCCATTCAACAGATGACACAGGCACAAGGAGGGAAGAAGGATGGATCTTGGGAAGTGGGAGTTATCAACCAAACCATAAATAGTGTAGGAGAAACAGGGCTTTGCCTCAGGGCACTGACATGGGGGAGTGGGGACTCTCCCTTTTCCCGCCTTTGAACTCCATCTCTGTTTCTCACCTTGTAGTTATTTGATATAAGCCTCACAACTGACCCTGGGTTTCCACCTCAAAGGTCAAATCACTATGGTACCCATTTTGTGATGCACCACAGTTACTTAGGCCACCCTCTTCCTGAAGAGGTTATCCCATCACCACTACCCCACTTTGGGTCTTCCCTTTCACATTCACCTCCTTCCCCTTCAACCTCTCAAACCCTTCCCCTCAATGAATTTGCCACAGAGGCATTTCGGGCTCTGGTTATTAGGTAAACTTATTTCTAGTAGAGACCATGAACATCACATAGATTTCTTTATCAATAAGCAAAAGTTATTTAAGCACCTATGTGTCTAGCACCTAGAAGAAGCCTTTACCAAGTAGAAGAGGAGTTTCTCCTTTGAGGTTTTTGGTGTCTGGACACACTCCCTTTTCCAGCAGAGTTCTCACATTTTCTACCAGACCAGAATTGATTGCTAGAGTTAATGGTGTTTCTCCATCACAAGTACTGTATTCCCAAAGAGTTTTGTAGGATGCTGAGACAGGAAAAATATTGTGTGGAATCATGAAAATATCAATAAGCATAATACATACAATTGTCACAAATTCCAACATTTTGTTACATTTTTACTCTGCTTTAAATTGATTCCAGTATCTGCTTGCAAGTTTATTAGCATGAACCTGTTGTTGAATGTGGTGATGAGGTTACAATTTTCTGATTTTCTAGTTCAGTAACATTTTCTCCAAATGAGAAACTTTCTGAACAAATATGCCTTGAAAAATGCTGAGGAGATATGAACATCTAAAAAAAATAAGTATATGAATAGCTAACATAGATTAATTCACAGAGCGAACAATCAACAAATCAACTGATTTTTACTGAGCACCTACTGCAGAATACTATATATTAAATCCCAAAAATCTTGAACCAAGAAATATCTTTCAGACTTAAAAGATTTAAATTTGGGATTAAAAAAAGGAAATCCTATTTTGTTAAACAATGAACTTACTTGTGAATCTCATCGTCATGAGATGCAATATAGTTTGCAAAAAAAAATAAAATTAATTCATGAATGATGTCCTTTATGAGTTGGCATGTCCAAAGAATTCATCCCCAAGGAGCCATCTACTGATAATAAGCCTTCCTGTACTTACTAGGCTGGTCCTTAAAAAGTAGGCACAGACTGTTGCGGGCATCTTGAAGCCTTCTGAACATAGTGGAATCTGCCAGAGTTCACTTATTTTTCCACAGTAATTAGGCAGGATAAGCAATGTAAACAATGCCATTAAAATGCATAATTTAAATAAGAAAATGGACCTGTCACATGGCAAGCATTAGGAATAACTTAAAAACAACTCATGCCTTCCACCAATATCTTCACAGTATAAAAATAATTCAAAGGAGGACCCCAGCATGTTGGTGGACCCTTTGTAGTGAACTTAGAGGACATGAACCAACCTGCACAGGAAAGACAGGCATGGATGGACTACATTGTTGCAGGAAATACCTACGTTCAAGAGATCATTGATTCATTGGAGTATCAAGTACTATATATCCATGATGGTTTATTGAGAAGTAGGATGCATTCCTGTCCCTTTAAAGGACAGCTAAAGTCTCTCATAACCCTCTTGGTGCCACTCTCGGAAAAAGAATACCCAAATGGATAGACACACCATGGATCTACTCCAAATGACAATTCTTATGTCCTTATGTTAGATTGTTACTTGAACAGTTTCTCCAAGAATTGTTTTTCTTAAATCCTATAGGCCACCACTATGCTTTTCTTTGTGGTTTTTATTAATCAAGGATGGTAACCATAACTTTTTTCATTCTTGTTTTAATTCAGCTGAAGATATTTGGGTTCACTTACCATCCAGAACAATTTCAAGTATTTGCTGAACAGGTTGAATTGCCGCCTCATGCAGTGGGAACCATCCATTGTCATCAGCTTCATCCAAAGCATACTTACATTTCACATACTCCTGGAGATCAAGGATTTGACCTAAATTAAACATGTAGACTGTAGATTTCCGTTCTTAGCATTGAAAATCTTCCTTTCCAGGACTCTGTGAACAAGGTGCATAAATACCTTTTTTAATGGCCTCCACAAGTTTTCTGTTCTGAGCACTTAGGGGTACAAACCTAGAAGGAAAGAAAATAGCTATGTTTTTATACCACTTCAAGGCATTTAATGATTTAATTTCCCATTGATTTCCACCTACATGCATTTATTTAGACCTTACAGGAAATACATGAATATGGGGCTAGCATACTTTTTGTTCTTCAAATCTGTAGAAAATAGATTTTAGAGTAGATTTATGATATTAGACCATTAGTAGGAATGACATGGTAGAGATGGCATACTTTATCTTTGAAACCAGTTCTAAGTAATGCAAAATAAAAGAGAATGGAAAGTTGCCATATGAAAATCAAATTCCGTTATTCATGTTAACTACATGTCCCTGGATGCCTAGCTCAAAATCTACTAACAAATGAAAATGTAGGTAGTTGTCTTTGCTTATTGATCATTATAGATTGTGATTTAGTTTAAAATACTGGCTTTTTATCCTAAATAATTGAGAGAATTTGCCAATTATACATTTAACTTTGAGCTGTGCAGATCTGGTTTAAATAGGAGCATAAAATTCACTTTGCAAAGTATTTTCAACTAACTGATACAAAAATAAAATTAGAAAGAGCATTTCCTGAAGGTACTCCAAGTCTCTATCAATTTGTTGTTGAATACCATTGTTTCAGTTATGTCTTCACTCTTCATGACCCCATTTGGGGTTTTCTTGGCAAAGATACAGGAGTTCTTTGCCATTTCCTTCTCTAGTTCATTTTACAGATGGCAAAACTGATGTAAACAGGATTAAGTGACTTACCCAGGATCACACAGCTAGTAAGTATCTGAGGCTAGATTTGAACTCAGGAAGATGAGTGTCCTTACTCTAGGCCCTGTACTTTATCCACTGTGCCACCCAGCTGCCACAATCTCTATCAATAGCTTTTGCCAAAATGTCATATTCTATGCTCTCTTGGTCCTTCCTATTTCTTCTTTTTCAATGGAAATAATACATTTTATAAAAGTTTCATTGACTCTATTGAGAAGAAACATCTCTTAGGAGCAAGGGTCATGAATGTCTTTTTGTGTAGCAACAAACCAGAAAGGGAAAAATCTATTTCCAGATATGTCTAAATTGTTCAATGCAATAATTTTACAGCTTAGCTAATGAAAACAAGTATATTATTTCATACTCGACTACATATCTTATTAATTTCATTTGATTTTAGAAAGAACAAATAGCATTGCCCCATTTGGACAGCTCATCTAGAAAATTGTCATACATTTATAGAAAAACAGGATTTAAGGAATTAATGAGTTTAGGAAAATTTTTGAAGAATTGAATTTGTTAGGATGCTTAATATATCTAGCCCCTTACTTTTTTTGGACTTGAACAATGTAGGAATTTGTTTTGCTTAACTATGTTTATTTGTTACACAAATTTTGTTTTGTTTTTCTTTTTCTTATTTCTAACTGGGGAAGGGGTATGTATGAAAGGGAGAGAAAATAAATTTTTGTTCATTGAAAAATAATAAATATAATTTTAAAATATGCTACCACTCCAATTCTCTATCAGGGCATGAGCAAACATATCTAACAGTTGTGTTAGAAGGGTTTTCATGGATGAGGAGTAAGGGGAAGTTCTTCAATTTAATTTTTTTTAAAAACCATATTATCAAAAGTATATCTTATGTATTTAACTCCTGTGACTTTTACCTTTCAGGATAAAGTTCTTTCTTGTTGGCTTCAATGGATTCTTGAATGCCAAGCTGAATTTCATAATCTGTGAGATGGTCCTCATCAAAGTCACCATTTTCCTCCATGTCTTTGATGTAATGTTAAAAGAAGCAATTTTGTATAAGTCAGTACTTGGCCCAGAGCATCATTTGTAATTAATGTGAAAGCTCAAATGAAAGATATGAAGCAACTAGCTTTAAATAATCCAACCCTTCCCAATAGACAAAAATTTTAGTACATTAAATCACATGTCAAAATGAAATATTTAAAATAATATATTCATTCTTTCATTTAACATTTGTTAAGCACCTTCTCTGTACAATGCATTGCTACACATGTATCATGTCTTATTTATATTAGTATTCCTTCTCTGAATAATTTAAAATATATGTACATACACACAAAAACACACACATGTGAAGGGCAGCTGGTGACTCTGTTGGCTCAATGCATATTTGCTGGGTCTGGAAGATCTGAGTTCAGATCCTGCCTCAGATACTAACTGGCCCTATACAAGTCACTTAACGACAGCCTCAGTTTCCTCATCTATAAAATAATAGCACCTACCTCCCTGTATTGTTGTAATGGCTAAATTTATAAAGTGGTTTGTAAACCTTGAAGCACTCTTTAAATGGTAGCTATTGTTACATATGTAAAATAATAGCTGCACTCTGAAGACAGTTTATGTATAGAGCTCATAATCAAGCCTGCTTAAAATGCTTACAGAAAACTTTTTTGTAGTAGCAAAAAATTAGAAACAAAGTTGGAACACATTGATTGGGAAATGGCTGAACAAAATGTGGCATATAAATAGGTTGTTCAGTTATTTCAGTTGTGTATGATTCTTTGAGACCCTATTTGCGGTTTTCTTTGCAAAGATACTGGAGTGGTTTGCCATATCCTTCTCCAGCCCATCTCATAGAAGAGTAAACAGGCAAACAGGGTTAAGTGACTTGCCTAAAATCACACATCTAGTGAGTGTCTGAGGCCAGATTTGACCTCAGGTATTCCTGACTTCAGGCCTGGCACTCTTATCTACTGTGCCACCTAGCTGCCCCGGTAATATGAATATACTGGAATATTATTATACCACTTGAAATGATGAATATCAGGAATTCAGAGAAATTGTAGGAACTGATGCAAAAAGTGAGCACAACTAAACAAACAGTACATACCAATCAATCCACAAGTATTTACTGAGCACCTACTATGTGCCAGATAATGGGGTTAAAAGTATAAAGAATGAAATCATCTCTGCCAGGAGTTTACACAACTGCAAAAATGTGAAGGAAAAAAAGATACTAAAAAGCTGCAGAATTCAGATTATTTGAAATGACCATGACCAGTCTTGGTCCTAGAGAACAGATGATGTCATGCACTTTCCTCTTTCATTAAAGATGTGGGGAACTACAGGTATGCACCTGTTGTATACACTCTCAGACATGAATATTTTGACAATAAATTTTAACTACTTTTCTTTTTTATTATACTAAGCTTAGTAGGAGCAGATCAGGAAATGTCAAAAATGTCATTAATAATTAAGCTTTAAAAAATATGCTAATGGGTACATCAAGAGCAGAGACTGATAGATGGCTCACAGATAGAGCTCTGGGTCTGGAGCAAAAGAGACCTGAGTTCTGATCTGGCCTCAGACACTTCTAGCTGTGTGACCCTGGGCAAGTCACTTAACCTCTGCTTACTTTGGAGACAATTAGGTGGTTCAGTGGATAGAGCACTGGGCATTGAGTCAAGAAGATGAGGTCAAATTTGGTGTCAGGTACTTATTAGCTATGTGACCTGCAGCAAGTCACTTAACCTGTTTCCCTTAATCCACAGGAGAAGGAAATGGTTAACCACTCTTGTATCTTTGCCTAGAAAACCCCATGGACAGCACTGGTGTGCTGTGGTCCACAGGGTCATGAAGAATTGGACACAACTGAACGATAACAACATGAAGGACAGATCTAAATGACAAGACACAGTCATGGGAATATAGCAGCTGATGGACTAATTTAGCACTTAGCAAAGCAGAGTTGGTCTGGCTGTGTTTGAGAAAAGCTGTCATGAAAAAGAGGTATGGATTCTAACTCACCATTGCCACTTCTCAGAAGGTAGACAGCATAAATTTCAGTGGAACCACCGGTTATCTTTTTAGTCACACTCAGTCCTGCACCCAGGTAGGGCAACATTGGGTTCTGAAGTGCAATCCAATGATACCATTTCATAGACATTCAACTAGGAAGCATTACTACCACTGCTCTAAATGAGCTTTTACCTATATAGGGTGATCTCTCTACCTTAGATAGTACTAATTATATTCAGTCAAGCAAGCATTTATTCAGCAGCTATCATATGCCAAGCACTATTCTAGGCACTAGAAAGTATATTCCCAAACATAACTCAGACACTGATTTATTTTTAGGATATGTCGTTTCAACCCAACTTGGACTTTCCATTCTAACCATATGTGTTTGCCACCCCCAATTCATGGTTGCCCTCCAGATATGCCCTCCACATATGAAGAACCATTGTTTGCTTCTAAACATTTTTTAACAAATACATCCCATTGGCTATAAAACTTGGTACATGAATGCAATGGAATATTACTGTACAATAAGAAATTATAACCAAAAAAATAAATCAACTGATATAGAATAAGAAAACAGAATCTGAAAAACAACACAATTACTGTAACAGAAATGGAAAAAGCAACAACAAATCTCACACCAAATGACATATAATTATAATGACCAAACTTGGCCCCAGAGATAAGACAATCTATCTGCCTCCCTTCTTTGCAGGGGATTATGGGTATATTGCCCATACTGCCAGATTTGGTTGATGTGTTGGCTAATTTTAACTAAACTAACTGCTTCCCCACCCCCACCCCAACCTCCACCTGTCTCTTTTTATGGTTTATTAGCAGGAGTTGTTCTGTGGGTAGGAAAGGGGAGTAAATATATTTAGAAATGAAGGTAACATAAAAACCAAAGTAAAAATTATTCAAAATAAAACAGAACCTACCTCCCCTTTGAAATCTTCCCTGATTTTCCCTGCTGCTCCCTGATTGCTTATTTACTGTGAATCCTCTCTACATTTATATCCTATACTATTTCCACTGTATTTGGACTTGCACAGAGGTATGTTCATGTGTGTATGTTTTGTAGCCCTCACTATCTCCCCACCCTAAGATTTGTTCAGAGAAGACTAGGCCCACGTAGTCTTTTTTTTTTAATATCGCTTATCCTGCTTCCTTCCTCATCCCCAAAGCACCTAGTAAATGACTATTCACACAAGGGACACCAGGACTGACACCAGGACTGACTGACTGACAAGCACCAGTGTTTTCAGGTGGCACAATTAGCTGATGAACATAAACCTGTGGCATTGCATGTTACCATTATAACTAATACTGCTGTGGTGATAGGGGGATTGGATGGCCCAGGGGATTAGTAATGGGATACAGGGCCTTTCACCTATTTAAATCACAGGTTTAAATCTAGTCCTGAGTAGACTTCAGGCTCTCACTGGATGAGCTTTCTGAGGATGGAGTCTCACTGGGGAATAGGGTTGGACTGTGGAAAACCTCAAAAATGTTGTTTATACTAATGCCTAGCATATTTTTTGTATCTCCAAATTGGAAGATAACACAGGGTAAAGCCGATTCTTAAATTAAATAAACCCCCTCTACATGCTGCCTTCACATTTCCTGGAGGGATCTTGAATTTGATAGGAAGTCATGTGCATATATACTGAGACTTTAACCAGCCACAAAACATATGACACATTGGACACAGCAGGATGAAAGGTATGATGAGATGAAATAATGATAATTATTGTCTATATCCCACATGGGGATAGTCAGTTGAGTTGACTTAAGTCTTGCTCTTGCCCTAGAATGGACCACACAACTTTTTGAGGTTCTTCCAGTTCTTTGAGTCTGAAGTACCTGTAATAGGACCAGTATCTACCAGCGTTCCCCCTGTCCCTAAATGGGTTAGAAAAAAGCTTTAACAAAACCATAACTTGATTGGTCTGGGGAGGAAGACCTAAGCTGTGCCTCTCTCAACACAGCTTCCTGGTGGCCTCTGGTTGTATTAATATGGCTTTCTAGTCACCTAAGGGGCATAAAAGATACTGCTCACATAGGGTAGGGGCCTTTCAGCCTACTGTCTGAAGACCACAGTATCACCACACTGAACACTGCTGAACAGATGTGTTTCATAAGAAGATAAGGGAAGTCTCACTTACAGATGCTAAGTGCTCCTATTCCCTTGTTACAAATTCTTGCTATGTTAGGACAAAGTATACCTCCTTTAGTTAACTTACAAGTGCCTCATTTTGACCCACCATGGAACCTGATTATCAGGGTTCTAGTGTCAAACTCATTCCTAATAGTCCTTAAACTACTTGTATAGAAAACTGATTAATACAAAAGGAATGAATTCATCCAGATTCCAAGTTATAATTTAGCATTTTGTGGTGTTTTAGAACATTTATATCAAACTCAAACAGAAATAGGGGCCACTAAACCATACATAAGAATCTTTGCAGGCCATGTATTGACTTAGAAAACCATGTGTTTATATATTTATTTAAAAAAATTAATACATCAATACACTAAAATCAGATAAGGACTACATTTTAATCTGGCTTGACTTGCATTTAGGAGTGTGTGTGGCCCATGTATGTGACACCTATGTTCTAGACCATCCCACTACCTTCACATGAGAAATATGATTTCTATTCTTTTGGTAATGGATTTATGATGAGTTGGCTCACCATAAAATTGGAGTAATCATCTTTGGTCCTTAGTAGTTTTGAGACACAAAGGAACATTTGGATGGAGTGCTATAGTTAGAGTCAGGAAAACCTAGATTTGAATCCCACCATTAACACTTACTAGCTATGTGACATTTACCTCTGAGTCTAATTTTCTTCTGTAAAATGGGGACAGTAGTAATAATTATATGGGCAGCTAGGTGGCTCATGGATAGAGTACCAGGCCTCAACTAAGAAAGACTAATTTTCTTGAGTTCACACCTGTCCTCAGACACTTAGCTCTGTGACCCTGGGCAAGTCACTGTTTGCCTCAGTTTCTTCATCCGTAAAAATTATCTAGAGAAGGAAATGGCTTGCCACCCCGGTGTTTTTGCCAAGAAAAACCCCAAATGGGGTAACTAAGAGTCAGACACAACTGAAACAACAAAAAATAATAACAGTAACAATAACTGTATTGCCTACCTCACAGGCTATTATGATGCTCCAGTGACAATATATACATTTGAAAACTTTAAAGCACTATTTAAATGCCAATTACTTCTTTCATCCAAGGAACTCTAAGTGCTAGATCTCATTATTTAGTAGCAATATTTGTTCATTTATGCCATTTTAACTAATACTCTGAGTTGACATATTTAAAAAAAGAAAAGTCAACAGCAGGGAATGAAAATATTTTAGCTAAAAACAGATTTTTGCATTTATATAAGAGCTAGGTAGCTCAGATAGTGAAGATATTCATGCAGAATTACTAAATTCACCCAGGGCTCTAGGTTATAATTTAGCATCCAATGGTGTTTGTGTGGATGAAGCAGAAGATGCAGAGAACACCTTAGTTTTAAAATTCTAATCCAAAACTCTCAGGAAAACACCCTACAGTATGTTGCCTTTAAAGGAAAACATACACAGCTCTTGCTTTTAACAGCCAGCTCTTGTCAGCAATAACTTCCAAAAATAAAAAATATCTTCCGGGGACACATAAATCTTCTCTTTTGGCCCTGTGTAATAGGCTTTGTGTTGCTTAGGGTGTTCTGGGGTGTCCTAGGGTAGCCTTCAACCCTTCCTTTTGTGTCTCCGACCAAAGCCTCAGCATAACTGTCCAAAAAAAGGATCTGCATTCCAGCTGGTGCCTGACTGAAGTGGTCAGGAGGAGGTAGACTGTGTTCCAAGGCATTATGTATGAGTGGTGAAGAGTACATAACATTTCTGTTCATCAGACTCCATAAATGGCTTTAAACCTGTCTTAATATCTCCTTGCTACTGAGGAAGGTGAAAAAGTTATAAAACTCTTCACAGTAAAATGTTTTAAATGTGTCATCTCTTATACAGCAAGACTCATATTCCTGATTAAATCTGTATAGTACTTATTATATCCTTTATTTACTTAAATTGGTTAGCTACTTTTAAAAAAATTTGAGTCTGTCTAAATTGGTTTACTGTTTACCCCTCTCTATGAAGAGTACTAAAACTGGAATAGTTTTGGGCAGGGTTGGTCTTAAGAAACGATAGCTAGCAAACAAAGGCCCTAACGTCTCTCTCTTCAACCCTACCTGTCAAGTGGATGAAATTCCACCAGTAATAAGCCAAATCATTAAGAGTCTTGATTAAAATGTAGATACTCTTAGGAAGTCGGAAATCTTATTAACTGATAGCTAGTACTCAATAAGGCCCTGATGGAATACACATGGGGTAGAAATGGGACTAGTTCATTTTAACTCGAGGAGATGAAGCATAAAATGAATGCAGCAAATTTTACAATTTTTTACAAAACTGAATCTATTCCTGAATCTCTGAATAACAAAGCACAGATGTCTACAGTGGACTAGCTAGCCAGGTTAAATTCTGATGTGACCCTGGAAACTTGGAATGAATAGTTTTTACCTTCAAGAAGATATGGCCTGTGCTTTGCTCAAGTTCCTGGAAGTCAGGTGGAGGACCCTGAAGGATAAAGATCAAAAGATTATGAGTTTTAATAATTTTTGTTTCCATTCTTAAAATAGGAAAAGTTTTAATATGTAATTTTTCCCATTCATGTGTTAGTTTTTCTAAAAATTGGGACCTTTTATTTCATCCAGGTACAAAACTCCCAATGAGGAATATTCTTCCATTGACGAAGATCAGAGACTTATTCAGAAGTTGTCTTAAAGAGTTTTCTGGGGGCACTGATAGGTTTAGTAATTTGACTATAGTCTCACAGATAGACTGTCTAAAAGGCAGGACTCGAGACCAGGTCTTCTTGACTCCATGGAAACCAGGTCATAAGTGTTTAGATTGCTAGACTCATGATCAGTAAGACCTGAATTCCAATCTTGCCTCAGATACTTTCAGACAATTTGAGTAACATTTCCCCTTTTAGGGCTGTTTAGTTCCTCCAATAAGAAAGCAATGTCATTGAACTGATCTGTTCCTTTCTAAAAAGTAGCAGTATCTTTGCAGAGATTCAGAGGGAGAAAATATTGTAGGCTAAAGCAAAAAAAAAAAAAGGGTATGGGATAAGCCATTCTTTAATGTCTTTTGATATGTGTTCTGAACACTCATGTGGTCCTATAAAAGAACAGATCAACACTGGTGCTCTCCAGGTCATTCATGTGGCTTCTATAAAATTCATTTTAATTCCTTGTACTGCAGTCTTCTCTAAATCTTAAGTGAAAAAGAACTAAACAGGTATATACTCTTATATTGGGTTGGGTTAATCCTAATTCCTACTTTCAGACAGTGGAATTTCATGTACTCTTTTGGATGCCAAAGCCAAATGGGATTATGGGGGAAAAATAAGATGACTGCTGGGTGTACATAACCAGAAGCAGTCTTATCCTCACATGCACTCTAATTCTCTGGGGGAGTCTAGACAGGCTAAGAGGGAAGGGCAGACAGAGGAGAACATATTAGAACACATAGGGCAGTGTCCACTTTAAGAAAACTCTTATACCTAAAAAACCTGAATTTATAGTGTAGAACAACTTTATGAAGTCAACAATTTTATGTAGACAACTTTATGAAAAGATGTCCTAAAAGATTTTCTTAAATAGTGAGTGTATTTTAAAAAAAAACATGATTTGATTGACAAGTATTAATTTACATAGCTAGACCATGTCAGGAGTGCAAAGATAGCATATAGCCAGGCACACCTTTCTTAGTATTAAGGAAAAGAAGCTATAAACCTATTTTTTTTGTCTATTTTTGGCCAGGTACCTAGATGTCCACAATTTGGCTACAAGGACATTGGCAATAGGGGCAAGAGAAAATGCTTCTGCTCTGTACTGTTCTATACTGTCTTTGCTCCTCAAAAGCTGTGTATGTTAAAAATATACTAGGATAACTGGATATTTACAGATATCATATTGTAAGTCTCTCTCTAAAGAAAAAACCTAATTTATCATTCATCTTTTGTGAAAAGTTTCATTTATCAGGTTTGCATAAAGTGGGCTGTAGGTACCTCCAGCTCGGCTGCTTAAGTAATCCAGAGTCACTAAGGAAGCAATCATGATCTGTAATTATGAACCCTCCCAAGAATTTCTTGCTATTAGTTCTCTGACCCCAAAGTCTTAGGAAAGGTCTGTTAACTTCAATTACAATGACAGAATGTAGTTGGAATGGTGAGTTCCAGATTAATGAAGGCTTATTTTGTATCATATAAACTGATGGGTATTAGAAATGGCGTTTAAGGGGTGGCTAGGTGGCACAGTGAATAGAGTACTGGCCCTGGAGTCAGGAGGACCTGAGTTCAAATGTGGCCTCAGATACTTAACACAAAAACTAGCCGTGTGACCTTGGGCAAGTCACTTAACCCCAACAGCCCTCCAAAATGCAAAAAAAAAAAAGGTGCTTAATATGGTAACATAGTCTAATGAATAATATGACTATACAAATACTACAGTGGAAAAAGAAAATTTTAAGCAAATTCCCATTTAAAATATAAATAACCACCAATATTTCTGAAAATCCAATTGAAACATTAAAGAAACTGAATATTCAATGACATGTATCTACTCCCTTCTGCAAAGGACTCAGGAAATATAGCTCTAGGAATTCAGGCTCTAGGAAATATGGATGTAGGAAATATGACTCAGGAAAAACATTCACCTAACACTAGCTTACTAGAGAGAGCTGAGTGGTAAGGTGGAGTAAGCCCTGGATTCAAGTGTCAGGAAGATCTGAGTTCAAATCCTTCTTCAGAGTGCTTACCACCTGTGATCCTGGATAAGTCACTTAACCAACTCAGCCTCAGTTTCCTCATCTATAAAATGGGAATGATAATAATAGTACCTACTATTATTGTTGCAAGGATCAAATAAGATATATAGGTAAAGTACTTTGTAATCCTTAAAGCACTATATAAAGGCTAGCTATTATTTTTAACATATAGAAGAATTTGCAAATTGAATATGAAATTTCTATTTGATTTGAAACTTGGCAACAAATTATTTCAACTGGATTAAAAAGTCCTATGTAAATAGAAAATTTATAGTAAGGTTTATCTATATCATTTATTGAACATTAATTTATCCCTCAGTTCAACAGCACACATTCTGAAGTTTCTAACACCGACTAAAACCTTTTTCTTTCAAAATATGTATTTATATATGTGTGTGTATATATTACATATGTGCATATATATATATATATATATACACGCACATATGTATTTGCCTCCAAATACTGTTAATATCCAGAATCTAAAATAACCACAAATCACTAAGAAGAAAAAACCCTTCTGATTAAAAATTGTATCTGTCACAGATTTGTTACCCTTAAATATCTCTGGAACATACTTAATTATATGAGTGAAAAGTGTTCCTCTAGGTTGGTGTTTTAAAAACAAACATACAAGTTCTGGCATCACTCTATAATTGAACAGATCCTAGGCATTCAAGCCTTAAGGTTGATCCACCCAGAGATTCAGGAAGAGACACCTGAGTCTGTACATGATTTGTTAGAGTACATTTCCAATTCAAAACTACTTCCCCATTAAGCTAGTCTACAAGGTGCAGATCAAGTACGTCATATTCTCACCTTTTGGAATCATCATCTTGTCATTCGTATCCAGGGACCTGACTTCCTAACCAAAAGAAACAGTGCCCCATGAGCCAATGTGTCCCTTCATGTATCTAAATTTAAGTATCCAGTTGGTAGTTAAATTAAGACCTGACCTTGCACAACTGAAACATAAGCAGGGTCCAGCCTAGAGGAAAGTATTACCCATGACTTCTCTAGAATCTCATCAAATGGAACATGAGACTGCTGTGGTAGAAAAAGATTATTTGTGTCCTGATTGGTTCAAATATCTATCGGTGACAAAACAAATGAGCTGCCAGCTGAGCTGTGATGGCTGTGCCAAACTGAAGGGACAAGATGCAGTCGTTTAAATAGTTTTGTATTATAGTGTGAAGGTACACAAAATGGCCTAGTGGGTCTAATTTCCAATTCAGCGCTTATCTTAATGACACAAAACTCAAACTCATCTGTATCATATTGTGTCATAAAACTGACTCTTCAGCATTTAAAAAATATCATGTTGAGTTTCAACTGTAGTACTAGGTTTGTTATTTTCTGAATTCAATGAAAGTTGGTGACTCGATTTTGTCTGGTGAGGATTCAACAACTTCCAATGTGACTAGGTAGAGCCAGGCATTATGTAATGGTCAGTAATAGTTGAACTGTTTAAGAATCCCCAGGGAAGAATTGAAGACATAAATTCTAGGAAAGTGGGCTGTAGACATAAAATGAGAAAGGGATAGATATTAAAACAATAAAAACCCTACTACCACAATAATTAGGAAATTCATTTGAGGATCAGTATCAAATCAGAGACTTAATTCAGTTATCCAACTAGATTGACTCTGGAAATTATGGATTTTATATCTAGGTATCTGTATACATTTTGTGTATGTGGGGACAGGAGAGTGGGAAGGGTTAGAAGGATTCCTTCCCCTGTCAAAATAAAATGCTTGAGGGCTGGGACTGTTTTGATTTTGTCATTGTATTGCCAAGCCTAGCAGAATGCCTTGCACATAACAGAGGCTTAATAAATGTTTGCAGAATTAAATTGATATTCTCAATTTACATGCAATGTTTCTATTTATTGCAAATGAAGAATCAAAGTGCTCAAGTCCTAAGTATTCCCGTAGTCTTCCTAGAGTCAGAACATTGGTAGAAAATTCCTGTGAAGATAATGTTACTTGCTGAGACTTCCAGTGAGTGGGAATGCTGCATAAAAATAGTAATAGTAGTAATTTTGTTGTTATTGTTCATTTGTTTCACTTGTATCTTTGTGACCTCATTTGGGATTTACTTGGTAAATATAATGGAATGGTTTGCCATTTCCTTCTCTAGCTCATTTTATAGATGAGGAAACTGAGGCAAAAAGGGTTAAGTGACTTGCACAGGGACACACACCTAGTAAATGTCTGAGGCCAAATTTGAACTCACACTTCCTGACTCCAGGCCTGGCACTTTATCTAATGCACCACCTAGCCGCCCTGATAGTAGTAAATAGCTAGAATTTATCTAGGGCTTTAACATTTGCAAAGTGTTTTACTAATATTGTGTCACAGATCAGACATGAATAGAGATGGAATTTGGATTATTTTGCTCTTACCCTATCTTTGGAAAAGTAGGCCTAAGGCTAAAAACAATGGGACCTAGGACAGTGACATGTTTAAATTATGAATGCATGAAAAAATTGGCACAGAGTCTTTCTTTAAGCTCATGGCTCCCAGAAAAATCGTTCCCAGCTGTGGCTAAATGGCCTCACTTTATAGGCCTCCAAGTTCTGTAGGGTCTTATTGAGCAGTGACTACCCCTGTGACTCTGCAATAATCTTTTTCCCCCCTTAAAGCAGCTGTGTAGTGGCAAAACTACTGGACTTGAAGACAAGAGAAGTCTTGATTCTAATTCCACCTTTAACACTTACTAGCTCTATGATCATCTATCTAATAAGCTATGATAACTACTTTGTATGATATGCTTATTACATTGTCATTAGTTGTCACCCATGTAAAAAACTTCCAAATGGTGTACCTTTGTACCCTTACAGTGTCTTCTCTGCCCACCTGGCTTCAATTTATCACACAGCAACTGTTTAAGTATGAGGGAAGGAACCCTCCATTTTAGTGACATGTCCAGCCTAGAAAGGCTGAATTTTAATAATGACTTAGACTTCTGATGCCAACAGAGAAAGGGCATGTCCACACTTCATTATTAAGGAATGTTGGAACTGTGAAGTAGTATTAAAAATAAAGTCTAGCAGCAAGGTGCAGCTGCTAAGAGTTATGCAGGATGTACAGTTGGAGGACTTCAATCTTGAAGTTGCTTGACTCTTTTAGTTTACTTTCATGATTTCTAGAGTGCTCTGACAGAAGAAAATCTATTTTGTCTGAAGGACAGTATAAGAAATTGTTGTATTGGGACAGACCCATGTGTCATCCAGTCATAGTGTTCTGTCTCCTGAGTGACACTGAGGGTATCATTATTGTTCTTGATATCAACCTTAAAGGAAGGGATTGTATCTCAAAACATTCTGCTTTCCTTTATTAACCTATTATGGATCTGTCATCCATGAATACAGCTGAACCTTTTCAGAGCTATTTCTTTTCAGCTTGTACTAGGGAAAACAAGTGCTAAAAGCCTATTGCCTGCTATTTGAAATAGTACTTTTTATGTGTCATAAATGTAGTTCTTTCATACTTTAAAGGCTCTTTCCTTCATCATCATCATATATTTAAAATAAAAAAATATTTACTAAATGCTTATCATGTAGATAGCACTGTGCTGGGCTTTGGGAAATTAAAAGAGAAATAGGGCACGGGGCCTGATCACATAGAGCTTGCACTTGAATGGGATACGGGGGCAATGAAAATACATCCACAAATAGATGTAATACAAACAGAAAAAGATAAACATGTGAGAGGTGCAGAACAAAAATTATGGCACTTGAGAATTGGTAAAGTCTTCATGGAAGAGGGAGCACTGGTCCCGAGTTTTGTATGATGGTTAAGAATAAAAAATGTATGGAGAACATCATGAGCAAAGATTCAGAGGTGGGAAAATAAGGACGATAATTGACATTCATGTAAATACTTTGAATTTGCAAAACACTTTATATATGTTATCTCATTTGATTCTCACTATATTCCTCTGAGGAAGGTACCACAGGTTTTATTATCCTTATTTTATGGATAAAGATAAGCTCAGTGGGACTGTGTGACTTAATCAGTTTACACAGATTGAAAATGTTGGAGTCAGGTTTTAAAATCCAAGTCTCGCTGGACTTCCAAGTCCAGTTATTTTCCTAGTTCATCAGGCAGCTTCTTGGGATACCCAGAGCTTAATATGAATGAGAGTATAAGAAGCGGGTGCATGTGAGATAAAGCTGGAAAGGTCTTGCATAGCAAGGCAAGCAGCATTGATAATCCACAAGGGCAGGACTCTAAGTAGCAGCTGTTGTTCCAGGAAGTACACAATTACTTAACCACCAGTGGGGGTAGCCATTAGCCAGTGAACATAAGGGGCGAGGAGTAATGGCATGTTGTGGTTGTTTCCCTTTATAGAAGCTCTCATAGTTCTACTGGTACAGAGTGAACAAGAAAAAAAGGAATGGCAAGATAATCTTTGCAGTGAGAAAGTATGGCACTGATAGTTTGTAATAGTTTGTAATCCAAAGGTGTCTATCTTTGGGCCTTCTATTAGTATGCCTTCTATAAAGAAATAGGAAGGGTATGTCCTACTGGGTGCATTTCTCTGGGTTTATGGATAAGTTGATGCTGTGTGCCCAATAGGATATTCTTTGACCATTCCTTAGGGCATGATAAAAGGAAGAGTTAGAACCAATGTCAAAAGGCAGGGGTGGCACCAAACTATGGGGGACACCTGGAAAGCCAAATGAATATTTTTGTACCTTATGGAGCAAGCAACAAGGAGGCAGAATCCCTGAATCCTAGTCATTGAAGAGTTTTGAGAATGGGAATGACATCATTTCTGTGTAATAAGGAGGGTTAATCTCACATTAGTGAGAAGAAAGCATTATGGGAAAAGAGAGGAGGTGGAGAGACTACAAGGAAGGCTATCATAAACATCTCGATGGGTAGTAATAAGGGCTTAGACTTGGATGATGATGATGATGATGATGATGATGATGATGATGATGATGATGAT
>NW_027185784.1:5252951-5358596 GCF_028583685.1 Petaurus breviceps papuanus | reverse complement strand
ATGATGATGATGATGATGATGATGATGATGATGATGATGATGATGATAGCTAGCTTTTATATAGTGCCTGATATGTGCCAGGCATTGTGCTAAGTGCTTTACAAATATTATCTCATCTGAATCTCACAAAAGTAGGTACTATTATTTTCTCATTTTATAGTGAGTTCACTGCAAAGATGGGCATAATGCTGATTACATCAAAACCCAGAATACAGGGCTTATTCAAAGAAATTCATCAAAGATCTAGCTTAACAATTTGCACAGGAAAAAACAAACAGATGAAGAATGCCAATTTCCCAGACTAATGATGTCAAATTCAAATAGAAATGGGGAGGGTGTCACTAAACCTTGCATCATCTATGTTCTGTTGTGTTTTTATTTTCTTTGTTACATATTTCCCAATTCATTTTACTCTAGTTTGACCACATTTGAAAGGGTTGCTAGCTGCATGGGCACACTGCATATTTGACACCTCTGGCCCAGACCTTTGGTTGAACAATCCATTGAGTTGGTTTATAAATATTTTGCATATTTTGGATAGGAATTGGGGGTGAACAATGACAGAATTTAGTAGAAGGAGAATAGGCTGAATTGCATCTGGGAAATCATGTAGTACTTTTAACACTTCAGAACTGCTTCTTGACATACACACATACAAACTACCTTCATACCAATATTCTTCTGGTGATATTGTACGGTTACAAATCATGCAGGAATATAGTCTTTGATGAATCAAAATTGCATATGGCCCAGAAAAGACTCATAGTAGATATAAGTAGACTACAGCCTATTACCAAGGATGATTCAACTACAATAAGTGGCATAAAAATAGTGTCCAGTAAATATATATGATTGAGAAAAGACATGAGCTAATAATATAACAATAGTGGAAGATAACAGATGGACAGCTCATGTGCTGCCCTACTACTTATGAAATGTTCAGCAACCTAGAGTAATGCTTCTGGAATGTTAAGTAGACCCTCTCTGGAGGATATATGGGATTGCGGACAAGAATCTGTAGAGGACGAGAAAGTGTAGATGAGCTGCACTCTGTATTGGAGAGAGTACCCACATCAGTAAAATGGAAGATACAGCTGTTTCACACCAAGTACACAGAGGAGATCTGTGTTTGAGATGACCCAAGTTTGAGAGAATTAAGGGACCAATTCTCAAAATATTTGAAGGAGAGGAAGATACCAATAATATGGAAAACACACACACATACATACATCCCTTACTATTTAAAAAAAAAAAAAGGAAACCAAGAAAATAACAACTCCTGACTCATATGCCCACTTTCTCATCTTTATAAAAATTTTTATGAAACTAATATTCACACAGATCAAGGATATTCTTGATGATGATGGAACAGTTTCACAAGTGGTATTTTATAGTAGTATACATCTTTACTGTCATATATTTAAATGAAAATGTAGGGAATGCAAGATTCTACTGTACTTGTTTGTTAACTATAAAACTGTTATTTGATTCAGAAGAACAAGGCTTACAATCTATATTCTAATATGGAATCTTCTGTGCATATGCAAAATTATTCAAGATTCCTTAAAATATATTACAAAAAATCATTGTTTGACAGCCATCTGATCCTTATATCAAGTAAGGCATATGACGGGACTATGTATAAAGGTATCCAACACTCCCCATGGAGGAGACCTAGAATAGAGTCCAAGTCAGAAGGATTTCTTATAGTTGGTGAATTCCTCCAAATACTCCTATTTGCAAATGACATATTGTGGCTAGGCATTCTACAAACCCTCTCCAGTGAAATTCACCGTAATTCAAAACAGATTAGTTTAATATCCACACTGAAAAAACAAAGTGGATGAAAAATGCATATTCACTCAGAGCTAGATAAACAACTCACTGAAACGTATGTAACTTAGACAAATACTGAATAAAATGAGTTGGGCATAAAATTGAGTGGGAATAATTTAGATTTGAATTTACACTGGAATTTGGATTCCTTTTTACATATTGGTTAGGTTAGGAGAACTCTAAGGCCCCTTCCAACTCTATGATTCTAGGAATCCTTGATTTTTTTCCCTTGGATCAGTGATACATGATCACATGTGTATATGGATAGGAATGTGCCAGTGGAAAGGAAAAAAAAATTGATGATGCATGATAGTAATATAGTTGTTGGAGCTAGGGCCTAGAAGAAGCTGTTGCTTCGATACACCTATGTTCCCTCCCTGAAAAGTCAGTGCCTTGTTAAGGGTAACAAAACTAGCGAGAATTGGAGCTCTTCATCTTGAATTAGGCTGTTACTGAGTTACATAGTCTGTTCCAAAACTATATGAACAGAGCCAAGTTGCAAGTATTGATGACTAATGAAACACTGACATTCTGAAAAGCATTAAGATGGAAACTGCTAGCTAGGAAAGGGTGGTAATACTTGCCAAAGTTTGTAAGGAACAATTTCTGCTGGCCTGAGATGGCAGTGTATGTACATAAGAATTGTGAATAATTAGGAATAAATTTCCTGTTATTGTACCATATGAAAATTAAAGGTTTGTACCCATGCACTTGTGATTTGCCGGACTCTTTCTCTTTCTCTCTGTCCTTTTCCTCTCTTTCTTGTTTTTCTCTTTCCCTTTCTGCTCCCTTCCTCTCCTTTCTCTGTCTTTTTTCTCTTTCCTCTTTCTCCTTCTCCTTTTAACTTCCCTCCTCTCTCATTTACTGGGAAGAGGTTGTAAGGACAAAGCCTGCTAGTTCTTCTCTCCCCGTATTACTAAATGATTCTTTGAGACTTACCAAAACTTCAAAACAACTTGCTTGGAACAGGTACCAGTTGCTGGGGGGCCTGGAATGATTTAAAAGGGCAAATTGAAAGTGGTACTTGTGCTAATCCCCAGTCCCAGATAGGTTCAATAAAAGGTTCAGACAACTGGGAAGAGGTTAAAGGAGTTTACATGCCTTAAACCAGAGTGAAGACTAGGAACCTTTCTGTGGAGGGAGCCTAAGTAAAAAGATCCCAACAGTCAGTGTGATTTTTTGTGTGCCAGTCAGGTGTGGGGAGACCTTTTTAACAAGAGAAATTGTGTTGATATCCTCGAGGCATGTTGGTGTAAGGGTTATGGGATTTAAAGATCTTCCATGCCCCACTGGACTTGCCGACGTAGCAGGAAGGGGTGGGGCAAGAGGAAGCTGAGGCCAAGCTAGAGTTCCTTCGGTGACTGGCAGTGGTGGCGACAGCGGCAGCAGCAGTGGTAGCGGTAGTGCGGAGGTGGAGGTGGAGGCGTGAACCCCTTTTTGAGTCAGCCAGAATTTCTGCTAAGGACTCCTGCTGAGGACTGCCAGGGGCTGGAGCTGCTAGGAGCACGCTTCCTGGATGCTGAGTAGTTGCTGTGAGTGGGGAGAGGAAGACCTTTGCCTGAGGTGGCCTGTTCTGTTTTAAAGGCTTGAGAATGTGGGTGCTTTCTACTTTATCTACCTGTGCCAATTTCATAACTACTCTGATGGCTTTGACTTTATGGTTTGGGGACTCAGTCATTTGGTGTTTTAATAAATGTTCTAGCTTTATCCCCCATATAGCAAGCCTGATATATTTTGTGATTAATAACCACATCAGCATATTTTTAATTGCCATAAGCATTGTGAATATTGCATTGCTGATATAGTTGGTAAGATGGTCTTCCTCCAGAAAAGCAGTAACACTTCTCTCCTTACTCCCTTTCCCTCCTAAAGAAGAAGCTATAGAAACAAATGGTTGCTCCAGCAACTTTGTATGACAGCTCCTGAGGCAGGCTACTGGGACTGAGTAGACCTTCAAGAGGATGATGGGTGAGGGATGGAACTGAATGGCTGTGGAGGCAATGTGGGATAGCAGGCAGAGAGGAGAGCTCCCACACCAGTAGGGGAAAATTCAGGCCCAGTTGTCAAGAAACATTTAAGTATAGCTAAGGTACTGGTGGGAGAGCAGTAAGAAATGTTCTGGCCTCAATCCAATTCTGCCGCACTCCAGAGCATGAGTTTTCTGGGGAGTGTTCCCTTCCCCACTGAGATGAGACTGAGACAGAATTGCTTTGATTAATTGCTGAGCTGTTTTACTTTGTTACAAGGAAGAGTTCAATTCTGGCAGGCTGAGGGGTGGGGAGAAATATCTAGAAATAGATGCTAAATTTTACAAAAGTGATAAAACAAATTTAAATCAATAAATGATAAAATGCTGACCTGTTGCTTAAAGCAGAGGTGTCAAACACACTGCTGCTGAGCAGCATGCAGCCCCCAAAATCCCAAGTGAGGAATGAACCAATTAAAATGTAATTGAGAAATATTTTTAAAAATACATAAAAATCCAATAAACATAGACGACATAACATTCAAAAACTGTCAATATGCCAGTGATCTTTATGTACAGATTACTGGTCCCCATTTCTACCCGAGTTTGATTCGACTGGTTTAAAAAAAAAAAGAGTATACCTGTACTCCAGAATGGCTATTGGGGATGCCCAGATGATATTCAGCTCAGCCTTTGAGGTGGTGAATGGGGGTGGATGGGAGCTCAGTCAACTTCCCACCTCTGAGTTCTGTAGCTCAGTGAAAAATGCTGTTCCCATTTAGTAGGGAGTAAGGCAACACATACACCTACAGTATATCCTTGGGTAACTAATTAAATAGCACATCCAGGATATGTCCTCACAGTGGCAAGACCTCAGTTAGGTTAAGGCATTACAATTTAGCCCCACACTCTCTGAATGTACTTTTTTTACTCTCCCAATGCCTTCTCTGGAACTGTGAAACCCCACACTATTATAAACTATGGAGGTCTGTGAACAAAAGCCTTGCTCCTAATTGCTCAGTCTGTGTCCCTATATATTTTAAGAGACTTGCTTTTGAGGGGTGCTATATCTGAATCTTCACTTCAGGATCTATGCTTTAGATTTTGCAGAGTTTTACTTGGTGAAGATATAAGGAGTTATTCTCCCTACTCATAAATCTATGCTTTGGGGTCTTTGAGTACTATAACTTATTAACAGGATAAAAAGAGCTATATATATAGCTATATATAATTCGCACATGTGGGGCTCCAACTACAAGACTTGCAGGTAATTTTATTCAATAAGTCCCTCACAAAACTCACAAATGCAACAGGCAAACAAAAATATTATAATAATATACATTAATAAATATATATGTACATATAATTTATTTTATAAATGTATCTTTAAACATTTAGCCAGCAAGGAAAAGTATTCAATATAAATATGTATGTGTGTATATATGCTATCTAACGTCAACAGATTTTGTTTACTCAAAATCTACCTAGGGATATATATGTGTATATATTAATATATAATGCATACCCATATATATGTATACACATATATGTGTGGCAAGTATTATACAGAAGGCAATGGAAAAGTACATGGTGGATTGGAGCATTCGGCAACAAATAACCAACAAGAAACTCCAAAGAACAGGAATAATGGATGTCATCAAGTAATTGCATGACAGGAAGAGAAGATGGACTGGTAACATGGCCTGAGCGAGGGTATGACAGGTAGACAGCCAGAGTGCTTCACTTATTGATACCTTCTCAAGGTCTGGAGAAAGCAAAAAACACCCCTAGAACATTGGGTGGATCCCATTAGAGAACATTTAGGAGAACATGGACAATAGAAGAACATTTAGGAGAACATGGACAATAGAATATAGCACAGATAAGAAGGCTGGGATAGATTATGAGCTATATCATTGTAGAGAAACCTCTAATCACTGTGATCATAGATCCATTTAGGATACATATATCTATCCTCAAGACTTAAATCAGGCAAGATCTTACACCATTCTAATCTTTACTCTTTCAATTAAAGCATTACATATTTTAAAACATGACTGCTTTTCTCATACCCTAATTATATTTTACTCCTAGGATGATGGGAATATATTCCTATAGTAATATGTTAATATCATTTGCTAATTATGTGTGCAGCTAATATTTTCTATTCAAGGTTTGAAAGTTTTAGTAAGACTTATCAATAGTGATTAGAACTTTCAAAGCCCATGACCTACATAACAAGCCATAGCATTTGCAAGTATTGCTTACAGACATATTGTCAGGTATAACATTCCATATATACAATCTATCCAAGAGCTGGAGAAACTCTGCTAGTGCAACCATAGACTTGTGATCATTCATTGGATTTCCAGCAAACTAAGATCAATACCAAACTGAGGTCAGTTCTGACATGGCTGGTTGTCCCACCCAATTCATGCACATCTGCTAGCACCACCTAGTGAAAAGGGAATTAAAGAGAGTCTGTATTGCACTCCTTCATAGTTATCCAATAGTAAATTTTTAATTCTTTGCAGCCTTAGATATTACATAAATTATAAGGCACTACTTTTTTCTTTTAAATAGTTTAAATATATAATTTAAATAATTTATAAAATAGTTAAAATAAATAGTTTTAAATAGTTACATGTAAAGATAATTTAAATTTTTTTTTTCTTTTTGGAGGGGGCAGGGCAGGCAATTGGGGTTAAGTGATTTGCCCAAGGTCACACGGCTAGTAAGTGTTAAGTGTCTGAGGATGTATTTGAACTGAGTTCCTCCTGACTCCAGGGCCAGTGTTCTATTCACTGTGCCACCTAGCAGCCCCTAAACATTTTTTTTTGCTTTTTGGAGGGCAATTGGGGTTAAGTGACTTGCCCAAAGTCACACGGCTAGTAAGTGTGTCAACTGTCTGAGGTCGGATTTGAACTCAGGTTCTCCTGATTCCAAGGCCGGTGCTCTATTCACTGTGCCACCTAGCTGCCCCTAAAGATTTATTTTTAAATGAAATTTTGAGTTTCAAATTTTCTCCCTCGCTTCCTCCTCTCTCTCCTCTCTAAGATCGTAAACAATTTGATGTAGGTTAATTATGTGCAATCATATAAAACACATTTCCATATTAGTCATGTTGTGAAAAAAGAATCAGAACAAAAGGGGAAAATCATAAAAAATAAAGTGAAAATAATATTTTTTGATCTACATTCACACTCCATCAGTTTTTCTTCTGGATTTTTCCATTATAAGGCTTTTGGAACTGTCTTGAATCACTGTATTTAGAGTACTACTTTAAGAAGAGACAAGTGATACTATTAGGCCTATACCCCTGAGAGATCAAAGAAAGAAGAAAAGGTCCTATATGTGCAAAAATATTTATAGCATTCATTTTGTGGTAGCAAAGAATTGGAAACCAAGAGGCTACTCATAAATTGGGGAATGACTGAATAAATTATGGCATATGAATGTGACAGAATACTATTATGCTATAAGAAATAAAGAGATGGTTTCAGGGAGACCAAGGGAGACTTGTATGAATTGATGCATAATGAAGCAAGCATAATCGGAAGACATTCTGTGTTCCCCTATAGCATGGGTGGGAACAGCTTCTTTCCATTGGCTGTGTACCTGGAAATTGGGATAGTATCTTCCTCCCTCTCTAACTCCTTTCCTTCCTTTCTTCCTGTCTTCCTTCTTTCCTTTCTTTCTCCAAGAGTACAAAAGTCCTGTTCACAGCATAGACATCATCAACTGAATGGGTAAAAGGAAGTATTCCTTTCCTCTCTCCCTTTTAGACCCTGTGGCCCCAAGAAATTGACTTGGGGTTTTATTCTGTTTTGTTGGTCTTTTTATTTTTAGGCATAGGCAGTAGAGTTCCCAGACCTGGACTTGAGCTATGGTGACCTAGGAGGTAGGATTCCAGGCTAGATATTACAACCAATCTAGGGAAGCCCTGAGAAACAGGGTCCCCAGGACTCGAGCCAAAGGGGAGGTTTGGACTTGGAACCTGGTGAAATATGCTATATAGAAACTGAGTTAAGTTGTGAACCTAGACTGAGATGGTTAAGTGTTGGGGGGCATATTATTAAGCCCTCCAGGTGTTGGGGAAGGGATGCTTATAAATTTATTCTTGCCTTAGCTTTGAAGTAAATATTCCTTTGTAAAAGCTAATCTTGTTAAGTAGTTAAATGGAACTGGGTTGCAAGGGACCCTAGAAATTGGAGAAACACTGCCAGTGGAGGTTTAAACTATTAACAGAGTCCAGTTGTAGCCAGGCCTCCTTAAGAGTAAGGAAGAACCCTGGGGGAGGGATAAAATGAAACATTCTTGGTCTTAAGGCAAGGAGGGTAGAGTAATCACTGCTGCAGATGTATATTATAACATCAATAGTGTAAAAATGAACAATGCTGAAAAACTTAAGAACTCTGATCAACGAAATAATCAAACATGATTCCAGGGGATTAGTGAAAAAGAACATTGCTCACCTCATGATAGCGAGATGATGGACCAATATGTTGAGAAACAAAATACATTTCTGAAAATAACCAGCATGGGAATTTCTTTTGCTTGACTATGTTTATATGATACAAGTGTTCTTCCTTTCTTCCTATCCTCATTTCTTCCTTTCTTCTTTCCTTCCAGTAAGTAGGGAAAAGAAAAATAAATGCTTGATAATTTTTAAAAACTATTTTAAAAAAGAAACAAATCTGTTTCCCCCTATTCAGCCTTCAATCAGATCTCCTAAATAGTTTTCCTGCCTTATGGTTATATTAATATACATTGTACAGGGAGAAAAAGATCACTCTTCTTCTATCCTGTGCTGGGCAAGGCCTTCAAATTCCTGTGGAGTTCCTGTCCATGTGTCTCAAAGAGGACCCAATTTAAGGGCTATCCCTATGCATGCCAAATGTCTTTTAGACTGCTTCTTATCAGAAGCAGCCAACTCATTATTACCACCTTGCCCAAGAGTGAGATGGACAAAGTTTTTCTCCTTTTTATGTATAAGCTGCCTTTATTACTGGCTGAGTGAGCTGCCAATAAATATCAGACCGGACAATGACAATATAATGACTAAATAAAACTGTTGCTGGCTGACCAGATGCTGATTAACAGCTTAATGTACCAGTAACATTGATGGGTCCCACAAAGTGCAAAATTCCTGCAGGTAGCTATGTATAGAGAACAAAATAATGGAAAATTGAATCAGTCCAATGATGGATGGCTCCTACCCACAGAGGTTCAGATTAATATGTGATCTGAGTTTTGCAGCATTCTCTTTACTACTCATTTTCTTTTATCTTGTGCCATAAATGGTATAATCATTCAAGAATCTATGTCCCATGGTTATCTGCATATATCTGTATAAACATGTATGTATACACATATATACACATGCACATACACAACACACACACACACACACACACCCCTCTGAGATGACTGGGCTAGCTAGGTGGTACAGTGTATAGAGTGCTGGGTCTGGAGAAGACCTGAGTTCAAATCCAGCCTCAGACACTCACTAACTAAATGACTCTGGGCAAGTCTGGGCAAGAAAGGAAGAAATGAGGATAGGAAGAAAGGAAGAACACTTGTATCATATAAACATAGTCAAGCAAAAGAAATTCCCATGCTGGTTATTTTCAGAAATGTATTTTATTAACCCTGTTTGCCTCAGTTTCCTCATCTGTAAAATGAGCTGGAGAAGGAAATGGAAACCACTCCAATATCTTTGCCAAATGGGGTTATGAAGAGTCAGAAACACCTGAAATAACTGTACAATAACTTAGATGATTGGAAGATCATCAGATAATAAGTTGCCACCTCCCTAAATTCTTTAGGGCAGAAAAGCCTTTTAGAGGATGATCACCTTTTAACTCCTATTAAAGTCAGGGGGCTTTAAGCTGGCAAGCAAGAAAGTATCAGTGTAAGACTTCTGTCATGCCTATTTTTACCTATTCAGATGGTTTTCACTTTACTTGAGTAGACTGTTCCAGAGACCTCTACATAAATTTTTAGTTTTTATTATTTTATTTATTTTTTTGTAATTGTAAATAATATTATTATTATTAATTTTTATTATTTTTATGTAATGAGAATTTTCCCCTAACCACCCACTTCACTTAACCTATATAACAAAGGCATATACAAAAGAAAACCTTTATACAAGTTGTAAAATGTACTAAAATGCAGACGTTATTAAATACTGTGCCATGATAAACAGAATTATGAAATTAAAGGTAAAGTTAATGATAAAGTATGCAAGCATTGTTCAGTAAAGTTAATGTAGGTATACAGTCTGTTGCCCCTTCCCCACCCACTGCACCTAGCCTTTATCACTGATGGTTGGCAGCACAATTTTTTTATGAAGCTATCGAGAGATATTTGGATCTTCCCTCCTCACCCCCCCCCCATATATCTGATACTAGCAAGAAATATTATTCTGAACTAGTCTTTGAATTTTTAAAAATCTTGAAGTATTTGGATCCATATTTTCAATAAAAGAAAAAAATTCACTCAAATGATGAAATGCTTCTGACAACTGTTTCATTGTGAACCTTTGTGGTTTAACCTCAGATTCTAAAGCTTCCCTTTCTTCTTCTGGAGTCTTTGCAACAAGCAGTTCAATCAGATCTTCATTCAAAATCCTCATTCCTATTTCTTTCAGAATTCTTTAAGTAAAGTTGAATTTGCATAATATGAATTTACATAAAGCCAGAACAATTTATCAGTGCTTGTCTTTAGAGGCCCCTCATTCGGGTAGACAGTGCAATCATTGCCCAAATGCTACCACTAGGTGGCAAAAGCAGACCAAACTTTTCACGTCCCTTTAGCCAGGGTCTAGCTCTATAGAGATACCTCAGAATTACTGAACCACAGAATTTCAGAGTTGGAAGGCACTCCACCTGAACAAGCATCCCCCCAATAACGTCCTTCACAAGTGATCACCAAACCTTTGTCTGAAGTCTTCTAGGGAGAGAGAACTCGGAACTTCTGGAGGCATCCCTTTTCACTTGGGGTAACTCCAACTTCTCATAAGTGTTTCTCTGTACAGCAGATAGATCCCTTTGTGGTGTCTATGTATTGCTCTTAATTTTGCCTTCTGGTGCTATGTAGAACAGGTCTACACCCTATTCCACCTGAAGATAGCTATCTTATCTTTCATTCTATGTCTCTGTTTTCCAGGCTAAATATCTTAAGTTCCTACAACTGATCCTCATATGCAATGGTTTTGAGGCCCACTTGCATCTTGATCAATATCTGGGTGCTGTCAGGTCTATATTGACTCTCTCCACTCTATTCTGCCCTGCCTCAGACACTTGCTATCCGTGTGATCTTCATCAGGTTACTTTAACTCTGTGTGCCTCACTTTTCTCATCTTTAGACAGAGACAATAATAGCACCTACCACTCCGAGCTGTTATGAGGATCAAATAAAATGAGATTTATAAAGTGCTTTGCAAACAATATATATGGTCAGCATATTGATGTGAGTTTTGCAGGATTCCCTTTGCTAATGCAGAGTAGTTAGGTGGCACAGCTGATAGATCCCTGGACTTAGAGCCAGGAAGACCTGAGTTCAAATCCAGCCTCAGATACTTACTAGATGTGTCACATTGGGCAAGTAACTTAACCCTGGTTTTCTCATCTATAAAATCTATAAAATGAGCTGGAGAAGGAAATGACAAAGTATTCCAGTATCTTTGCCAGCAAAACCCTAAAAGGAGTCATGAAGAGTTGGACATGACTGAAAAATGATTGTACAACAACTCTGCTAATGCAACAATCAGCTCTATTTCCCTTTATGCACTATATAAATGCTATTATTGGTGGTGTTGTTTTTGTTACCTGCCCTACTTACTCTAGTCAGTTTGTCACAGGGGAAAAATTCCAGTCCAGTTATGTCAGTAATAACCTAGTTATGAATTCTACCCCTGACACTATGTCAGAGCAGTGACTTTGAGTCAGACCTACATTTTGAACCTCAGCTCAGAAATTTATTAGCCATGTGACCCCAGATAAGCCACTTAACCTTACTGAGCCTTAGTTTCCTGATCTGTAAAATGGGGATCATATTGCCCATGGTACCAAACTCAAAGCTGCAGTTATAAGGATTGCATATGTAAAACATTTTGCAAATCTTAAAGTGCTATAAAAGTGTCAACTGTTAGTTACTATCAGCTAATGACTTAACCTGAGGAAGAGAAGATACAGTGGGACATGACAGCATCATGTAATTGAAGGGATGTCATATGGAGGAAGAAATAGAAGGCAGAAATAGGAACAAAGTGTAGAACATGCAGAGACAACTTTAGACTTGACATACGGAAAAGATCTCTAACAACCTAGAGGATGCCAAAGTAGAATGGGCTGCCTTAGGAAGCAGTGGCCTCCCTCTCATCGGACATCTTCCAGCAGAGCATAGATACTTGACAGATAAGCTGCAATGGGCTAATTTTCCAGAATGGATTGGACTAGGTGGTTGTTGATGCTATGACTTTATAAACCTACAAAAATAACTTGAAAGTTTAACTTTTTAAAATTTTTTTGCACTTTTAAATTTTGAAAACAATTTTTAATTTTCCTTTTCCCAAGATGGGACATCCCATCATTATGTGTGACAGTTTCCTGATGACCCTTTCTTAGACCAGCAGATTGGGAGGACAGAAGAGGGAAAGGGAATGAGCATTTTTCCAGCACCTACTTTGTACCAGGCAATGTGTGAGGCACTTTGCGAGCATTATCTCATTTGATCCTCACAACCACCCTAGGAGGTAGGTGCTGTTATTATCTCCATTTTAGAGATAAGGAAACTGAGGTAGACAGATGTTAAGTGACTCAACTTCAAATACCCTCTTGAAAATTATATCTAAGATGTGTCTTTGACTATAGTTTAAGGTAGAAAATGTTCCTATAAGAATTTTACTCTTTGGTACCTCTCCTATTCATCTTCATTAGTAAGTGCAGAAAATTGATGTGCCATTTTTATACTAGTGCTTCTGCTAAAAAATATTTTAAAGGCTGATTATTTTTGAGTCTGAGAGGCAATGTTGCCTAATGGATAGAGGGCAGGTCTCAGATCCAAGAAGTCCCACACTGGACTCAGACTGGCTGTGTGACTGGACAGATCACTTACCTTCTCAGTTCTCTAGGCAACTCTCTGTAAGTGGCAAAGAGGGTATGCTACTGTGATAGGAGTTTCCTCAATGGAGGTGTTCCCTAATGCCAATGAAATCATAGAGCTAGAAACTTCTCCCAATTTTAAGTTGTTTTCTTTGCAGAGATACTGGAATGATTTGCCAGTTCCTTCTCTAGCTTATTTTACAGATGTGGAAACTGAAGCAAACAGGGTTAAGAGATTTGTCCTGGGTCATAGTGTCTGAGGCCAGATTTGAACTCAGGAAAGAAGAGTCTTCCTAACACCAGGCCTGGTACTCTGCACTATGGCGCCACCTAGCCGTCCTAATTTTAAGGAGATGCCATTTAAAACTAAATTGTATTTATTTTTATGAATGAGTGGTTCTCTAGAGAACTCAAGTAAGGATTAGGAATTTAAGACATTTTAGAGTTGAAGGTAATTGAAAAGAAAAATTTAACCTTACTCTTTGGCTATTTTCCAGAAATTTTAATATTAGGTTTTTACTTATTAATTATATTTATATATAAAGTATTAATAAAGTACTTTTCAAGATGAAATATAAGTAAGTCACAAGGGTAATTTAGGTAAGAATCCAACTACCCCAACGTAGACCCAAATTCAACGCTGACCCTTTTGATGCCTCTTTGTCAGAAGCTGCCCAATTATTCTCAGTTTCTGCCCAGAAGTGAAGTTTTAGTGACAAAAATGTATGTATGTGTTGTTAACTTGAAAAGTTTGGTTAAAGGACACAGTCTAGGTGATATACATTTTAGTACTTATTCCATTTATTCCCTTAAGCTAGACAAAGCTTACTTGTATGTACAAGGAGTCAGAAGCTAAGCTCTGACTGCCCGATCGATACAAGATTTAACAAAGATTTTATATGTTTTTGCACAATCCCAAGATGTTTGTGTCCCTCAGATTTATGACGTCCATGTGAATATAGGACAAATGATAAGATAGTGGAGATCTACGTTCTCAGCAGGTCCCATCTTCCCTATCTGGAATGTATCCCCAAGAGAATTTCTGAATTTCCAAGCATCCTGTCCCAAGTTGGGGGATTGGAGGGGAATATCTATTGTGGATCTTATCTGGTCTTTCAAGTTGCAGACAGAGAAAAGAGCATTTAAAGCAAAACAAAGCAGTCTGTTTGATTAATTCAGACTTTGGATAAATTTGATATTTAATGATTATCAGTGTGTATACATACATATTGCATGGCTTCTATTAATTTTCCTTTGTAAAAATTAATGTACATTTTTATTTATAAGTCAATTACATATATATAAAATTCTCTAGAGAAATGCTTTATACATACTAGTTGTTCAAAACACCATAGGATATAGTAGCTGGAAAAGATTTTAGGTTCATTTGACCCAACTCCAGAATTTTGCCAATAAAAGTAAATTACAATTAAATGCAAAAAGATCAGGATACATATGCAATTACAAGACTGGATTCAGTAGTGTCTTGGAAGAAAAAGAACTTTTATTCTTTGAGGCCATGCAATTGTATAGAGAAGAGAGAATATTTAAATGAAAAACTGAAAGGGGTTTTATACATGAGTATATATAAGTATGTATGTATATATGTATAAAATTCTCTTTAAGACAGACACTCACAATCTTTAAACCTGGGCTCTTGAGGAAGAAAGAACCTTTGGGAAATCTCTTAGATAAAAGATTTTAACAGATCTTCAAGACAAAGAGAGAAAAGAAAGTAACAAAGCCTATTTGAAGTGTAAAAGGAGGGCATAGCTTCAGGTAAAATTTCCTGAATAATTTATCATTTAAATCTGGTTAATGAACTCACTCTCCATCTTTAAGACTATCTTACCAGACAGGAAAGAAGCTTCATGCAAAATCTCTTTGTGACCAGAACAAAACAGCTGGCTTCTAAGGTCTGAAGGAGAAAAGAGAGCATTTGAGAAAAAAACGAGGGAGAAGAGATTCTTATAAATCTTTTGGGTAATCCCCCCAGAGCTTCAACAGTATCCCATCAGGTCTTTAAAGCCATGCTACTGGAGGAAGAAAAGAGAACATTTCTGATGGGACAAGAAAGAATAACTTCATTCTGCTCACAGTCCCAGATAAGTAATCAGGAAGGTGAAGTGGAAGGAGTGATAAAACTGACTGATAGGACATGAATTAAAACCCCATGTTGCCACTTATTACCTGTATGACCTTAAACAAGTCACTGAACCTAACCCTTCCTCATGTGTGAAATGAGGGGGTTGGATATGATGGCCTCTAAGATCCCTTACAGCTCTTGCTCTATAACCCTGTGACCTTTCCTGTTAATGCTTTAAGCAGCAGATCTAGAAATGCATCAGATGCTGCATCATGGACCTTGGCTTCAGAGTAGCCAAACCAGGCTAGATGCCAAGTTCTAGGGAATTGTTTGTTGTCCATCTTTTATTCTTGAAGAGGACCAACAATATCATGAGATGTCTTGACTTGTGTTGGAATTTCAGTGAGGCAGAGCTGCACAAAGTTGTCAGTCTCACTCTCTCCTCCAGAGTCACTGAAGTCCAGTGGCAAGACATAAGACGACTGGAGAAGGCCCAGGATTCAGTGAGTAAGAGACTCCAGAAAGAAATTAGTTGAACAACCACTGCTAACCTTTGAGACAGTAGATTCAGGGGTGGGAAAAGGGGTGGGAGGTGGAACTCTGCATCCTTCATATCCCATCTGCTCTGATCTCATTGGGTCTTTATTTGGCTTCCATCAAGGAATGATAGGAATTCTTCTACACAGGGTGCTTAACAGTTTTGTATATAGTCCAGTGAAGTCTGGGGACCCTTTTTTAGAATAAGGTTTTTAAATGAGTAAAATAAAACACATATGATTACAAAGGAAACAAATTATTTTGAAATTCAGTGATCAAAATATATGCATTAAAAAAAAAACAAGTTCATGGATTCCAGGTTAAGAACTACCTGAAGTCCAACTTCAAGCCCAGAGAGATAAACAGTGATTAGCTATGAGTAGAAATCTTTCTTTCCATTCTACCATAAACTGCCACAGAATAAAATGATGATGATGATGATGATGATGATTTTGCTTTTTGGAAGGGGAGGAAGGGCAGTTGGGGTTAAGTGACTTGCCAAAGGTCACATGGCTAGTAAGTGTTAAGTGTCTGAGGCTGAATTTGAACTCAGGTCCTCCTGACCCCAGGGCTGGTGCTCTATTCATTGCACCACCTAGCTGCCCCAGTGATTAAAATTTTTATACCATATCACACACATAAAGGCATGAACCCAGGGAGTTACTGTTAGCTCTCAGAGCATTCTATAGCAGAGTAGAATTGCTAGAGAAGAGTAGAAAAATAGGGACAAAATGAATTCTTTAATTAATATGACTCACTAGAATGGACTCTCCCCTAACATCTGAAAGAAATAAATATATGCAATCTGTTTGGTGCCTGAAAGGTTGTAAGCTAATTCTGATTAATTCTTATGTATCATCTTCATTTACTACAACTAGGCTGAAAATAATAAGGAAAAAGCTAACAGCTCTTCAGGGTAATTCTGAGGGAAATAAGAAAATAGAAAATAAGTTATAGAAAGAATGTAGGGTTTGGGGTTAGAGGCATAAAGTTCAAATCCTGACTTTACTACTTAAAACCTATGTGACCATAGGTAGATCTTTCACTTCCATGGGCCTCAGTTGCCTTATCTGTACAATAGAGGTGGGGGAGGGGGAAACCTCTAAGGTTCCTCTATTTCTAAATCAATAATCCTATGATTATATTTTTCTCATATAAACAACATTTTTTCTCAAATGATGACTATAAAATTTCCACTTTTCTGTCATTGAACCACTTTTATTTTGAGGTTTATAAAGCTAAAATTAATTACTTATCTAGTCTCCCATATATTCAATCAGTATGATAAATGTATATCAATATATGAACAATACTTTATAATCCTAAATCACTATATGAACATGAACTGGTATCACAGAAGTAAATTTGTGTGTTAGATTGCTAATATTTAAGAGATTGAGCAGTCCCTATATATGAGACTTATTCATTGCCAGCAAATACAGGTTGAAATAGATTTTTTTTTTATTGCTGTGGTAACTAACAACCACTTCTTCACCATCTGTTAACACATGGCACATTCTCTGCAGGTCTGCTTGACCAAGGACAGCAGTCCCTGCTCTCTTTTTCATTCTTTTGGGGGCACAAGAGTTAGGTACCTATCAATCAATAGACATTTATTAAATATTCATTTTGTGTCAGGCACTGTGCTACCCAATGGGGATACAAAAAAAAAAAAGCAAAACCAAATCAAGCCAGCTTCTACCCTCAAGGAACTTACATTCTTTTTTTTTTAAGTTTTCTCTGCCCATAATAGATTTATTCAGAACCACTAACTAGCTGTCACGCATGTATACCTTAACTGTATTAATATCAGTTCCTGCTGTCCAGGTAAGGCTTCAAGAAGTGATGAACCAGTTCTGTTGCAGTTAAGACTTTTTCAAGATGTGCCGTTTCTTTTTTTTTTTTTAGTATTTAAAATTATTATTTATTTTTTTAAACTTTTTTCTTTTTAAATTTTGAGTTCTAAAAATTCTCTCCCTGCCCACTGAAAAGGCAAGCCATAAGATTTCAGTTATACATGTAAATCATGTAAAACATATTTCCATAACAGCCAATTTTTAAAAGCAAGAAAAATAAAGAAAGTAGGAAATTACACTTAAGTTTGCCCTCAGAATTCTTCAATTGTCTCTATGGAAGCAGATTGCATTTTTTCATCATGAACCCTTTGGAATTGTCTTAGATCAGTGTATTGGTCAAAGTAGCCATATCTTTCACAGTTGCTCATTATTACAGCATTGCTGTTACTGTTATCATACCGGTTATTCTTATTTCACTTTGCATCAGTTCATATAGGTCTTGCCCTGTTTTTCTGAAACCATCCCCTTTATCATTTCTTAAATATCACAACAGTACTTCATCACAATCATATGCCACAACTTGTTCAGCCATTCCCCAATGGATGGGCATCCTCTCAATTTCCAATTCTTTGCCAACACAAAATGAGCTGCTATAAATATTTTTGTGCATATAGTCCTTTTCCTTTGATCCCTTTGGAATGCAGACCTAGTCAAAGGGTAGGAGCTTACATTCTAATGGGACAGGCAACATTTAAATCAGGATAAATAGAGAAAAGGGAAAGTAAAACAAGTGGGGAATGGCACTAGCTGCTGAGGAGACTGGGGAAGGAAGGCCTTCTGGAAGAGGGAGTACTTCAGCTGAGGCTTAGAAGAAGCCGGGAATTCCAAGAGGTTGAGTAGGAGAGTTTTCCATTCATGGGGAACAACCAGCACAACAGCAGGGAAAAAGTGATGGAGAATAGTGTAGAAGGAAGAAGTAGGACAGTATGACAGGGTCGCAAAATATGTGGAAAAGAATAGAATGTAAGATTCGAATGATAGGTAGGGGCCAGGTTATGAAGAGCTTTAAATGCCAAACAAAGGGTTTTATATTTGATCCTAAAGTTAACAGGAATCCACTGGAGTTTATTGAACAAGGGTATGACATGGTCATACCTGTGCTTTAGAAAAATTGCTTTGTCAGCTGAGTAGAGAATACATTGAAGTGGGAAGAGAAAGGAAGGGAGTACAATTTGAAGGCTTCTAAAATAATCCAGTTGAGAAGTAATGAAGTCCTGAACTAGGGCAGTGACTATATGAGTGGAGTGAAGAGAAGGAAACATATATGAGAGATGTTGGAGAACAATGGTGTCAAATTCAAATGGAAACAGGAGCTACTAAACTGTACATCAAGATCCCTGAAGGCCACATATTAACTTAGAAAACCACACGTTAATATATTTATTTTTTTAAATGAATACATCAACATATCAAAATAAGATAGGAACTACATTTTAATCTGGTTCAGGCTGCATATAGGAATGTTCTAGGCTGTATGTCATCCATGATATGTGTTTGACAATTTGGAAAGAAATTTTTTTAAAAATTTGGCAACTGACTGGTGTAATGTAATGCCAAGGAAAGGCAACTTCCCAAGGTTCAGAATACCAGCATAGGTGCTCTCCATTTTACTCAGTGACAAACCCAGAACAGAGAAGATCAAAACATGACATCATTCAAAATACAGCATTTACTAAGTGTGATTAAATAATCTCCAAGTACTACCCCACTCCAGGATCTTCCAATCATTCAATCAATTACAAAGTCCCTGTTCTAAATACTACTCCACCCCTAAGCTATACCTTAATTAAGTCCACCACAAAACCCCTCTTCTCAAATGGAGATTAGTTTCCAAACATAGGTAAAGTACCTTCATTTGTCAATCACAGAGCACAATAAGGTCAAAAGTTCCCCACCCCCAGGATCACAATCGAATCTACCCCAGAGTTACATCAAGTTTAAACACAGCACTTAATACCCAAATGGAGGTCTTTTCTTCATCTTGACACGAGGCAAGTTCTCAGCAATCTTAGTTCCTGGGGAGACAAGGCTTAGCAAGGCCATAAGATACATTGCCAGTCCCTTCATGAATTTATCCTCCGTCTGTAGAACAGTCCTAGAACCCCTGAACACATTAGCAAAGCCCTCTCCCAGGATTTCTGTAAACATACAACAAGAAAATCCTTCTTCAGGGCTTCTGAACCAACAGAAAGGCTCCCAGACCCCTACAACAACAGCACTGTCCTTCACCAGTGGACAGTATTCATTCTGTCTGCAGGACAGTCTCCAGACCCCTGCAACAACAGTACTGTCCCTCACCAGTGGACAGTATTCACTCTCTGTCTGCAGGACAGTCTCAGGGCTTCTTAGCGAACAGCCAGGTTCCAGGACTTCTTCAACAAAAGGACTGTCTTTCACCAGTGGACAAATCTGGCAAAACAACATCAAAACAGACAGACAAAGTACCAGCAAAACAGCCATGTCTCCTCAGTCCTTGGCAGCTCAGGGGGCAGGTCTCAAAAGTCCAGGGCAATTCAAAGCGGCCACCAGCAATTCTCTTAGTCTCTCTCTCTCCACGAGGTGCTGCTTCCAAAAAGATCTTCCGCCTCTCTCTAGTGTCTCTCCAAATCTACCTCACCAGCTCCTCCCAGTTCAGGACTTTCTTTTCACATCAACAAGCCCATCCCACAGGTGGGATTAACAAACTCTGGGTTTTAACACAATCAATTTGAAAACCAAGCCAATACAGGGGAATCTTTAATTGCCATTACTATCACAACTGGCTATGTGTAAGATGGGATAAATGAGGGGACTCAAGAAGGATACCAAGGTTGTGAACCTGGGTTATTAGAAGGATGTAGTCCCTTGAATAGCAATGGAGAAGTTCAGAAGAGGGAAAGATTTGGGAGGGTGACTATTTCTACCTTCTGTCATCCTTTCCAATTAAGACAAAAAAACTCATGCTACTTAAAAACTGTTTACAAAATAAAGGATGAAGGTACGTTGACTAATTTATTCTATAAGACAAATATGGCACTGGTACCTGAGACACAGAGGGATACAGTAAAGAAAACTACAGATCAAAACTCTGGTACTCCAATGGAACTCATATTATCAACTTGAGTATTTCCTCCAGTGATACAGACTGCAACTCATCCATTCTTGTAACTCTGTACCATTCCTGTCTATGTTCTACCATAATGGGAGGAGCTATCCACTGTGCTAGAGGCTTTCCTCCAGTTCTCTTGATATTAGGAATTATAGAATCTATAGGCAACAAGTCAGATTAATATCACTGATGAATACTGAAGTAAAAAAAAAAATTACCAAAGAAGCTAAAACAACATATTAAAAATTACTCACTATGACCAGGTTATATCGATACTGGGAATGCAAGGATACTTCAATATTAAGAAAACCATAAATATCCTAAATCACATTAATAACAAATATCAAAATCACAAATCATATCACTAAATACAGAAAATACTTATAACAATGTCCAAAATAGGACAGGAAGAAAAGGATCGATCTAAAATCAAAAGCTAGTATTATTTGTAAAAGGAAAACATTGAATGTTTCCCAGATAAAGGTAAAGCAAGGAAGCCCATTGTCTCTACTAAATTTTCACACTGAATAACTCAATAAGTGTGATGTCTATAATGTTTATGGAATTTACTCAAATCATAGGATCAAAGATTTAGAGCTGGAAGGGACCACACAGGCCATCTGTCCCAACCTCTTCATCTCATGGTTAAAGAAACTGAGGCCCAGAGAAGTTAAATGACTTGCCCAATGTCACACAAATAGTAATTGAAATAGGTAGAATTCAAATCCAGGTAGTCACAATCCAAATCCAGTGATCTTTTCCACTGTGTAAGATTAAAAATCATTTCTCAATTCATAAATTGTCAAAGGATGTACAAAACTGATTTTTAAAAGAAGAAAAGCAAGCTATCATAAATAACTAAAAATGTTCAAAACCACTGATTAATCAAAGAAATGAAAACAAAAGCAACCATTAGGTACATTAAATGAGCAAACAAACATGTCAAAGATGGGAAGACATTGTTGGAGATGCTGTAGGAAGGCACATTAATCCACTGCCAGTAGAACTATGAATTAAATTGACCTTTCTTGAAAAAAAATGTGGAATTCTGCAAAAAAAAAAAATTGTTGGCGCAGTGATTCTACTACTGAGACTATGCCGAACAGGTCATTGATAGCAAGATGAAGATGTCAAGAAACGTTCATAGCCAGATTTATTTGTGATAAACAGCTGGAAACGAAGTTATAAGGCCAACAATTTAAGAATAGTTAAATAAATTATGGTATATAAATGTAAACAAATATCGCTTATTCATAAAGAATGGAACAAAAGAAGAGTCAAGAAAGTATAGCCTAAAGAATAATATATAAAATAATCACAACATTGTTAATGTACTACAGAGTGATAACAAAACCCTAGTTAAATGCAGTGGTCATTGTTAGTACTTTAGTGTCCCTTTTGGGGCTATCCCTCCCAATTAAAATTTGTAGGCTGGATCCCCAGAAGGATGTCTACCACAGGTCTAAGGTACTCTGTGGGTCTACACTTCTGTGGCTTATTAGCAACTATCAATGCGTTCACCTTTAATATTCAGTTGACACAATTATTTCAAAGCAAAGACATTTATTAAAATGGTATTTTAAGAGCCAGAGTCATAAAACAGGTAGGTGGTGCAGTGGATAGAGTGCTGGCCCTGAAGTCAGGAGGATTTGAGTTCAGATTAGGCCTCAGACAACATACTAGGGGTATGACCTTGGGCAAGTCACTCAACCCTGTTTGCCTCAGTTCCTTGTCCATAAAATGAGTTGAAGAAGGAAAGGGCAAACCAGTCCAGGATCTTTGCTAAGAAAATCCCCAGGGGGGAGAGTAGGACACAACTGAAACAACTCAGCAGAAACATAATGCAAGGCCACCATAAAAGTGAGGTATGCTCTTCCACAAACACACATAGCATAAGTAAGAACAGCAGGCACACATATAGAGTACAGAAACTGAGAGGCACATGCATAGGGGACGGAGGTGGCTAAGACATCTCATACCTCTGGCACGACAATGTCTCAAAGGCTTTTTTCATCGTGCCCTTGTGATACTCTCTCTGTGTACAGCATCCCTTCTAACCAATATCTTCTCTGAACTCTCCCCACCTGCTCCTTTCTGCAATTCAACTTAACTTTGCCATAGAACTTTGGTATGTTCTTTTGGCTGGGTATGTCCTAGTATACAAGTTGTTCAGCTGAAAGACTTTGGTGCTGGATGGGGTAAGAGGGAAATCCCTCCCCCCCCCCCCACACTCTACAAGAAACATAAAGGAAAAGGCCACTCCAATGACAACAGCGTCTATTATTTTCAAGGCACTGTCTCAGTTGGTCTATGACAATAATTAACAGTAATTCAAGTGCTCGAATAGAAAAGAACAAAGAAAAGGGATGGCGTATATAACCGAGTTATGAGGAAATGGGGTGTCACAGTCCAGTGCTTGAAATGAGATAAAATGTTACTGCAGCACTCTTCATGCCCTCACCTCCTGTCATGCTTCGTGGGCTTAAAAAGATGGTACCACAACCAGAACAATGCACATTTTTCAGAATTCAGAACATCTACTTTATTATTGTTCAGTCACGTCAGACTCTTCCTTGGCAAAGATACTGGAGTGGTTTGCCTTTCCTTCTGCACTGTTTGGATTTTGCAGATGAGGAACTGAAGCAAAACAGGGGTTAAGTGATGTGCCAGGATCACACTTGCTAAGTTTTGAGGCCCGATTTGAACTCGGGTTTTCCTGAATCCGGGCCGGGGCTCTATCGACTGCATCAGGTTTAGAGCTGAAGGTCATCTAGTCCCATCTCGTTTTACAGATGAGGTTAAGCAGCCCGAAGTCACACAGGTCTGACGTCAAAGCTGGCCTTTATTCCAGGTTATAATATGAATTACTGGTGAATAAGCACACACATTAGTACTGACTTTACAAACTGGCTAAAATCCGTACAGCTAACTAGTTAAAACACAGACTGTCTACCTTACTGCCTGCTGAGTTCTTTATAACTTCTATACATGGTAACACATCGGGAGCCCCAAGCTGGTCAAGGGCACTGGGGAAAAATGACTGTAAAACAAGGGAGACGTGGAGAAATCATACGCATGCGCGTCTACCCCTTTCTTTAAGATCTGTGACGTCACCTTATGGCCCTTGTACGCATGCGCTTCTCTCTAGACTAGATGCTCTGGGAATCAGAGCGCGTGCGTCCACCTTCAACCCAAGCCCCAAAACTTTTACGGAGGGGGAGGGTGCCTCCTTTCGGTCCATCCACTCAGGCCTGTAGTGTAAGCTCGGTTGCTACGGGCGACCGTAGGCTCTAGATTCTCGGTAGTGGATTCTACGGGTCTGAGAGCAGCACCTTCCCAGAGTGCTGAGCGGCGACGCCTGCTGTTTTGCTGTCATGGCCGGGGTGCTGAAGAAGGTGAGGGGGCCTTTTGGAGGTCAGACGGGGCACAGACGGTGATCGGGCGGATGACCCCCGGGTGGTAGAGATTGCGGGGCGAGGGTGGGTCACGGGCTGTCTCTGTGTTTTCTCTGAGAGGAGACCGAGGCCCCGAGAGGCTCCCTCAGACTCCCGGAGCTTGGGCAGGCTTGACTGGGAACTCGCTGGGGTCCGGCAGCCGCTCCGCCGCGGCCCGCTGCGGACCAGATCCTCGGTGCTGGTGCCCCTCCCCTTTCCTCTTTCATTTCTCTTGCCCCCTCCCTTTCCCCCTTCCTTTCGCCCCTTACCCCTTCCCATCTCTCTCCCCACTCCTCTCTCTTCTACTCCTCATTCTCCCTTTTCTCCCCCTCTTTCTCCCTCCTCTCCTCCTTTCCTTCTTTACCCTTCATCCCTTCTTCTTTCCTTCCTCTCCCCTCTTTCTCTCTCTTAACTTTTCTCGCTCCCTTTTCTCTCTCTCCTTTCGCCCTCCTAGTCACCTTTTCCCCCCCTCCTCTTCTTTTCCTCCCCTCCCCTCCCCTCCTAGTAGATCGGAAAGGGCAGCCAGATTAACTGGGAATGACCGGAGTGTTTTTATTTTTGTAGACCACAGGTCTCGTTGGACTGGCAGTGTGTGAGACCCCACGGGAGGTACGTGTCAGTTTTCTTTACCTCTTTCCCAACTCTACACTAGCCTTGCATGTGTGAGGAACCCTGCAGTGTCCATAGGGCCCTAATGGTAGCTACCTGTGCCAGCCCTGGGCAGGGGCATTTGGACACCTCCCAGTTCAAGTCATCCAGACTCTAGTTGCAGCTGAAGCATCGAATGGTTTTAAGCTTTTAGAGTGATGGAGCCTTGAGACTTAGGTTCAGATTTTGGATTTGATTCTTTCTAAATGGGTTACTTTCGGAGAATCACTTAACCTTTCTGATTCTTTGTTTTCATATCTTGCATTAACCACCTCCCAGTATTGTTGGGGTGAAAGTACTTATAAATTTGTTAGACAATGTTGTTATTGTTTTTACTAATAATAGTCTGTTCATTGAATGATATTCACTATACTAGTTCCTATCTTTGTTGCTAAAGATAACATTTTAAAACAATTTATACTAGAGAAGATAAGAATTTTTAATAGACTTTTTAAATTCAATTTTTCAAAATCAAAATTATTTTTTATTCAATTCCAACAGATTGTTTATTGTGTAATTATTCAACAAATACTTATCAAATACTGTACATTGTATAATACTTTAAAGTTCTTCAAAGTACATTCCTCACAGTAACCCTATTACCGGTAGTACAAGTGTCATCCCTTTTATAGATGAAGAAGCCAAGGTTCACAGAGATTGTGACTTGATATTGCTTATAAGTGCCTAAGAGGCAGGATTTCAACTTATGTTCTTTTACGCCAAGTCTGGAATTCTGTCTACTAGGCCATAATGTTTGTGTACCCTTTGAGCATTGGAAAATATTTCTTGTTGTTGTTTAGTCATTTCAGTCATGTCTGACTCTCTTCCACACCTTTTGGGTTTCTTTTTTGCAAAGATGCTAGAGTAGTTTACTATTTCCTTCTCCAGTACATTTTACAGATGAAGAAACTGAGGCATACAGGGTTAAGCCCAGGGTCACACAACCAGTAAGTGTCTGAGGCTGGATTTGAACTCAGAAAGATGAGTCTTCTTGACTCAAGACTAGATAATCTGTCCTCTAAGACATCTAGCTGCCCAGGAAAGTACTTAGGGAAAGATTTAGCCCTGGCTTAATAGAGCCTGAAGTCAAGTTGGGGTATCAAATACATCCACAAACAACAATGATACAAAATGACACATAAATTCCTAAGAGATGGTTCAAGCCAAGTGCTAATCAACGTCTGAAGGAAGAAAGAATATTATTGACTAGGGAGGATGAAAGAAGCCTTCCTCTAGATGAAATTTTAATTGTACCTTAAAAAACACTGGATTTTAAAAGGCAAAGGTTAAGTGGAGAGGTATGGAGTTAAGAGGGTATTCCTGGTATTGGGAACAGTATGAACAAAGGCACAGATGTGGGAATCTAATGGGATGTGCTTAAGGACTTGAGAAGTAGTTCAGTTTGGCTAGACTATAACACAATATAGAAAGAAATTATGTGAGATGAGTTCAGAAAGTAGAGTGGCACCAGATAATAAAAGGCCTTGAATAATGGGTTAAGGGATTTTGGATGCTAATTGGTAGATAATAGAGAATATTGAAAGGTTTTAAGCAAAACAAACAGTATTATCGTGTTTGTACCTAAAGGAAGCTAATTTGGTAGCAGCTGGTTAAAGTAGGGAAAGTGGAATTTTAATTAGGATGCCATTTCAGTAATACATTCTAAACAACTGTTTGGGTGTTGGAGAAAGGGAAAAATAAAAGATATAGTTAAGATTTCCAACATAAGTAACTAGTGACCTCTCTAACAGAAACAGGGAGTTAAAAGGGGGAGCATATTGGGTGAGAAAATAACTTGATTTTGAACGTGTTGAGATGCTGTGAAACATCCAAGGGAGATGTTTTTATAGAGTTCCAGTTTCAGCAGAAAGAGCATATATCTATGTTCTTTATTTCTCTCTCTCTCTCTCTCTTTCTCTCTCTCTCTCTCTCTCTCTCTCTCTCTCTCTCTCTAGATAGATAGATAGATAGATATACAGACATAGATATAAATTTCGGAGTCATTTGTGATAATACCAGCTGACATATAATGCATTAAAGTTCGCAGTTCATTTTACATAACATTCTTATTTGAGCTTCACAATGACCCTGAAAGGTAGTACTGCAGATGACATTATCAGGGAATTAAAGTGATTTGTCTGTGCTCACACAGCTAATAAATATTAGAATTTGGATATTCCTGGCACCAAGTCCAGCACTTCACCATGGGTGCCATACCACTTCTCAAGGCAGTATGGAAATGACCATTGAAACCAAGGGAATTAATGAGATTTCCAAGAGATAATATATCTTTGTCCTCTGAGCTACTGGTACCTTCTTTCCCAAAACTTCATTGCGTGTGTGTGTGTGTGTGTGTGTGTGTGTGTGTGTGTAATGAATATATGTATATACTTTGTATGCTAATATATGTCCATGTTGTCATTTTGTTAGAATGTGAGCTCTTTGAGTGCACATACCTTCACTTTTGTCTTTGTATCCCCTGAATTTAGCTCAACTCCTAACACTGGGATCTTAATGTGCTTATTGATTGATTGAAAGGAGAAAGTACAAATGTTTATTGAGTGATTAAGAGATGAAAGAAGAGAAGGCCAAGGACAGACTTTGAAAAATCAACCTTAAGAAGTCCAGGAAGGAAGAATTAATTAAGTTAAAGTAATGAAATTCAAAATCCAGTGGAGTATAGTTTTTTCTGAATCCAAGAGAAGAGAATGTATGAAGAAGGGGAAGGAGTGTTGAAAGCTGCAGAATCGGAGGATAAGAATTGAGAAAGACTTTTGATTTGGACAATTAGTATATTATTAATGATCTTTTGAAAGCAGCTTCAGTTTATTAGTAAGGAAGCAGATTGTGTAGGTATCATAGGCTACTCTTTGGAGAAGTTTGCCTCTGAATGGCGAAGATAGGGGATAGGATAGAGGGAAGGCCCTTTTTTTCTCCCTTTAAAGATGAAAGAAGCAACATGTTTAGGGAGATGGGAATGAGATACTGGAGAAGAAGAGATTGAAGATTCATGAGAAAGGATAATTGGTGGAGCAAAATATTGGAAACCGTAAGGGATGGCATCAAAAGCACAAATTAATCTTGGAAAATAATAGGATACCTCATTCTCTGAAGCAAAGCTTTAAAAACAGATTTTATGGTATAAGAGAATGTGTTCTGGGCCAGATCTAGGTCAGGACAGTCTAGTAATTCAGGTTCAGGATTGGTTTGTAATGAAACATTTGTGGATCATAAAATTCAGTAAAAATAAATTTATACCTAATAAGATTAAAATGATAATAATTTACTAAAAGTACATTCCTGTTCCTTTTTGTTCCTCTTCATCAAAGCAGCAGTGCTGGCTCAGAAAGATAAACCTAACAAAAATGGGAATTCTCTCAAACCTCAGGAATACCAGTTCCCCAAAGGCTCCCCACATGTGCTTTTAATGTCTGTATTTCTCTAGATTAAAGATTCCAAAAAGAAGGCCTTCTTTCTTCCTTAAAAAGAAACCACATTTGCAACCAAGTTGGAGTTATACCAGGAATTCAGGGATGGTTTAATATGAGGAAAATTATTAACATAATTGTTCATCTCAATAACAAAACCAACAAAAATTATACGATTATATCAATAGATGCAAAAAAAGCTTTTAACAAAATACAACACTCATTCCTATTAAAACCACTTGAAAGCTTGGGTATAAGTGAATTTTTCCTTAAGATGATAAGAAACATTTACCTAAAACCATCAGCAAGCAGTATTTGTAATGGGGATAAGCTAGAAGCCTTCCCAGTAAGATCAGAAGTGAAACAAGGATGCCCATTATCACCAGTATTATTCAATATTGTTTTAGAAATGTTAGCAATAGTATTAAGAGAAGAAAAAGAAATTGAAGGAATCAGAATGGGCAGTGAGGTAATAAAACTCCTTTTGTAGACAATATACTTGGAAAATTCTAGAGATTCAGCTAAAAAGTTAGTTAAAACAATTATTTTAGCAAAGTAGCAGGATATAAAATAAACCCACATGAATCATCAACATTTCTATATATCACCAACAAACCCTGTAAGAAGAGATAATAAGAGATGCCCCATTTAAAATAACCATAGACAGTTGAACATGGGAGTATACCTGTGAAGACAAACCCAGGAACTACATGAAGATATTACAAGATGCCTTCTATACAACTAAAGTCAAATGTAATATTATTAATTGTTCATGGGGGGTGAGGGGCAGAGCCAATATAAGAAGAATGACAATTCCACCTAAACTAATCTTATTCAATGCCATCCCAGTTAAATGACCAAAAAATTGTTGTACTTAGGTGAAAAAATGGTAATACTCATTTAGAAGATTTAAGGTCAAGGATATCAAAGGAATTAATGAAAAAAAAAGTATAATGGAAGGAAGTGTAACAAAACCAGATCTTTAACTATATAACAAGGCAGAAATGATCAAAACTATCTGGTACTTGCTAAGAAATAGAAAGGCAGATCAGTGGAACAGGGTATGTCTATACAATTATAGTAACCTTGTGTTTGCCAATGTAAAGATTTAAGCTTTTGGGATAAGAATTCCCTTTTTAGTAAAAATTGTTGGGAAAATTTAAAAGCAGTCTAACAGAAATTGGATATACACCAATATCTTTTACCCTTTACCAGGATAAGGTCAGAGTGGATACATGAATTAGATATAAAGGGAGACATTATAAGAAAGTTAGAGGAACATGGAACATATTACCTATCAGACTTATGGATAGGAGAAGAATTTATGAATAAACTAGATAGCACTGAGGTATATAAAATGAATAGTTTTGATTAGATTAAATTAAAAGGTTTTTGTACAAATAAAACCGATGTAACCAAGATTAGAATTAGAATCATAAAATTCAGAAAAAATTTTTGTAGATAGTTCCTCAGATAAAGGTCTCATATTTTAAATATATGGAGACCTTTGGCAAATGTATAAGAATGAGTCATTCCCCAGTTGAGAAGTAGTCAAAGGATATGAATAGACAGTTTTTAGATGAAATCAAAGCTATATGTAGTGATGTGAAAAAATACTTTAAATCATTATTGATCAGAGAAATGCAAATTAAAATGACTTTGAGATATCATTTGACACCTATCAGATTGACTAAAATGATAGAAGGGGAAAATGACAAATGTTGGAAGGGATGTGAAGAAATCAAGACATACACTGTTGGTGGAACTGTTACCTGATTCCAACCACTTTGGAGAGCAATGTGGAATTATGTGCAGAGAGTTATAAAACTGGGTATATTCTTTGGCCCAGCAATCCCACTATTAGGTCTGTTTCCCGAGGTGGTTAGGGAAAAAGGAAAAGAACCTGTGTGTTTTAAATTATTTATAGCAGCTCACTTTGTGGTGGCAAAGAATTGGAAACTGAGGGGATGCCCATTAGTTGGGGAATGGCTAAACAAGTTGTGGTATATGACTGTGATGGAATACTCCACTCCACTCTGGAGTTGTTAGTATAAAGTCCTTGTTGTTATTATTAGTAATTTCAGTATTTTAAAAAAAAGTATTGCCCAAAGTTTTTAATAGCATTTTAAACTTACAAAATTTATGCAACTGTCTTTTCAGCGGCTAAAATTGTTATATTCAAAGATTCTTGATGCTCTTGAGTTTATGCCCTCAAATGCGGCATATAGAAAGTACACAGAACAGATTACAAATGAAAGGCTGAATATGGTAAAAGAGGTAAGTAGCCAGCATGTTTTCATTCCATCAAGTTTGTGGTACCCAGTGCAGTCTGTGAGCAAAAATTATGTCTATTCTCCTTCCTTATCCATTGTCACTTTTTCTCTCATTCCTGCTGTTGCTTAGGATTCTCCCTAGCACTTTGATCATTTGTCCCTAGTCTTTTACATCTGCTTACTACTTGTTCTTTCATCCTTTACTTTTTTTCTTTTTTTCTCTATACTGTACAATTTGTCTTCCCTCTAAGTTTTTCCCTTAAACACACACCTGGAAGGTACATGATGAATGCAGATAGAAAATATTTTAAATACTTTATTGCTGATATAAAAATTTGATAAAAATTATCATTTTTTTCTGAGATTTGACTGTGAACCTGCCTAATATGACACAGTGCACACAAGGTGTCCAATATTTTGATATTGAATTGGAATGTAGTTAGCTAGAATTTCTTAGATACAAAACCCACAAGAAATGGAGTCACAGAATTTCAGAGATGGAAGAGGGACCTCGTAGTCACCTATTCCAATAAATATCTTAAAAAAATTTTTCTCATTTATAACATACCATGGATTTAATTACCATCTCTTTGCCATGATTCTCAAATCTGCCTATCCTTCCCCCATCTCTCTGCTGACCTCCAGTTTTGCATCTCCAGTTGTCTTTCAGATATCTTGAACTGATTGTCTAGTAGATCTTAAACTCAATATGTCCAAAACAGAATTCAGTATCTTTCCTACTAAGCTTTCCTCCCCTCTTACCTTCATTATTATGTTTAAGGGCAATACCATCCTCCCAATCTTTCAGGCACACAATCTAGAAGTCATCCTGGATTCCTTACTACCTCTCATCTTCCATATCCAAGTTGTTGCCAAGGCCTGTCAATTTCACCTTTGCAACATCTCTTGCATACTCACTCTTTTCTCGACACTGCCATGACTGGTGCAGGCCCTTGTCACTTCACACTTGGACTCCTGGAATAGCCTCCTGGTGGGTCTGCCTACCTCAAGTATCTCCCCACTCCAATCCATCCTCCTCTATTCTGCTACTAAAGTGATTTTTCTAACATGCAGGTCTGATCATGTCACATATTCCCGCTTTCCCAACTCAGTAAACTCCAGTAGCTCCTTATTGCCTCCAGGTTCATATACAAAATGCTCGGTTTGACATTTAAAACCCTTCATAAGCTAGCTCCCTTCTCCCTTTCACTGCAGTATTCTTATACCTTACTTCTAACACATACTCGGATTCAGTGACATTAGCCTCCTAGCTGTTCCATGAATAAGACACTCCATCTCTTAGCCCTTGGCTGTCCACCATGCTTGGAGCCTGGCCTCTCTCGCTACCTTTATCTATTTACAACTTCCTTTGTTTTTACCATCTGTTACTAAAACTTGACTCCTATCAGTTTTTATTTCACTAAAATATACAGATCTTTTTTTTTTAAAAGCAATTGGGGTTAAGTAACTTGCTCAAGGTTACACAGCTAGTTATTTCTGGGTGTGCTGCTAAGTATTGGGAGCCCGGATTTGATCCCAGGGCATCCCGACTCTGGGGCCGGTGCTCTTACTGCGCCACCTGGCTGCCCCAATTTACAGATCTTTTACAGAAGAATTCTTAGCTTTGCCATATCTTCCCTGTCCTGTGATTTTATAATTTTTTTCAATCCAAAGTGTAAAACTTTATATTTATTGCTACTCTCACTTTACTCAATTTGGACCAGAACTTTATCTAAGAACCATTTTAGAGACTTAACAGCCGTCTAGTGTGTTAGTTATCCTCAGTTTTATGTCATCTGCACATTTACTAAGGATATAATCTTTATTCATATCATTGATCAAAAGATAATTAAATAGCACAAAGACAAGCATGGGTCTTTGGGGAATTCTGCTAAAGATCTTCCAAGGATGCCATAAGATCACAGGATTCAGAGGTGGATGAGACTTTAGTTGTTACTTAGTCTAGCTACTCATTTAACAGATCAGAAATTGAGGCCCAGAGAAGCAGTAACTTGCTTAGGATTACACAGGTAATCCAAATTCTCTAATTTAAAATTCTTTGTACTTTCCATTCTGACATTATATTGTAATAGAATATTTCTTGGAATCTCTCTGGAAAGCTCATTATGAACTATGCCAGTGTTTTCAACAGAAGAATGAATATATTTAATGATAGATTAGTGATGTCCTTAAAATCTTTATTTTAGAAATATAAAATAAGGCTTTCCAGTTGTCATATGTGTTTTAGCATGTAATCTTAAAACATATCAGGTATTTTAATTATGAGAAAAATTCAGTGAAATAGTAGAGAGAATAGGGGACTTCAATAGTTATGTGATTATATACCTAGAAGAACTTATTTGGTCAGATCTTGAAAAATTTAAGTAGTATAGTTGTAATAAATATTTTTTAAATGTAAATTTTTCTAATGTATGATCTGCAGATATTCAGACATTGGGTCTCAACATTTAAAATCATATTTTTTTGCCTTTTATTTGTAATTATAGGAAACAAATCTTCAGAAACTAGAGGATAAGCTTCAGGCTGGCCAGCTAGAAGAAGTGATTCTTCAGGTAAAGATGAACAAAACTACTTGAATACTTAAAATATTTGGTACTAAGTATTTATTTGGCTTAATGGTTGGGAAGAGAAGAGAGAAAATGGCCCAATAAGAAAGCCAAAACAAAGTTATTGTATTGTATATTTGAGTATAGGGTAAATGAAAGTTTTACCTTCTGTTAATTGGTGTTTTTCCTCTTTCTGGGTTCAAAGGTGACACGTGAGTTTGATGTTTCTGATGAAAAAACAAAGATATCATATTATAACCCAACACTTTAGTTCACCTTAACCTTGAAAGAAAACGAACCTTTTTTTTTTACCTTTATGCATGTTGCTAAAGTCTTCAAAGCCTGGTTGCATTTTTGCAGCTGTAGACATGTGGGACACATTGCTTCTTCTGAGTTGGCCAAGGAGATGCTGGATTTCTGAATCCCATTTGATTGAGGTTTCAGTATAGATTTTGTTCATTACAAATGAGTTTCTTTGTTAGAGGAAAAGGATGAAAAAGTAAGACAGCTGAATTTTATTTTAATTATCTCACATTATATTCTAAATTTTTAATAGGGTGTCATTATACAGTAAGCTGAATAAAAAACAGTTTTAAAATAGAAGGCTTATTTGGAAAATTTTGCTTTTAACTAAATTCAGGAATGCTATGAGCATTGCAGGTTTTAGAAGGTACCTTTTTTATTTGTTCAAGTTGGCTTAATGTGTTTTGATGTATTTGGTACTTCATTATCTAATGTTAGAACATGTTTCAGGTAAGGGGTTGGACTTCATGCCATCTGAAACCCTTCTGGCTTGAAAGGTGGTAAATGGAGCAATTGGAGTAGAATCTCTTAATGTTAATAAATGTGAATTGAACAGTGTGTTCAAAATGTCACCTTTTCCTCCCCTTATTTTATTAATAGGCTGAAAATGAATTATCACTGGCAAGAAAAATGTTGACATGGAAACCCTGGGAGCCTTTAGTGGAAGAACCACCAGCCAACCAGTGGAAATGGCCATTATAAGCAATGTTAAATATCTATGATGTATACTTTTTTAAAATCATTAAACATCTGTTTAAATACTGTTAAAATATTTTTTGAATTATTAGAATTTTATTAATGGGAAAACTGAAACAAGGTAGTTAGGGACAAAAAATTAGTGAAGGATTAATATATGATAGGGATGGACCATGGTCATTTTAATCTGAAAAGCATTTATTCATAAAATACATTATGTTAAAGACCCTTAAAGAAAGTGATTGTGCTGTCATTTGGAAAATCTAATCAAACTTTTTTTTTAAATTTCAATCCAAGAACAAAGAAAGCAACAGAGATATTTAAGACATGAGAAAATCAGAAATTGAAGTATAGTCTAGATAAGGTTTATGGAAGACTTCCTATTGTATTTTTCAGCATTTAGTTTAAAAGTTTGTGCCAAGTTAGGTTAATTTCTAGGAAAGAACTGAATAAGGTGGTATGCTTGAATTTTAATAGAACACTTTTAAATTGTTGAACTGTTGTATGGAAAGCACCTGATTAGCCAAGATTCTAAAACTTATTAATTGAATGTTTTTATTACTAATTATTACTAATTACATGCATTTTTCCACATTCTGAAAGTAATATAAGAGATTTTCAAATTGAAATTGACCTGCTTGCCTTTGAGTGTATGTATTTAATGAACAAAAATCCAAATTTAATATGTGCAATTTGGTTCTTATGTATATTAAACAAAAATGTTTACTGAATTCGTTGTAGAATTCAATTTATTTTTGGCTAAATTTTCCTACATAATTTACCTCCAAGTGTACCTGTTTTGTTTTTGTCTTCACTCTATCTCTTTTGACCTTACTTTCTTTTAAATACTTAAATTCTATTCATTGGAAAAGAAGACGACTAGATTCGATATGTGAAGAAAATGAAAAAGAAAATATCCTTCCTCTGAAAAGCAGTTGGAGAAGCTCCTCTTTTTCTGCAATTCCATTTAAAGAAAATTGCATACTGGCCATTAGTCTATAAATCATTTAACTTAAACAGCTTAGTTCTCTCAAAACCAAAGGTGGAATATTACTATAATGGAAGAAATCTTGAGAATTCATGTTGTCTCTGAATTCAAAGCAGCCCAAATAGATATTTGAAGTGGATAAACCTCATAGAAATTTTCACATAGTAGTTAACAGTATATTACAAAATCATTAGTGGAAATACACAGTAGACCATTTGAAGAAAGCAAATTAAATTTCCCCCAAAGTTTTTTATATGTAATATTTCTCTTTTTTGTTCCCTCTCTCTAAAAATCAATACATGTCTAGTTGAATTATTTAGCTGCAGTATTCCTTTATTTGCTTTTTTTCCCACCCCCTTTCATGCTCTTTCCAGGAAGAAACATTTACAGTGTTTTTGGGGGCAATATTTTGTATCTAGTGCTACAAACCCTTGATACATTTTAAACATGACTACATTTACTTCTGAATCATAGAGTACATTATGCCTACTAGAATCAATATACTGGATTGTAATGCATCCCAAAGTGCAACAAATGTACTTGTTAATGACGACTTTCCATTTACATAAAATTGCTTTTTAAAATATAAAGGGCTATAAAAAAAGAGGGATTTATTCCTAATAACTATAATCATGCTTAAATGTTTTGAAAATTCTTCGCTGCTGTTAGAACCAGAATGGATAAAAGATAAGGTATAGTCAGCTTCATATCTTTCCATTGTCAGTTCTCCACATCTATTTATCATCTGCTTCTATTCTATTCTTGAATTACAGGGTTGGAAGTTGGGAAACATTGTGACTGAATCCACCACAAATTTAAGCTATTTTTGATTTCAACTGGGTCTTCATCACTGTGAGGACCTTTATTCATCTGTTATTGAATTTCTGTCACACTGATCATAGCAACTCCTAAACCTCAATTTCCCAACTCTACTTGATCCTTTCCATTTTCTTCCACAGTTTATTTCACTCCTACTGAAATTAAGGCCATTGATCTCAAGCATCTCCCTGCTTCCACACCTTAAAACCCGTTTGTTTTCACCTATCCTTTGCTGCACTCAGATGATCAGATTAGCCTTCTTGCCAAGCGTTTAAGTCTCCCACTCTATGTACTTGATTTTATCTACTGTGTCTTCTAGGAAGATGTTCTGTCAGCCATTTGTTCTCCCTGCTTATCCATTTTCAATCGCTTCTTGACTAGTTACCCTATCCCCTCCAAATATGGTAAAATCTATCCTATCTCCTCAAGTTATCCTTGCCAGATATATCATAATTGGGTATAAGTTAAACTTGGTGGCCACTAAAGCTCCTTAAATAGAAAATTCAGTTATTCTGTGATCTAATCCAATCCCTTCATTTTTCTTTTTTTTTTAAGCAATTGGGGTTAAGTAACTTGCTCAAGGTTAACATGGCCAGTTATTTCTGGATGTGGTGCTGAGTATCTGAGCCCAGATTTGATCCAGGTCATCCTGACACTAGAACCAGTGCTCTTACTTGCTGAGCCACCTGGCCGCCCCTAAGCAATTGGGGTTAAGTAACTTGCTCAAGGTTACACGGCCAGGTGTTTCTGGGTGGATGCTAAGTGTCTGAGCCTGGGATTCGATCTCCAGGTCATCCCGACACTGGAGCTGGTGTTCTTACTTGCTGTGCTACCTGGCTGCCCTGAATCCCTTCATTTTTCATATGAAACAAATTAAGTCCAGAGAGATTAAATGACAACAGATATGTAACCCTTATAAATCTTAACCCTAAACACAATGTGAAGAGATTTTTTCTTTGACACAGGTAAATAGTAAAATCAGAACTCAAACTCAAGCCCTCTGACTCCAAATTTTGTGCTCAGTTCTGGACTCTGCAGCTAGAAACTTATTGATAAGCTGGTTGACTTCCTTTGGATGCTCTCCAGTTTATTAGTGTCTGTCTTGAACTGTTGGTGCCAAGAAACACAATACTCCAGATTAGGTCTGACTTCCTTCACCTTGTAATTATGAAATTATTTGAATCCAAGTGTAGAATTTTTCATTTGTCCCTACTATATTTCATCTAATTAGTTTCAGTATTCTACCTTATCAAGATCTTTTGAGATTCTGACTGTCACCAAGGGTGTTATTGATCCCTTCTAGCTAATACTATCACCTTTTCCTCCTTTGGCTGCTCTTGCTTCTTTTGAATAAGAGTTACCCACTTAGACCTACATTTCAGTGCTAGATTTCATCCCATTAAGCCTCAGTGATTCTTCTGAGATCAAATATGTTTTCTTGTGTTAAGATTTCTAGTTTTTCTTGTTCCTAAACTTTGTGTATAGATTTGAGTTCATAAGTTAGTAGTGACTACTAGCTAGCTCCTTTTTTGGATGTTGTTTCTTGTGAACCTTGGGGTAACAACCACTTTTTTCCCTTTTTTGTCATACAGCTACACTGTGTGACACTCTATAGCCAAAATGGACTACTTGTTGCTCTCTTTGTCCCATGGAAAGATGCATGCTAATACACTGTTAGTGAAATTGGGAATTGATGCAACCATTATGGAAGGCAGTTTGGAATTATATAAAGAATATGACTAAAATGATCTTACCTTTTGACCCAGAGATTTCATTGCTAGTTATATACCCCAAAGAGGTCATTGAGAAAAAAGTAAGACTCCAGATATACCAAAATATTTGTAGCATCACTTTTTATGGTCATAAAGAATTAGCAACAAAATAAATAGATGTCAATCAATTGAAGAGTGGTTAAGAAAATACAATGTGTGACCCAGGGCATGTCATTTGGCCTCTGCCTTAATGTTGTCATCTGTAAAATGCAGATAATAATAGCACCTACCTTCCAGAGTTGGGTTGTTGTGAAGATCAACGATAATAATTGTAGAACTCTTAGCACAGTGCCTGACAGTAAGTACATTATAAATATTATTATTATGGAATATTACAGTCCTATAGGAAATGATAAACAAGAGTGAAGTCAGAGATGAATGGAGACTACCTGTGTTCATGTCCTTTCTGCCTAGAATAGCCTTTTTCCAATTAGAATTGATTTCTCCTTTTGTTGAATACTTATAGCACTTTGCAACTCATGTATTTACCAGACTATATGACATTTGTATTATTGTTGTCTTATTCCCCCTGCTGGATTTGTGTTCCCTACTGGACTGTAAGCTTCTTGAGGGCAGGGACCATGTCTTTTTCACATTCATATTTTCTTAGCACATGGCCTCACACACAGTTTGTTGCCATTAAATATTTGATGAATTAATGAATATTAGTTAGGGGGCCTGGTGTAATAGAAAGGTCAGTATTTGCAATCAGAGGACCTGTGTTCATATTTTAGCTCTGTCCTTTACAACCTGTATGACCTCAGGCAAGTCACTTAACCTCTCTGGGCCTTTGTTTCTTCATCTGTAAAATAGGAGTTGAACTAGGTGGCGTTTGTGGGTCTTTTCCAATTCTAGATAAATAATCCTACCGAGAATGTATGACCTTGATAGGTGTAAGCAGAGTTCCCCATCTCAGTTGATATAGATGTAGTCACACACAATAAGGTCTTAATATATAAACAAGGCATCTTTTCCATGATTCCCTTTTTAGATACAAACTCTTCTCCAATTGGGTAAAGAAGGGAATAGCAGAATTGGCTAAACAAACAAGTTAGCTTCACTTCTGGGGGACTTTAAATAGCTGTGTGAATTTTAGGATTTCCAGTTCAATAACAAAGTTGGAAAGAGTTGTGGAAGGAGACCCCTGAACCTGCACAGAGGGCAGAAAGGGCAATGAGATGATTTTCTTTCCTTTTCCCTACTTTGACTAAATGTCATCAAAGCTACTCCACCAGTAGGGTTGTATTCAGTAGGTAGCTGAGACCTATGCTCTAGATGGATACAGATTCAGAGAGTCAGCCGAGGGAGGAAGCAATGTCCAAGAGTATAATCCTGTGCCACACAGAAGACAGCTGGTACCCAAGAAAGGAGCCAGTTGAGCAGCCTGCCTCACAGCTTCGCTCTTCCAAGAGTAGCTGGGTGAGTACATGACATGGAGAGGATTTCCAGTCCCTACAGTACGAGGAATTGTAAATTACCTTTGACACATAATTACCCAATTATGTGTCTCATGACCATTAATATGCCAAGTTTGAGTGAAATCTTGGGGAGGCTGTGTGTATTTATGGGAGAGTGCCATAGGCTTTTGGGGGGGAATATTTTGTACCAACTGACTTTACTCTATAATCTTTGTAAATGCCTTTGCTAAATGCTAATTAAGTCTGCTTGTTGATAGGACACTTATAAACTACAGTAGTAGAACTAATTACCCTTATGGATACCTTTAGAACTTGAGGTAGTAGCTACCCTTTGGGGACTAACATGCCAGTGCTAGTTGGGGTACTAATCTCAAAGAGAGAGGTTGTGTAACTATTATGGGCTTTTTTTGGTGGTCTGGATATGGGATTTCATCACTGAAGGGAACTGATAAAAAGGAAATTTCCTTTTTTGGTATAGTTCTGTTATCTGTACAGGGTCACATAGCCAATGAATGTCAAAGGTGGGATTTGAACTCAAGTCTTGCCTCTGAAGCCAGCTCTCTATCTGCTACATTGCCTTTCTAGTTTTCCTTTAAGTGAACAATACTGCATTTTGTTTTCTTAGAAAGAAACTTTTTTGTAATTGTTACAGCTCTGTGTTTTTCATTACAAGGATGGTTGTTTTTCTATGGGACTGGTTTTTCCACACATTTTCATAAAGACCACAGAAAGAATGTCATGAGTTCAGTTTGTATCCCTAGAACTTAGCACAATGCCTGAAACAAGACGGTGCTTAATAAATGCTTTTTGACTAATTGGCTGACTACTGTTGTGGGAGTTTCCTAGCCTGGGTTCCATGAGAACCTGTTTTATGATAATTCTCTGGCATACAGGAGTCCTTCCCAGGGGGACGTAGGGTTCCCTCGTAAATCCTTGCTTTCTATGACTGGGCTCACAGAACCATGTTCCCCCATCATAGATACGGCTACCAGCAGGTGAAGTCCTTGTTTAGGTACCTGGATTATGTCTAAAGGAAGGCCTGTAGCTCAGTCAGAGATTTTGGGAAAAACAACCCCTAAATGAGTCTTCAGATACTGAAAATAGCATGTAAAACAATGAGTCAGTTCAATACAAAGTTTTATTGGCAATCAGTGGGATAGAGGGAGAAGGGGGAAAAGGAGATATACAACTTAGATATACACACTAGAATAGAGTATAATTCAGTAGGATGGCACTACATTGGGGAACGCAGACATGAGTCCATTCAGCTGGAAAAGTGTGTTCCAAGGAGCCCTTCTGAGAGTGGGATACTTATACCTCAATTTTGGTGGCTACTGGATCTGGCCATTTTTCATGTTAGAATTTGGGTGGGGTATACAGCTATGAGGAGAAAAACAAACTAAGTTAATTGGGGTACATGAATGTGATGGAAAGTTGGTTTATTTTTTTTTTTTTGGATACACAGGTGCACTAACCTTAAAAAATATTATTGTTAGTATTCTTCCAAGAATAGATTCTATAAGCTATAGTCTCCCTTAAGGAGAGACTGGCATGGTGGTCTCAAGACTACCAGGCCTAATCTTAGAATTTAAGGAGAATCTCATCCACCATCATCCACCATCAGGTCTTCAAGACTAAGAGGGTCAAGAACTCATGGCCACACTAAAAGGAAAATAAATGTCTTGGTGTACAAAGGGCTGCTTGGGCTGGTAGGAGCTTTAGCTTCTTAGGATATAACCTGGATTTTCATAGCTTTTAGCCTCACTTGTACATAGCCAACCAACATTATTCTGTGGAAATGGAATGGAAAGGAATGGAAATTATACAAATCTTAAGAGTCATAGGAGTTGCTAAAAATCAGGTTTGCTCCTGTTGAAAATAAACTTCTCTGTGATTAATCTTACTAGAACTCTCCATATTGGGAGAAAATCTCTAAGATGGGGAAGTCTCCTTTAAGAATCATTCTTATTCATCTGGGTGTCATCAACAATGAGGGAAGTAAAGTAGAAATAAACAAAAATTCCATTTCCGGTGTGTGTTTAAGGTTACTTTACCATGGACAGAACTCGTCAGAACACAGAGTAGTCATGTTCACTTGCCTCTTCTATGTTATAGAGAATTAGAAAGGAAATTAGTTATGTTGGAATAAAGTTATCAAGGCAGCTAGGTGGCAGAGTGCTAGATGGATAGAGTGCTGGGCCTGGAGTTGGGAAGAAATGTAAGTTCAAATCAGTTCTTAGAAACTTACTAGCTGTGTGACCTTGGGCAAGTCACACAATCCTGTTTGCCTCACTTTCCTAATCTGTAAAATGAGCTGGAGAAGTATCTTGGCCAAAAAACCCCAAAATGGGGTCATGAAGAGTCAGATACCACTAAATGACTGAAGAACAACAAGAACAACATTATTAAAATATATTAAGAAAAAAAGTTTATAAATCTGAGGTTAAGACCCTATCAATGTAAAACATGAATTTTGGGGGCCTTTTTTTGGTATCCCTAGCATTTAGCTCAATGTTTGGCACATAGTAGGCACTTAGTAAATGCTACTGACTAGCTAAATGGAACAAACTGAATGTAACATTCTTTCAATAAAGCCACTAGATGGCAGTTGATAATAGAATTAAAACAGTAAACAAAAGCTTTTTTTGCATTAAAAAAAGCCAAGATGGGTAAAGGTGAATAGTGTTAAATATTGTATGAAAAATAAGAGGAATGGGTTTATATCAAATACTAAATAGATATGAAATAGATAATAATTATATTGTGAAAATTAAAAATGATCCCATAAAAATTTCTTTTCTATTTTTACATTTGGGACATTCCAAATTCTCAAATCTGTTCTTAATTTTCTTCAACTTGCATTTTATCTTATGGATAAATTGTGCATCTTAGTAGGAATGTTCCATTGCTTTAGAAAAAATAGAAGAAATAAAGTTATCTAATCAATTAAAAAATCAGTCTTTTTTTGTAGCTAGTAAAATAAAAAAAAGTTAATACTATTAGATTTTGTCATAGTGCCATTTTTCTTTTCCTATGAAGCAATCAGCCTAAGAAGGCAATTCGTTAAATTAAATTTAATAATTTTATTTTTATTACTAATAATTAAATTTAAAACCAATTCATTAAATTTAATTAAATTTAAAACCAATTTAATTAAACCAAGCAGGTCAGGCCTACTGTGTACAAGATACTGTGTGTGCTAGATACTTGGGATACAAAAAAACAATAAGCCCCCCCCCCAAAAAAAAAAGACTTTCCCTGTTGTCAAGGACCTTACAGTCTACTTGAAGGTGGGGTATATTATGCATACTGATAAGTAAATACAAGGCAATTTGGAGAAAGGAGAGAGATTAATAATTGGGATCAGGAAAGAGATATGGAATCTGAGTGGATGAGGAGGGAGTTTGGTCTAAGCATGGAAGAGGTTCTGCACAAAGACAGAGATGGAACATTGAATTTTAGGAAGGTCTAAAAGGTAGGTTATTCAAGAACTAGAGTTGTATTCATAGTCTTTATGGCAAACTTTCTAAAAGTGGAAGAGACATAATGGTCTGCCTCTATGTAAGATCTTCTTTCTGCGTACCTTCTCCTTTTTCTCCCTTTCCTCTCTTTCTTGTTCCCAAAATCTTTTTCATCCACTCGTTTCCTAAACCCTAAACTGTTTCCAAGTTGAGGAAAATACTGTAACTTGTGCTTATTCTGTGCATTTTTTTGGCTCTGAGATATTATTTGTTTCAGGGCCTGGGGATTATAATTTCACTCGAAATATCGTTTATTTTAGTGCCTGGGGATTATAATTTGGGGACTGCTTCAAAGGAGACCCACTGTTGATTATTGCTATGTCTTTATCACTAAGGTCAGGAGAGCATTCACATGCAATGGATAAGATGCTAGCAAGAGGATAAAGAGGCAGCATTTCCCAGGGAAGAGCAAGTTCTCAAATTGGAGGTCTCATGATTGGAAGAATGGAATGACATTTGGATGCTGCCTCAAAATTAAGTTTCTGTCCCTTCCTTCTTTTGCCCTAAGAGAGAAACTTTCTGACATTCAGGTTAGAGAAGTACTGTAAAAGAGTTGACATTCCCTACCTGACAGGTGGTAAGGGCAGCAGATTTTGGCAGTCAGGCTTCCAAGACTGGCTGTTGGCAGAGCCGAGTCAACACCTCTGCTTCCAGAGTGTCTCTGCTTGTAGTGATCAGAACCATGGCTGCCCCTCATGCTCAAAGGCACTAAACAGGAAACACAAGTGAGGCCTAGACAATTTACTAGAGGCCGTTAGCAACCCACAAAGTCTGGTAGAGTGAACCAAGGAGGAGGAGGCTCTCTTCTGCCACTGTTTTTGCCTTCGATGCTCAGAGTTCAAGCTCCGGAGTCACATGTCTCCCTCATTATTCCTTCTCCATTATCTATGAGTGAAGTGTGGTTTGGGAATTTCTGGCTGTACTCAAGAGTAGGGAGGGTAATCAAGAAGAGCCGCAGGAGATTAAGAGAAGGACTTCAGGTGGCTGTGCCTAACACATTTTTCTTTCATTTTTGCATTGCCTGATAAACAATGTGGTCACAATATACCAATTGCTTGTGATCTGTGAATGTGGAGGGGGCACAGCCATAGATTTTCTCATTTTTAACTACTCCTGAACAATATTTCTTTAGCAATCTAAGTTCAGAATCTAGCCAGCAAGGGTTTTGATATGCTCAAACTGACTTGTAGCCATGAGAGTTGGAGGCATGGGCTGCCCTGCTTCATGCATGCCGGACTATGGACAGGACCACTTGGCAAGTGATTTGAGCACCACCTTTTGCACAACTTAGATGTTAGATTCCCTCCCTAGATTACTGATGTAGAAATACACCACCTTTCTGTAAATTTAAGGAAGGTGGTGCAGGAGTTGATTTGGACTCCTTATATTATCGTGCCATAATATGTCATATGGGTCCACATGCAGTCACAGTGAGTAAAATATTGTTGCTGAGGAGTAGGAACTTAATCTCCCTCTAAATAGAGTGAAGTAAGTATGCTTCAGCCTACAGAGTCTATCAGATATCTCTCTCTGGAGGTATATAGCATTTTTCACCATGGGCCCTTTGGAAATGTCTAGGTTCGTTGGCTTGATCAGAGTAGCTAAGTCTTTCACAGTTGATCATCATTATCATATTGCTGTTACTGTGTAAAATGTTGTTCGGTTTCTGTTCATTCGCACCTTGGATCCAAGTTTTTCTTATTTTAAAGGCATTCTATGTGACAGTAGGCAAAAGGTGCCCCAGTGAAAGGAAGGACATTCATATCTGGACACACACAATATTAAATTGCCGTTAGCTTTGTTTTTGGACGTTTATGGTCTTTGTGAATTGTACAAAGGCCCATAAGTCAATTTATTTTCCGTCTCTCTGAAGGTCTTGGTCTTGTCCCCTTTAATGTTTCTCTAAACTCCCCTCCCCTGAGCTGCCAATCTCAAACTTTTCTCCACGCCTGACACCACCCACTTTCCTTTTAGTTCCGCCCCCAGTTGGCTTTTTCCAGTTCTCGCGAGAGTTGGCTTAACCTATCGGAGCTCCGGCAGGTTGCTAGGACACGCGAAACAGCAGGCGGCTTAGACGCTTTAGCTGCTATTGATTGAGCGAAGGACAAACCTGGGCAAGGAATATCATTACTTTCTAAGTCAGGTAAGAGAGTTGAGGCTGCTTGCTCTTCGCCAGGGAAGATATTCCCTGTCAAACCAAAGAGCGGAGGCGGGAACTGGAGCGCTAATTGCAGTTAACGTTGGGCATAACTCGGAGAACAGGAACTTCTGTTTGTTTGCACTGCCTCATGGGAGTTGCAGTCGCTCGGGTTACAGTCTCTTCGATCCTAGAGTCCTTTAAACTCCGGTCCTACTGGCCTCCCTACACCGCACTGCCCTCTGGGAGTTGTAGTTCGCTGTGTGTTTCTAAAGCTAAGTATTGTGTTACTCGGGCAGTGAAGACGAGCTGGTGTGCTCTCTCTGTTTTCCGGGTCGTACCTACATTTGCCGTCTTGGGGCACTATCAGCATCAGACTCGGATCAGACCTTTCTTTACCTGTCTTCTTGTCTGGGCCTGCTCTGTACTGGTATTTTTCTTTTGTTTTGTTAGGACAGGACCTGTGATTTCATTGCAGAAATCTTCAGGATCCCACTGTCTCCCCCAGTGCAGATACGCACCAGCCCTGCACCTTCTCACCCTTAGTTCTCTGTATGAGGGTTGCCAAACGTGAAAGGACCCAGGAATTTCTTTTTGCCTAAGGGCTCGTAGGTCTTAGGGAGAGTTTGGCGATCCAACCTTGCATTTTCCAAACAATAAAGAATCAAATTAATTTAGATCATAAGCTCCCCGGTCCACTCACCCCCTTGGATATGTGTCTTTCTGGAGTATTAAGAAGAAAGTAATCAAAGAATAAAATGTGCGTCTTTAACCCAGAATTAAAATTTAAAGATACTGCTAGTTGAATGGCTGCGAGGAACGGTCAAGTTTTTCCATTATTAAACAGAATAATGATACTGGAGACCATTTATGTAGAGCTTTAAAGTTTGCAAATTTTTTTCCATTTCCTCCCCCTCCTCCCCCTCCCCTGTCCCTCTTCTGCCCCTCCCCATCCTTCTCCCCCTCCTCTTCCTCCTCATCATTACCGGTATTATCTAACACCTCAGATTTCCACTTAGGAATTCCAACTCCCCATCTTACTTGTGTAACTGCAGAAGTCAGTTAGCCTCTCTCAGTCTCAGCTTCCCCTTTTATCAAATGAGCATGATACATGTACTGCCTGCCTCACAGGCTAGTGTAAGAAAAATTTTTTGTAAACCTTAAAAAGATGTATGTAGGTCCAAGTTATTATTGTTAATGTCTTGCCCTCATCCTGTTGGATGGAGTTCACATAAAAACTGTCCTAGGATAAGTTGCTGTCTTATTATTTTCTATGTCTAATATTCTGTACATATTGTACAGATGGGTAAGATAATATAATGATAATAATAGCCAACATTTACTAGTGTTTACAGTGTTAGATACTGCACTAACCAATTTTTTTTTTGATTGGAACATAAGCTTACCTTTTTTTTTTTTTTTTGCCTTTTGGAGGAGGGAGGGCAGGGCAATTGGGGTTAAGTGACTTGCCCAAGGTCACATGGCTAGTTTTGTGTTGTGTCTGAGGTCACATTTGAACTCAGGTCCTCCTGACTCCAGGGCTGGTGCTCTATTCACCATAAGCTTACCTTTTGCAGGTTTGCTGAGAGCATTTTTAGGATCTCTCCAGTAGAAAGAAAGGATTAAGGCTGATTTGTAGCCTTTTTCCATATAGTTTTGATTTCCCCTGTTAGATCTCTGTACTTTGAAAAGTTTTTATTCTTTGATTGGAGATTTTAACTATTTGGCATGGCAGCATCTATTGAAAACATTTTCTTAAATTTTTACACATTAGTGTTTTATTTGGGTGATTGTAAGGGAACAGACTGTCCTGTCCTAATTATAGCAGTGGTAGGGTGGCATACCCCCTGAGAGAATACTGAAGTAACAAAGGAAGAGGGTTCAAACAGGCTCCTTTATTAATAGGTTTTATTAGGGTTGATTGCATTGAAACAGAACAAAGACGGCATAGTGCCAGGGTGGCCCAGGGTCATGTGCAAGTTTTCCCTTGGGATAGTTGGAGCTTCTTTTGCTGTTTACATTTACTCAAGGTAGTTAACATTTTTCTGTGGAGTCACGGGTCATGTTCCCATTCTGGCCTATCCCGAGTACTGGGATTGTGGCCTATAGTTTTATCTGGGATCGCACTTTGTTTCCAGGAGTTGGTTTATTGATTTCTCAAGGATAGTATAGGGTATATTTGTAGTACCCAGACTTGTTGTATGGTAGTTTGCGAGAGAGTGAGTTTTCTGGTGAACAATTCTGGCCATGGATTTGTAGATGTTCGACAGTGCTAAAATTCTGCATCCTGCAGTGATACAATGAATGGTTTCTACAAATTCATTACATATACTTTATTGATCAATGTATGCATTCCTTAATGATAGCCTTTCTATAATTTGTAGAGATAGTGAGGTAATCTTTTAAAAAAATTTTTATTCCATAAATTAAGCCATTTATTGTTGGACTATTGGCAACAGACTTTTTAAAATAAAATTTTATGTTTATTTTTAGTTTACATCATTCATTTCCACAAAATTTTGAGTTACAAATTTTCTCCCCGTCTTTCCCCTACCCACCACCCCAACACAGCGATCCCACTGAAAACCCCCTCCCTCAATCTACTCTCTCCTATATCCTCCCCCATACCCTCTCTGACTTTCCAGTAGGGCAAGATGGATGTCTATATCCCCGTGCCTATATATCTTATTTTCCAGTTGCATGTAATATATATACGTTTTTAAACATTTGATTTTAAAACTTTAAATTCCAGATTCTTGTAATATTTTTTCCTTGATCTGGGAACTCCAGTACCTGCCTATAATATTCCTAGGAGTTTTCTTTTTGGGATCTTTTTCAAGAGGTGATCAGTATATTCTTTCAACTTCTATTTTGCCCTCTGGTTCTAAAACATCAGGGCAATTTTCCTTCAGAATTTCTTGAAGGATGTTTTCTAGGTTCTTTTTTTGATCATGGCTTTCAGGTAGTCCAGTAATTTTTAAATTATCTCTCCTGGGTCTGTTTTCCAGGTCAGTGTTTTTTTCAGTGAGATATTTCACATTGCCTTCTATTTTTTCGTTTGTTTGGATCTGTTTAATAGCGTCTTGATTTCTCATAAAGTCACTAGCTTCCACTTGCTCCAATCTAATTCTGAAGGAATGATTCTCTTCAGTGAGCTTTTGAGATTCTTTTTCCATCAGGCAAATTCAGCTTTTTAAGGCATTCTCCTCATTGCCTTTTTGAGCCTCTTTTGCCATTTGAGTTAGTCTGTTTTTTAAGGTATTTTCTTCAGTCAGGTTGTTGACTTTCTTTTCATGATTTTCTTACATCATTCTCATTTCTCTTCCCAATTTTTCCTCTGCTTCTCTTATTTGGTTTTCAAAATCTTTCCTAAGCTCCTCTATGGCCTGTAAGCAGTTCATATTTTTCTTGGAAGCTTTTGTTGCAGGAGTTCTTACTTTGCTGTCTTCCTCCTATTCCATGCTTTGATCGTTTTTGTCCCCAATAAAGGAATCCAAAGTTGGATTGCTGTGCTTGCTTTGCTTCCTTTTCTTGCTCATGTTGCCACTCAATTACTTGACTTTTGAGCTTTTTGCCACAGTAGAACTCTGCTTCCAGAGAGGAGAACTTTGTCCCAAATCACTGGGGTTTTCTCAGCTGCCAGAGGTATTAGTTGTCTGCCCTCTCTAAAGCCTCCACTGTCTCTGGCTCACTGGTCACACACCCCAGGACCTCCTCCCTAGACAAGCTATCCAGATCCAAGCAGGTTAAAGCAAGAGCTATTACCCCTCAGAATTGTTGCTTTGTCCCCCTGAAATTTGAAGGCCAGGAGCTCTGAAGCAGCCACATGGCTGCAGCCACCACGCCTCAGTAACTTCTCCCTCTGGGGATCAGAGGATGGACCACTCTCCTAGACTCCCTGTTCCCAAAGTCCACACTGACCTCTCACTTTGTCTTTGGCATTTATGGGTTGATAATTCTGGAAACTGCCACAGCTTCTGGTGATCTACTCTTTTGATGTCCCTCTAGCTGCAGCTGGTCAGAGCCATCTTGAGGCTAAAACTGCGGGCTCACTTGGGGCTGGGCTCTGCTCCCAGCGGGCTGTGATGAACCCTTCCTGTCAACCTGCTGTGCTGTCTTCAACAGATTTGTTTCTCTCTATCACTTTGTGAGTTCTGTAGCCCTAAAGTTTGTTTAGAGCCATTTTTTTATTGGTATTTGAGGTGGTTATGGGGAGAGTGCAGGGAGTTTTGCTGCTTCTGTGCTGCCATCTTGGCTTCCTGGGCTACAGATATTTGATAAGAAGATTTTACTGGTCTTTTAATTTTTTCAGTCTTCTGATGGCAGATTTGATTGTGAATGCAAAGGTGATATTGTAGGTCTGTGCACCATCAGCTATTGTTTTCATACAGGATGCCAGATACCCACAGCCCATCTCTTCATTTTGGTCTTGCCACAGAAGGAGCAGGTATACTTGGCATGCTGGCTAATTTCAGTTTTCTTCACCATTTTTCTGAGGAGTGCACCATAACATGTTCCATATTTACCAACAATTCCAACCTTCTTGGTACCTTTAGCCATGTTACTGGTTGCGGGGCTAGAACTCGGAGAGGGCTATAGTGACCTAATCTTAAATGGCTATCATAAACCATTCTGTTTCTATAAGCAAATCTGCATGTCCCAGCCACTGGTTTGATGCCTCTGTGGATGTATTGTGTGGTTAAGTTCATGTGGATGTTGCCCAACTTTGAAAGCCTTTTCATTCAACTCTTAGAACTTAGCTATTCCTTAAGTTATATCTGGAGGTAAACCACTTTATTATATTTCACAATTCCAGTAGCATTTGCTTATTTATTGACAGCCTTTTACTTTATTTTTTTTCGGTGAAGTAGAGATAGAGCATTTATTAAGTGCTTGTTTGCTTTGTGGCAGGTATTGTGCTAACGCTAATGATACGATATCAGCAAAACAGCTCCTGCCCTTAAAGAGCGTACATTTTAATAGAGAAAGACAACACATAAAGGGGCATTAGAAAGTGAGGTGGAGGAAGGTGGGAGTATGGTGAGGAGTCATCTGAGAACTAGCATGGAAGTCTGGACCCTGGCAAAATGGGGAAGGATCCAGAGGTGGAGTCTAAATTTCCAAAGAGTTGGAGATGGTTTAACATAAGTAAGGGCTTTGGTAAGGAGATGTCTGGGAAGTGACAAAGTGACATCTTTTTTCTTCCAAAAATATTTCTGTAAGCCTTAGCCTGTTTATTATGTGCTCTGAGAACATCTCTTAATCTACTTCCTCTAATTTAATATGGAATAATGTTACTGCTCAGATTTCAAAATCCATGTAGTTGAACACTCAGTAGAGTTTGTCCACACAGTTTGTATAACTGGGACAGGCAGGACAGATGGGCCCAAGGTTGAAAAGGAGGTGAGTGGACTTCATTCATTTTTTTTTTTTGAAATTACAGAACTTTTTTACTGACCCTAAGATTCCCAGAAAAGCAAAGGCTCATCTTTTTTTTTTTTTTTAAAGCAGTTGGGGTTAAGTAACTTGCTTAAGGTCACACGGCCAGGTGTTTCTGGGTGGGTGCTAAGTGTCTGAGCTCGGATTCGATCCCAGGTCATCCTGACTCTGGGGCCAGTGCTCTTACTCGCTGTGCTACCTGGCCGCCCCAGGCTCATCTTTTCAACATGAACATTTTATTGCTATTGTTGTATGACAGTGAACCACGAAATGCCCCTTTCTTGAAGAACTACATATGTAGTTCAACAGGGCATTGGAGAGATGCATGGTGGGGGTGAGCAGGCTGTGATTTATCTAAGAATTGTATAACAAAAAGAAACTAGGTGCTGCTCTTGTGCCAAGAGTAAGGAATGCCAGGGACAACCAGAGTGTCCCACTGCTTCCCTTATAGTTTTGAGAGAAAGGGAAGAAAGCCTTTAGCATATTAGATGGATAACCTGTGGCAGACTTGTGGGAGAACTTGGATGAGAGTGGCAAATGAGGGACAAGTATAGGTAGTTGTCATCTCATCACTGGAGGGAACTCCTGAATTATGGAATCACAGATTCGTTTGAGTGCCCCCAAATGTTGATGACTTCTGTGAATTTAATTTGTATACTACTAATTAAATGGAATTCTTAATTGTCACAATTAGTTAGATTTTCTAGATAACCCATTATATTGTCATCTTTGTTCAGTTGTTCAGTTATATCTGATTTTTTGTGATCCCATGGATCATAGCATGCAAGTACTGTTCATGGGATTTTCTTGACAAAGATACTAGAGTTATATGCCATTTCCTTCTCCAGTGGATTAAGGCAAACAGAAGTTTAGTTACTTGCCCTGGGTCACACAGCTAGTAAGTGTCTGAGGCTAGGTTTGAACTCAGATCTTCCTGACTCCAGGCCCAGTACTCTATCCACTGAGCCATCTAGCTGCCTCCAGAAAAATAACCCATCATTGTCATTATTAAATAAAGATATTTTTCTCTTAAATATTTATATCTTTTTTTTTCTAGTCTTAACTTCTTTCACTAGCATTTCTAGAATTATGTCAAATAGCAGTAGGAAGAAGGAGCATCCTTATTTTACTTCTGTATTCATTGGGAAAAGTTCTGATATTTGTTTACCCATTGTATGTAATTCTAGCCTTTGGTTTTAGATATATTTTTATGTTAAAAATATATGACCTATAAGTTTTTTTGAAAAACTTAAATGAGTGTTATACTTTGTCAGAGGCTTTTTCTGCATCTGCGGATGTAGTGGTCACAAGAAAAAGAACAATTTATTTAAATTGTTTTTCTAAATGTTTAATTACATACTTGCTTTTGTGGTATAAATTCAACTTTGTAATAATGAATAATTGTTTAGATTTATTGCTATGGGCTTTTTGCTGTGGTTTTATTAATTTTTATACCAATGTGGATGAATAATACTGGTCTTATTCAATTTCTTTGCTTTATACTTTGCTGGTTTAGGTATTTGGACTGTATTTGTCTTATCAAAGGATTGTGGTAGATTATTTTCCTAGTTTTTGAGAAGAATTTTGTGTAGCATAGAAATTAATTGTTATTTAAATGTTTAATAGAATTCTTCTTCCCCCTTTGGTAGTTTCTTTATTTCTGGTTCATTTTATTTTCTGATATTGGGTTGTTTGACATTTCTGTTTCATGTCCTGTTAATTTAGGTATTTATATTTTTAAATTTATATACTCAGTCTCTTATTTTTCTATATTGTTAATATGTTTTCAGAGATAAATTTTTTTCTTCTGAGGACTACTTTAACTGGTTTCCAGACATTTTGGTATGTTGTATCTTCATTATTATTGTATTTCACATAAATATAAATTGTTTCTGTGGTTTATTATTTGACCTAATCATGATTAAGTCTCTACTTGGGCCCTCATCTTTTGCTTTTTATTTTCTGATTGCTATTTTTATTCCATTGTGGTCTGTAAAACATTTGTTTAATATTTCTGCTTTAAAAATTATATGTAATTTCTTTTTGCCTTAGCATAAAGTTTTCTTTAAGCAAAGATAACATATGGTGCTGAGAAATTAACTGAACATAAAAAAGCTGCCACAAAATTTTCAGTTCAGTTCTATATTTTCTTTTTGTTTATTTTTCTGTTAGATTTGTCCAGCTCCAAGTGAGTAATATTAAAGATTCCTACAGTTGTGTTACTATATGTGTATTTTTGTAAGTGAACTTACTTTTTTCTTTTTAGATTTAGATGCTATACTATTTGATGAATATATGTGAATACTGATAGTGTTCCTTAACTATAAGCATAATATAGTTTCCCTTTTTATCTACCTTAGTATTTAGAATTTTTTGTTTGTCTGATACCACGATTAAAACTTTTGTTGTTATTGTTTTTAATCACCAAATGTAATAAAACTATTTGGTGTTGGTTAAAAACAAAAAGAAAAATAGATCAATGGAGCTTACTAGGTAGCAATTTAACTCAGTAACATTGTGTTCTATAAAACAATGAACATAAAAGATCTGTTTGATGAGAACTGCTGGGAAAACTGGAAAGCAATTTGATAGTAATTAATTTTCAACCAATAATTTACATCATCTGCCACAATAAACTTTGAATATATAATCTACTAAAGGCAACAGCATGAAAATATTAGATGAGAATTAGATCAATTACCTTTTACAGCTATAGCTAGGTAGAGGTAGCGGGAAGGATTCTTAATCAAATAAGAGAGAGAAGTGAAAACAAAAAAATAGATAATTATTAGTTAAATTGAAAAGTTTAGCATATGAAAGAAAGCTATCGTGTGGAAAAAAATCTGTGTGTAAAATGTCTCTGATAAGGGTCTGAAATCCAAGCTATTAAAGCTTAAAACTTCACTAAGACTTTTGGAACTCTGTGTGTATATATATATTTATGTGTTATATGTGTATATGTATATGTGTTTATGTGTATATATCTATATATGTAACACCAAGAGCTGTTCTGCAGTAGATAAGTAGTGAAAGAATATGACCAAACAATTCTTTAAAGAATTGTTAGCTCTTATAACCAAATAAAACATTGGTTCTAATTACCAATAATAAGAGAAATGCAAGCCACTAATTTTGAGGTTTTGCTTCTCACCCAAAAACCCAGCAAAGATGGCAGTAGATGGAAGTGGTTAATGTTGGAAGGACTACATAAAGACAGGGATACTTATGCATTGTTAGTAGAAATTTGAATTGGTCCAGTTGTTCTAGAAAGCAATTTGGAAGTATGCTAAGAAAGTAACTAAAGTATCCGTATCCTCAGTACCAAGGATCCCATTACTAGGCATGTGCCTCAAGGAAATCAACAATAAAAAGAAAGGCCCCATATATATGAAAATATGTATAGCACCACATTTTATAGTACCAAAGAAATGGAAACAAAGTTGATGTCCATTTCTTAGGGAATAATATAAATAATTTGTGCTTCATGAATTTAATGGAATATTACTGTTTTGTAAGGAGCAATCAATATAAAGAATTTAAAGCATGGAAAGACATATGGACTGATGCAAAATGAAATAAGCACAACCAAGGAAATAATATACACAGTGCTTACAGTAAAATATAAGTAGAAAGATTCCCCATTTCCCAAAGCCTCCAGAGTGAACATTGTGTAATTATAATGACCAGTCTTAGTCCCAGAGAAGAGTTGTGAAGATGTAATTCCTTCCTTTCTTTTCAGACATGGATGGGATTATGGGTATGGAGAATTGCAAGTATGGCCACACATAGTTGATGTATTGATTTTACTGAACTGCATTTTTTCTTCTTTTTCTTTAAAACTTTGTTACAAAGGATGTCTCATTGGGTCAGGTGGTAGGAGAGGTATTTGTTCACAAATGAAGGTTAAGTAAAAATGTCAGATAGCAATAAAAATGTTTTTAAAAAGCCAAAAACATAGGAATCACCTTATCCATGGAAAATTTTGTTCCAGTCTCTGATTTTCATTTATATATCATTTTTAGATGTGATTCTAGCATATAGCAGATTTTTGAGTCATTTATTCTGCTGATTCTTCATTTTGTTAATTTGCATAATCTATTCACAGATTTATGTCTTCCCTCATTTATTTCTTTTGTATTGATTTTTATCTTCTTCATCTTTTAAATCAGCCCTTTATCTCTGTGATCAATTTTGCTTTTACTGATTTAATGTGGGTCAGTTGGCTACTTTCTTTCCTTCATTCCTGTTTACCAGCCTATAGTGGTAAATATAGTATCGAACACATATTAAGTGCTTAGTAAATGTTTATTAATTTATTGACTGCACTACCCCAAGTTTTTCAAGTTTATAAACTTAGTTTATAAAGTTATGAAGTTAATTACTCTATCTCTGTATATATTTCTCCTCCTGCTTTGAGCCATCTCTTTCCTTGGCCATATTAAAAACATGTGGTTAAAAATCTTTCCTTTTCTTCCATCTAATCTCTTATGTTAAGTGGCATCTATATCTGTATCTAATCTATATAACTATATCACCCATCATTGTATCAATATTTATATCTATGTATATTTTTACTGTCCCATTGTCCAAGGAATTTTCCTTTGTTTTATTTTCTTCAATATGTCTTTTCACTTGCATTATATCTTAATTTTATTTTCTGATTGTCCCTTCCTTATTCTCTCTGTGTTTATCATGACTGTGTTCCCCTTTCTCTCACATTTCTATGTTATTATCTTTGTAGATCTTCTCTCTTCATATTTTTTTTACTTTCTCTTAGAAATATCAATTAACAAAGGAATCATTGATGAGTGGAGGCAGTGTTATATGATGGGAGTCACTCTTCATCCTAAGTTACAAGACCCAGTCCTTCATGTCCTGTCCTTACCATAAAAACTTTATTCTTAGGCCCATTTTATCATATCTATGGTTCTGTGTTTCCCCCTACCACTCAAGATCTGAGCTGCCTTTTGGGACTCATATATACAACCTACTACAGTGTGATTCTATGTAGGGAGGTGTCAACTTTCTTTGAGAAAGTGATCTTAGTTTCTTTCATATATCCCACCTCATCATGTGTTGTGATTTTGTTTGAGGAAGTGCAACATTTTGTCTAAGAAAGCGAGCCCGTAGTGTATGAATTTCCCTTGGACTAAATTCGTGATAAGGTTATCATTTTCATACTATAGACAAAATCTCTTCTCCTGTGAAGAATGTTCTTTAGCAGTACCTTATCCTTTCCCTATGCAATGAGGTATCCATTTATTATAGTTTTACTCTAACATTTTTTCCTGTTTTTAATTACCTTTTTCTTGAAGTACTTAGATACTTTGACAATTAGTGCATATATACCATGTGTTGACATTGTTTTATTATCTGTGGTGCCTTTAAGAAAAAATATAATTTTTCTCTTTATATCTTTTGATCTTATCTAATTTTATTATTATCTGATATGAAATCATGATTACCACTCTTGGATGAATGAATGAATGAAAAATCATTTATTAAGTACCTACTGAATGCCAAGCACTAGAAACACAAATTAGAAATAAAATGATACAGTTTTTGCTCTCAGGGAGCTCAAGGTCTAATTGGGGAAGATAGCAATATAAAAAAGTTCAACTACAGGATAGAAGTTGGACACGCAGAGGTTCTAAAGGTTCAGCATTAAGTAAATGGCAAGGACCAGGATGTACTAACAAGACAGATGACAGTATTAAAGGTTCCTGAGGGCTTAGTTACAGAGTAGATGATAAGGCTCAGTGGTCTTTTTTCTCACTTGGAAGTATTATAGTTGGTGATCCCCAAATCATTTGAGTGATATAAACAGCAATATTGCTTTTGCTGCTAAGAGAAGGGAGCTAGAAGGGCTCCCCTATTGGTGGTTTTTTCCTTCTGGATGGCCCTGCTTTTTTGAGTTCTCCTGAGGCATAATAGATTCTACTCAGTATATTGTTGGATTCTACTTTCTAATCCCTTCTGCTACACTTCTTCATATTATGGGTAAGTAAATACCATTGATATTCATGGTTATGAATGGTATTTATTTTGTTAGTTATGATTGTTAATTGTTTTTTCCTTCTACTTCTTTTAAAAATTTTCCTCTCTTTTCTTTCTCCTTTGACCTCCTCTTCACAAAGAAGGCAGAGAAAGACAAGGAATCTTATCAAAATTAATAATTCATAAAGTGGTAATTTCTTTGCCTTCTCCTTTTTTCACCTGACTCAGATCTTCATCTCAAGTTTTACATTTTCTTTTTTTCTTTTTAATCACTCATTTATGATTTGTCCTCAGTAGTTTTTAGTTCCCCAACTCTGCCATCCCTCTTAAATCCTCCTCTTCCCTCTCCTTGTTCCTATACACTAAACACTATGTGTGTGTATACGTGTGTGTGTGTGTACCTATTTGACTCTCCTTTGCCAAGTTCAGATAAGATTGATCTTATGTGATGGCCACTTCCCCTCCATATTTGTATTCTCTTTTACTATAACTATGGGAAGTAGGTTATTCCTCCTCCTTTCTATTTTCTTCCTTATTATATTCATTTTTTAATAATGGAATATTATTGCCCTGGAAGAAATGAGGAATATGGAGAATTCAGAGAAACTTGGGAAGATTTGTATCAACTGATATTTTCAAAGTTGATTCTTTGGTTATCTTTTGTTTTTATATCACATTTCCCAATGCATCATTTCCCTCTGCTCCCTAAGAGACCATCCTTATCACATAGCATTTTTTCTTTCTTTTTTAAAATTAATTTGTTTGTTTACTTTTAGATTACAAGATTCAATTCCATAATTCCTTGAATTTCAAATTTTGTTCCCCTCCCTTCCCACCCCCCCCTCCATGGCAGCATACAATCAAGTATAGGATCTGCAAATACTTTCACATTAGACATTAGTTAGGTTATAAAGACAGATTGTATCAGATGGAATGAAAAATGGTAAAGAGGAAATAAAACCAAACAAGAAAAAGAAAAAGATCAGGTGGTTTGCTTCAATCTGGATTCAAACTCAGTTCTTTCTAGTTCTTTCTCTGGATGTAGACATCTTTCTCCATCATGAGTCTTTTGGGATTGACTTATATCACTGCATTGCTGAGAAGTCCAGTTTATCAAAGTTGGTCATCACACATATGTTGTGTCTGTAATTGTGTACAAATTTCTCCTGGTTCTACTCTTCTCACTCAGCATCAGTTTGTATAAGCCTCTCCAGATAAATATGAAGTCCATCTGCTCCTTGTTTCTTATAACACAATAGTATTCCATTACATATATATATATATATATATATATATATATATATATATATATATATACTACAACTTGTTTAGCCATTCCCCAATTGATGGGCATCCCCTTAATTTCCAATTCTTTGCCACCACAAAAAAGAGCTGCTATAAATATTTTTGTACATATGGGTCTTCCTCCCACTTCTATGACCTCTTTGGGATATAACCCTAGAAGTGGTATTGCTGGGTCAAAGGGTATGAAATTATTTATAGCCCTTTGGGCATAATTCTAGATTGGTCTCCAGAAAGTTTGGATCAGTTCACAACTCCACCAGCAATGTATTAGTGTTCCAATTTGCCCACATCCTCTTTAGCATTTGTCATTTTCCTGTTTTGTCATCTTAGCCAATCTGACTGGTGAGATCACATAGCATTTTTTAAGAAAAAGGAAAAAAAGTTACTAAAATGAATTAATACATTGAAAGGCTCTTACATTTCTAATGTTCCATACCTATAGTTCCCCACCTCTTCAAAGAAGAGAGGGATATATCTTCCCAAAGCTCTTCTTTGAGACCTAGCTTAGTCATAATTTTGTGATACTCCCTTTCTCTTTTGAAAAAAGTTGGGTTTTTTTTTTTTTTTTTGGTTTTTACATCACTGTAATTTTCCCCAGTATCCCTCTCCTTTCTCTAAGAGCCATTTCATATAACAAATATTTTTATTTTTATTAATTTTTTTTCAAAAACAATGGGATCTAACTTGTTTCAGTAAGTCAGGATTAAACATAGTGCATTTAAGAAAGATTCCCAGGAGCACGTACGTGGCGCAACGAATAAGAGTACCGGTCCAGGAGTTAGGAGGACCTGAGTTCAAATGTGGCTTCAGATGCTTGACACTTAACTAGTTTGTGACCTTGGGCAAGTCACTTAATTCCAATTGCTTTGCTTTCCGCCCTCCAAAAAAGAAAAAGATTCCCAGCAATTGAAATGAATGCTGTCATCAAAATAATACCTCCACATGAATCCAACCAACTGTAGGTCAAAGAAGAACCTTCAAACAAGGGAGTGGGTCCTGCCTATTTGTTTTTAAATGTGGAGGGGTTTATAGTGGCTATTCTGAACCATATTATTGTCACCAGAAATTAAGAAGAATTATAACTAAGGAGACTGATCAGTTATTGATCAGTGCGGATTATGCAAATATAACAAATGTGTTTAAAGAAAAAAGAAAGAAAAAATATCAGAAAAAAATCCATAAAGCAAGTCTGAAAGTATATGCAATGTTATATGTCTCTAGACCTCTCAGTTCTGTAAGAGTAGGGTTGGGAGCATCTTTTCATTTCTCTTCTTTGGTATTATGCTCATTCTTTATAATTTTGGATCATTGACTTGATTTTGTTTTTTGTGGTTGTTTATTCTGATACCTTGTAAATTGTTGTGCATTGTTTCTAGGCTTTGCTTATTTTACTTTGCTTCATATAAGTCTTTCTATGCTTCTCCATATTCATCATAGTTGTTTCCCAGTAATATTCCATACATGTACCACAAAGTTGTTTAGCTATTCCCTAATCAATGAGTATCTTCTTTGTTTCCAGTTCTTTGCTATTGCAAAAAGTGGTGCTAGAAAATCTTTTGGTGTAGATGGGATTTTTCTTTTTGTCGTTGGTGGTGGTGTGGCGGTTGTTGTCTTTTGTTCTCAAAGAGAACCAAAAATGACACCACTATGCTAGAGTAAAGTTTCAATGTGTTTGACTATGGCTGATCAGAGCAATATGAACTCAGAATGCTCTACCACAGATCTGGCACAAATAGTCTATGTGCACGTTTGGGGTGGATACTCTCAATTTGCGCATACTGTTTCCTTTGAGCTGTCTTAATTCTGCTTTCCTCTTAGAGCACAGCACCTTCTCAGATGTGGGCATGCCATGCTGAGCGGTCCTGTGCCAGGGTCCTCCATGTCACACAATCAATCCCAAAGTTCTTGAGAGGGACCTTGAGAGTGTCCCTGTATTGCTTCTTCCGACCACCATGTGAGCACTTGCCCTGTGTGAGTTCTCCATAAAATAGTCTTTTTGGCAGGCATACGTTTTGCATTTGAGCATTGTGGCCAGCCCATTGGAGTTGCGCTCTCGGAAGCAGAGTTTGAATGCTTGGGAGTTTAGTTTGAGTAAGGACTTCAGTGTAAATTATCCTGTCAGGTGATCTTCAGAATCTTCCTAAGACAATTCAAGTGGAAGCTATTCAGTTTCTTGGAATGGTGCTGGTAGATTGTCTAGGTTTCACAGGCATACAACAATGAGGTCAGCACAAGGGCTCTGTAAACCTTCAGTCTGGTGGGCAGCCTAATATCTCTTCTCTCCCATACTTTCCTTTGGAGCCTCCCAGACACTGAGCTAGCTCTGGCAATGTGTGTGTCAACTTCATCATCAATGTGTACATCCCTGGAGAGTACAATACCAAAGTAAATGAACTTATCCACAGCATTCAAAACTTCTCCATTTGCTGTAACCAATGGTTCCACATATGGATGGTGTGGTGGTGGCTGATGGAGCACCTGTGTTTTCTTGATGTTAATTGTTAGGACAAAAGTAGCACAAGCAGCAGAGAATTGATCCACACCTTGGTGTATGAACCTAGTGGTGGAATCTCAGTGTTAGAGTATGGACATTTTAGAAACGTTTTTAGCACAGTTCCAAATTTCTTTCCAGATTGGTTGGACAGATTTACAACTCTATCAACAGTGAATAAGCCTACCTGTTATTTTGTAACCCACTCCATATATTTTTTTTGTTTATTTATTTACTTTTATTTTACAACATTCATGGTCCCTTGAGTTTCAAATTTTCTGCCCTTCCCTTTCCTCACCCAGTCATTCATTTATTTTCTTTTCCTAGTTGCATTGATTGTGTTCATATAAAAGCTTTTCAGTGATCTGTTTTATGTTTTGAAATTGTACCTATTCTTTTGTTAAGAATTCACCCTCAGCCAATAGCAATGAAAGGGACATGATCTAATTCTTTTCTAATTTTTTAAAATGTAAGCATTAATATTAAGTCATATCCATCTTGAATTTATTGTGGAATATAATTTAAAATGTATCAAATTTAATTGCTGGCAAGCTGATTTCCAGTTTTCCCAGCAATTCTTGCTAAGTGGTGAGTTATTTTCTAGATAAATTTATGTTTGGGGATTAATTTTACAGTGTGTAGTGGCAGATGGGGGAGGAGTGTTGAATGAGCCCTTGAAAGATTAGTGTAGTCTAATATTAATTCACATTTACCTTGAATAAATTTTCTTTTCCAGTGGATTCAAGCATACTTGCTCTACATTTAGTAAATAATATTCCCCCTCCTCTTCCTTCTTCCTTTCTGGAAAAAGCAACTGATTTGTTATTTTCTTGGTAATATGACTCTCATATTGATACAAGTGTCAGTAAGCATTTATTATATGCTTATTATATGATAGTAGTCCTGTTAAATAATGTGGATACAAAGAGAAAAGCTAAATAGTCCTTGTGCTCAGGGAATTTGAATTCTAGCAGAATATACAACATGTTTGTATATAAGTACATTCAGAACAGATGCAAAATTAATTACAGGGTGGTTTTGGGAAGCAGGACACTAGCAAGTAGGGTTGGAGGTGGGGGTCAGAATCAGGAGTGAACTAATGTAGAGCCAAAAAGCACCAGGAGATATACCCTCAAGATGACTACAATGATGTAGTAAAGGACAACAGCCTTGCAAGACTCCAGAGCTCTGATGAGTGCAGAGGATGCCTGGGATGCATTTTCAGATATGATTAATGATTTGTTTTGCTGGACTATATTTTGTTTCTTATAAGGCAGGGTTTTGGGGGCATGGGAGGGAGGTATCATTGAAATATATACATATATATGTATATATATATATATATATACCTACACACTTATACAAATATAAATAAAAGAAAGAATATCAGTAATACATTTAAAAAGAAAAAGATTTGAGTCAGGAGAAACCAAGTAGTCCAATTTCCCCTTCTTGGGCCTAACCTAACCTTTTCGTGTTCTCTGTGCTGGAAGGAAACATAACGTCATATATCAGAGCAAGTATAAGATTTGTCCTCTCAATCCTCCCCTGAAATAAAAGAGGTAGTTTAATATTAGATTTCCATTATCTTATGATTTTTTTGTATTTAAATTAAACAGTAGAAATGTTAACAAAGTTTCTGGATAGTTGCCTTATAAAATTCATGACAGGGAACTAAATGGATCAGTGAATATGTATCATCACGACTGGGGGAAAAATACACAATTTCTGCAGATGTTCTGTTTACTAATGGTGCTATAACCAAACTAAAAAAATCCTATGAAAGTTGTTGATCCAGAATTTTGGCTGCTTAGTTGCTGAGGAAGCAGGCTTTTGGGTTTTGTTGTCCAAACAACTCTGCTTAGGAATTCATTGCTGACTGAATTGAGAAGGGATTAGGAAAGTTTCCCTAATAATAATTATCTATCAAACTAAATTACTGCACCTAGCAGTTCATTTATTTGTGATTTGAATGTTGCTTTTCTAGTCTTGCTCATTGCTTTTACATTTCTTCTGCATATGACTGGACATTTTTAAAAGTGATAGTGTCTTATTGTGATAATTCTTGATGAGCGCAAGTTAGTTCTAAGAAAAATATCAATGATTATAATGTTATTATGTCTAGAAACTTTTATAATTATATAATAATTTATTTAATCTTTTTAATTCAGGAAAATAATGGATAAAGGAGAGGAGATTAATGATCAAAGTGGAGAAGAATTAAGTATTACAGGAGAAATTGATGCAACTGAAACAGTAGATGATGTGACAGAAGAGAACAAGGGAGAGACCACAGGAGTGTCCACAAAAGGGACCCAGCTGGATGCCAGAGAGCAGGCTAACTTGGATGAGCAAGAGCATGACAGAGACATCCAAGAAGAAAGTATGGAGAGAAAGAAATCAGCAAAGGGCAAAAAAGTGAGAATATGGGACACCGCACAGGGTACGGAGGATGGACTACCTGAAAAGAGGGAAAAGCAGCGCCGTGAAAAGGAGAGCACACTTCTGCAAAAGGAGTCCCCTGCCAGGCCAGAGGAAGGGCTGTTATCGCAGGCTGAATTCCCCACATCTTATCTGACCAAAATAAAGGCAATAAAGGAGGCTTTGAAGACGACAGTGGCAGATTTAACAGCCACAGGTATGGCTTCATTTACAGTTCACTGCTTCACCTGTTTTTTGTGCCTTCCCATGCTTCCACTCACTCCTCTAGCCCAATTATTGACTAAGCCTGGGGCACCATCAGTGGTAATGCTCCCTGATCACCATTTTCCAGTTAAGGGACTATCAAAATCTGAATGAATGTTACATTTGTTCTGGAACTCCAAAGTCATTGTCAGTGCTTTAGGATACATTGACTTCTTCAAAAATGTTGAGGTTTGCAGACAAATTGTTGAGTCGTCATTGGGATTGTTGTACATGCTAGCTGGAAAGCAACTCTTTTTAGATGATAGAATAGAAAGAACATTGAACCTGGGTCGGGCACTGGCTTTACTGCTTTCTAGGAGTTCTGTCTTTGAGCAGACCATTTTCTTTCTCTGGGTTTCATTGTCCTCATCTGTGCTTGGGCTAGATGATCTTCAGTGTCCCTTCTAGCTCTAAGTGTTACGATCCTTTGTATTATGGAAGATCTTAGACTTGAAGCAGCGTAGACTCTTAGTTTTTGTAACAAATTGGAAGCAAAGAAGTTTAGATTTTACCTGTTTCATAGTGTGTTGGTATAATGGTGATAGAAATATGAAGATCTTCCCTGCCCCTTAATAAGCCTAAGTTGAACTTGAGGACCTTTTCTTATTTGAAAACATACTCTGCCCCCTAATAGGCTGCATGTTCTCACCTGGAGCCTGTGGTGGGAGGCTTGTTTTTCAGGAATGCCCACACCTTGTTATTTTGTGATTAGGCAGTGGGGCGAGAGGGTTGTGACATTCTCTGACCCTGGAGAATGCTATATATACCTCTGAGGTGAGGTTTTGCTTTGGGGCTCATTTTGTGAAGAGTTGTGTGATGTGACCAGATGAGACTCTGGGCAGCCGTTGAGCCCCCTGGCTTTGAAAACTCAGATGTTGGTGCTTCTCTCTCTGGTAACTAACTAGTATGGATGTAATGGTCAGACAGCTGGAAGCCCAATCTGCTTAATTGTGTTATTTTCTCTTGTAACTTCTGATTGTATTCTCTGAAGTTCCAGGTGCTGACTTTTCCCTCCTGAACCAGGTAAATGATATATGTTTGATTGATTAAAGTAAGATTTTTAACCCTTTTTGAGTTGCTTTCCTTTAGAAAAGCAGATCTAAGACGTGCTAGCAGCCATCTTGGGTATGCTAGGGTGCTTGCCAAAAAAATTACATTGCTGTGCACCAGTTTCATTATCTGATAAATGATGATAATATTACTGACCTCACAAGAATATCTGTCAAAAGAATTAATTAGTTAATATCTGAAAAACTCTTTAAGTTCCCCAGAGAGAGGTGTTATAAAAGTGTTACACTAAATTAACCTTCAGTATGAAGACTTAGGTAGGGAACTCGTACTAGTCAAACTTAATGAAAAACCTTATGTTTCCATTCATGATACTCCCACCAGAAAAATCTTCAGTCTTCTCTTAACTCCACAATTTAAAGGTGGTAATTGACTGAGTTCATTTCTCTTATCTATTGTGTTCATTTCCATTTAACTCACCTTCACTTTTATTCTCAGAAACATTCCAGACCGCTTTTAACCTATCTTTCCATATTCTCCCCTGGGATTAACCTTCTGATTGATTGGCTCTAGAAAATCATTGTTCTTTTTCACATTTTACAAAGGTACAGAAAAAAGTATTAGAGGTTTCCTATAAAGAAGATGTTGCTATTTTCCTGGTTTCTAACCTGTAGTTTGGGGAATATAGGTCATTGTTTAACAAGAGTCTAAAAATAAGTTAATCTAGACAGTAGAATTCCATGAATAAACCCTGTGGAAGAGTTAATAATTATAGTGGTATGCTGCAATGTAAAGGGTGGGGAGAGAAAAAATTAAGCTCCTACGTGGATTTTATAACTTTTATTATTATTATCATAGGTCCCATCTGTATTTGAAAAATATTAACGTAATCACCTTCCAAATTTTGTCTTTCTGTTCTTATTTTCCTTTTGCTCAAGGTCTTTGACAGTTTTCTACTCAGTATCGTTCTCTTTTCTTTTAAAAATTATTTAACATTCCTTTAAAAAAATTTGAGTTCCAATTTCTCTCCTTCCCTTGTGCTCCTCTCCCACCTGCTGAGAAGGCAAGCAATGTATCAGTTATACATATGAAAACATTTTTACACGTTAACATATCACACAGAAAGCTATAAAAATAAAGAAAATGAGGAAACTATGCTTCAGAGTTCATCAGTTCTTTCTCTAGAGGTGGATAATATGAGTCCTTTGGAAATTGAGTAGAGACTGATTTTTGCTTTTATTTATATCTGTAGTGCTTTGTACCGTATCTGGCAAATAGGTGCTTAATAAATTCTATTTGTGTGACTGACTGAAAACATATCTATGCCAGGAAGAAATCCCATTGTTATAAATCCAGGTCACTTGAGAACTGACCAGGGCAGGGAGAATTGTTGAGGACTGGAGATGAAGTATGTTACCCACTTCCTGCCAGAAACATGGTGATCTCAAGATGCAGGATGAGACATTTTTGGAGATGGACAATGTAGGAATTTGCTTTGCTTGATTATGCATATTTATTACATGGGTTTTCTTTGTCTTCTCATGTAAGGGTGGGAGTTAGAGGGAGAGAAAATAAATTCTTGTTAAATGAAAGTACATAAAATTTTAAATGGAAGTAAATTATATTTATAAAATAAAGAGGTTTCACTAGATAACCTCTGAGGTTCTTTTCAGTTCTAGGCCTATGATGAACTTATAATTTTCTGTGGTCACCTGCCCTGAATAGTCTTTTAAAATTTTTGTCATTATTATTAATTTAAAACATTCTTTTAAAATTTTGAGTTCCAAATTCTCTCCCTCTCTTCCATCCTTCCTTCACCCATCGAGAAGGCAAGCAAATGATGTTAGTTGTACATGTGAGATCACACAAAACCTATTTCTGTATTAGCCATATTGCAAAAAAAGCAAGAATTTTATATTTTAATTTGCCCTTAGAATTCATCAGCTCTTTGCCAGGAAGTGGATAGCATTTTTTCATTGATTGATCAGAGTAGCTAAGTCTGTCACAGTTTATCATCATTACAACTTTTCTATTGCTGTGCACAATGAGCTCCAAGTTCTCACTTCACTTTGTATCAGTTCATATAGATCTTGCCATATTTTCTCTGAACCACATCCCCCCATCATTTCTTATAGCAAAAGAGTACTCAGTCACAATCATATGCCTCAACTTGTTTAGCTCTTCCCCAGTTGATGGGTATCCCCTCAGTTTCTAATTCTTTGCCACCACAAAAAGAGCTGCTATAAACATTTTTATACATATAAGACCTTTTACTTTTCCTTTGATCTCTTTGGGGTACATACCTAGTAATGATATTGCTAGGTCAAAGAGTATGCACAATTTTATATCCCTTTGGGCCTACTTCCAAATTGTTTTCCAGAATGTTCAGACCAGTTTACTAGTTAGTTAATGTACCTATTTCACTCTCCAGAAATTTTCATTTCTGATGGGTGTGAAGCAGTATCTCACAGTTGTTTTTTAATTTGCATTTCTCTAATCAGTAGTGACTTAGAGCATTTTTTTGTATGAATATAGATAGCTTTGATTTCTTCTGAAAACTGCCTGTTTATACCCTTTGATCATTTATCAGTTAGGGAATGGCTCTTATTTTTATAAATTTTATAAATTGTATAATTTTAAAAATAAATTTATATATTTGAGAAATTAAGCTTTTACCAGAAACTTGCCATAAATTTTTTATATTGCTTCATTAACTGTGGTACCTTTTAGCAAAATGTAGTTTCTCTGGTTATCTTTTTTAATTAGTTCTTTTTTTTTGCTTTTGCTTTGTCTGAGAGCATGATTACTATTTCTGCCTGTTTTTACTTCAGTTGAAGCATAATAAGCATCAGCCTTTTATTTAACTTTGTGTGGTGTGTTTCTGTTTCAAGTGTGTGTCTTGAAAAAAATTGTTGGATTCTGGGTTCTAATCCATTCTATCTGCTTCCATTTATGGGCAAGCTCATCCCATTCATATTCATAGCTATGACTACTAACTTTGTATTTCCCTCCATCCTATTTTCTCCTGTTTTTCCATCTCTCTCTTTTTATCTTTTATTTCCTCAAAAGTCTGATTTGCTTCTGACTACTGTCTCTCTTCATTTGCTCTCCACCCCCATCAATTTCTCTTATCCCTTTCATTGAGCTTTTGTACCTCTTTTTCCATTTGGCCAATTGTGCTTTTTAAGGAATTCTTTTCACCAGTGAATTTTTGTGCCTCTTTTATGATTAGACCAAGTCTCTTGTTAAGATATTATTTTCTCCAGTATTTTTTTGCACCTCTTTCACCAAGCTGTTAATATTTTTTTTCATAATTTTCTTGCATACCAAGCTGTTAATACTTTTTTCATAATTTTCTTGCATTACTCTTATTTTGTTTCCCAATTTTTCCTCTACCACTCTTATGTCTTTCTTTAATACTTCCAGGAATTCTTGTAAAGCTTGGGTACAAGTACATTTTTTTTCTGGGTTTTGGTTGTAGCTGTTTTCATATTGTTGTCTTCCTTTGAGTTCATGTCATTATCTTTCTGGCCACCATAGTAGCTTTTTAGAGTCAAGTTCTTTTCTTATTGTTCACTCAGTTTTTCAGCCTATTTCTTGACTTTTTATGTTAAAATTGGGCTCTGCTCACCTGGGGGTGGCTTTCCCAAGTTTTAGACACTTTTGTGCTGATGTTTTTAGAGCTAATTCTAGAGCTATGCAAGTTTTTGGTGCTTCCAAGGTGATGTGTTTCTGTGATACATGTGGTTGCTGTTCTCCTAGTCTGCATGCTGGTCTAGGAAGGGTCCCTGCTTCCCTACAGTCTCAAGTGCCAGTGCTCTTGGCCCAGGACTTCTGACTAGGGCCCCTGCTCTCCTCCACCCTCAAGCACTAGTGCACCTCTCTGTCTTTGAACTGAGACCAGGGCCTCTGCTTTGTAGTGACTGACCACAAGACCTCTTCTCTGCCCTGTAACTGCAGTGCAGAATTGTTTATGGGTAATAATGTTGCCTGTCAGTGCAGTTGCACTTAGTTTCAGCAAAGTGTCCCCTGTAATCTCTTTCTGACTGGTCGTCCAACCACTTTTCCATCATTGGACTGAGAGCTCCCGGAGCTGCTGCCACTAATTGTGGCTGTTGCAGGTGCTTCCAAGGCACTGTCCTCTGGGGTTGTGCTGACCAGGTTTCACAGGCCTCTCTTGCTGAACTATTAAGTTGTTTTAGGCTGGAAAAATATATCATTCTGACCTCTTGTTGGTTCTGCCATTCCAGAATTTAAGTTGGAGAGTTATTTTAAAGTTGTGTGAAAGCACATGTTGAAAGAGTACAGGTGGCTTGCTGCCTGTCCCTTTACCAGAATAATTTCTTGATATTTCAAAATATTTCACTTCAGCCCAAGGACACTTTTGTACCAATATTCCCAAAGTCTCCAAAACCTAAGCAGCTATCAAATAAACAGAATGCTTCAAAAGCACATGGAAAGGTGTTAAAAGGATAATCACAAGTGTCAGATCCCTTCTTGGGAATGTTAGAGAAATGTAAATTCACTAACTCTGATCTCTATTTTAACAAAAATATGTTTAAACAAACTCTTACAAGCTAAAAACACTAGCTCCTTCATTCCCCAAATTTTATTCTTAGCAACATTTAAAAAATCATTTTGAAAATAGTACCATGTAATAATAATAATAATTTAAAATAATAACTAGCATTTATATAGTATGCACTGAATGTTCCAGGCACTGTGCTAAGCACTTTACAAATATTGTTTCATTTGATCCTTACAGCAACCCTGGGATTTAGGTCCTATTATTCTCCCAATTTTATAGGTGAGAAATGGAAGCAAATAGAGATTAAGTGACTTGTTCAGAGTCACACAACTAGTAAGTGTTTGAGGCTGGATTTGAACTCAGATCTTCAAACCAGGCCCAGCATTCTTATCTGCTGTGCCGCCTAGCAACTCCTTCATACTTGGGGAGGGAGGGCCTTGGGGGAGTAATCACACTTTTATTTGCCTATAGTTATTAATGTACCATTCTGCTGTTTTCTAAAGCCTTGGAAGATAAAACCAAACTCATTTGCTAATCTTCCTATATGATTAAAAAAAATAAGAGTAAGTAAACCTTGTAAGAACTTGTTATATAGGGCGGCTAGCTGGCGCAGTGAATAGAACACTGGCCTTGGAGTCAGGAGGACCTGAGTTCAAATGTGCCCTCAGATACTTAACACTTACTAGCTGTGTGACCTTCCCCCCCTCCAAAAAGCAAAAAAACAAAAAAACAAGACAAAACAAAAAAGAATTTCTAGAGTTTGAGAGCAAAAGCATCCATAAAAATCTTGTCTTTTTCTAATTTTTTAGAAGAAAAACGTTTTCTTCAGGCTCTGTTGAGTAGAGAGTGTGGCATCTATCTGTCTGTCTGTCTATGATCATTATTGGGCAGCTAAATGGATGGAGTGCTAGATATGGAGTACAAATTATTTCAATGTAGAGCACACCTTAAGATGCTTATTAGCAGTGGGCCAGTAATTCCTCTGCAGCTTCACTTTATAAAATGGGGATAAAATAGCATCTATTTCTCAGGGTTTTTGTGAAGATCAAATGAGATAACATTTAAAATGCTTTGTGTACCTTTTATCACTATATAAACACTTGTTATTAGTATTATTAATACAATATTCACTTTCATAAAGAAGTATTCTCTTTTTAGGCTTTTAAGATATTCCCTTTAAGACTTACTGGCATATTTGCAACTACAGGTATAAAGGAATTTTAAATTAGATAAATATTTTAAGGGAAGAGGAAGATAGAGGTAGCAACAGATGCTTTAAGACAGGACTTTCCTTGGGGAGAATGAGTGCCTGGATTTAATGTACTCCATTTGTATGAAGAATATTAGCCTCTCCTTTTGTAGTTCTTTTCACATGTAAAGTTACCTCCTCTCCCCTCTGCCCTTGTAACTCTATTTCCAGGGCTAATTCTTCTAAATGCTTCCTTTACAGAGGTATTTTCTATAACTGGATAAATCATATAAATCAGGAATTGGCAAATTTTACACCGTGACAATTCTTACACCTTTTCTTTGTGATATATTAGTATAGGAAGAAACAAGCTGAACATTTTCGCAAACATGGAGGTTCAGGGAATTGCAGATTTAGATTCAGGGATAAGTGGATGGTTTATGTCAATTCTGAGAGTCAGGGAGAACTGGTGGCAGTTCTTATAAATGACAGACAGAGGGGATGGCAGTAGCAGCTAGGGTAGAATCATCTCATATGTGCCATCTTTGAAATGAACCGAAGTTTGCTGGACTCTGGTATGAAGGGATAAATTAACTTTTTTTTTCTTCTTTCTGCAGTAAAAGTTATGCTTATTCCTGTGGACCAGCTAGTTACATTTAATTTTAAAATTGGTGTCGTGTTAAAACAACTCAAGCAACACTTTTCACAGCTCTTAAAAATACCACATAGGAGTCTACAACTCATGTACCAAGGTAAGTTCTGCAAACTAATGACATTTATCTAGATTGCTGTGTTTAAAAACTCAAGTTTTGTTAGTTTTAGAATTAGATTTAAAGCTATTAAGTAGTAGAATTATATATGCTATTAAGTAGTAGAATTATATATGAAGTACCAACAGTTTAGTTCAACAAATACCTATTGTACATATATCCTAAATGTATCAGTATTTATTGAATACCATGTGTCCAATACTGTAGTAAGAAGGCAAGGAAATAAACATTTATATAATAACATTTACTCTGTGCCAGATACTCATTTTCCAAGTGTTATCTTATTTGATCTTTATAGCAACCCTGCAAGGTAGGTGCTGTTATTATTCAAATTTTACAACTGAGGAAACTGAGGCAGACTGAAATTAAGTGACTTTCTCAAGATTTCTCAGCTAGTAAAATGCTTGAGGCTTGAACCCACATCTTCTTGACTTAAGGCCCAGTGGTCTATCTGCTTTGCTACCTAGTTGCTTCTGGTTGAGCTGTGGGATCCATATATTTTATAATACAGTTTATAATGTAGTTGAGGAGGAGAGGAATCCTGGGAAAGAACAGCCAGAAGAAGAGAGATGTTAGAGATAGGGTGCATGGTCAACAGTATTAAATGCAGAAATATAAGGTGGGTTAGTATGAGAAAGGATTGTCATATTTGATAAGTAGGTCTTTGTCAATCTTTTGGAAGAAATTTCATTAGATTGATGATTCCAGGAGCCAGACTGCAGAAGGCTCAGAAGGAAATGGATGGAGACAAAGTGAGAGCACCAGGTACAGACCATATGTGGTTTGATAGTAAAAGAGAGAGATTATTTCTGGAATTGCAGATTTAGAGCTGAAAGGGACCTTAAAAGCCATTAAATCAAATGTCCTTGTTTTACAGATGAGAAAGCCGAGGCACAGAGGAGTTAAATGCTTACTGTCATGTGGCTGTTAAGTGTTTCAGGGAATATTCCACCTGAAGTCTGATTCCAAAATCTGTAGTTGGTTGTACAGTACCACTCTGCTACCTCTAGATTAGTCAGGTTTTTTAGGGGAGTGGATGGGGGTGAGTTTTAGTCTTGTGAGATAATTTTAAAATAAATAAGTTTTTATTAATATCTTACATATTACATCATCTTAGTTATTCCAAGTGTCTCTCCCTTAACCCTTCCTAGGGAGCCTTTTTAGAGAGAAAAAAACCTCAGCACAGCTGATAAAAAAATATGAAAGTATAAAAACATGTTCTGTATGTAATGTCTGTGGACCTCCCACCTCCACAAATGGGTGGATTGGGTGTGTCCTTTCATTTCTCATCATTTGAGTCCTGCTTAATCTTTTTTTTTGCCTTTTGGAGGGCAATTGGGGTTAAGTAACTTGCCCAAGGTTACACGACTAGTTTTTTTGTGTGGGTGTTTTAAGTGTCTGAGGCCGGAACCAAACTTGGTCCTTCAGACTCTGGGGCCGGCGCTTTACTCACTGTGCCACCTAGCCGCCCCTGTTCTGCTTAATCTTTAACATTTTGTTACATTTACTTTTGATTTTTAGTGTGTACTTTTTCCATTTTTACCATTTATATTGTTGTGGTTACTGTGTCTATTGTTTTTCTTATCTCTGTTTACTTCATTCTGCATCAGTTCATATAGATGTTTCCATGCTTCTCTATATTTATCATCCACATAGTTCCTTCCTTCCTTCCTTCCTTCCTTCCTTCCTTCCTTCCTTCCTTCCTTCCGCTTTTTTTGGAGGGGGGGCAGGGCATTTGGGGTTAAGTGACTTGCCAGAGGTCCCATGGCTAGTAAGTGTTAAGCGTCTGAGGCCAGATTTGAACTCAGGTCCTCTTGACTTTAGGGTTGGTGCTGTATTCACTGTGCCACCTAGCTGCCCCCATCTAGTTTCTTACAACACAGTAATAATTCTGTTACAATCATGTACCACAATTTGTTTAGCCATTCCCCAATTTAATGGACATCTACTTTGTTTGCAATTCTTAATTTCCACAAAAAGTGTTGCTGTAAATATTTTGGAGTATATGGCACCTCTTATTGATGGCTTCCTTGGGGTATAAGCCCATTGATGAAGTCTCTGATTTAAGGGGTATGGACATTTTGTTCACTTTATTTGCACAATTCCAAATTATTTTCCAAAATGGCTATTTCACAGTTCTACCAACACCATTGTATTGGTGTGCCTGTCATTTCATAGCTCCTCTGACATTTACTATTGCCATTTTTTGACCTCTTTGGCAATTTTCAGGGTATGAAGTGAAACCTTGGGGTTGTTTTGCTTTGTCATTTTCCTCATTAGTTTTTTGGTGCCTTCTTTCATGTGGTTGTCAATATTTTGCAGTTTTTCTTTTGAGAGCTTTATATCCTTTGACCTCATATCTATTGGAGAATGGCTATTAGTTATGTATATGTGTGTGTGTATATATATATATGTGTGTGTACATGCATATATATGTATATGTATTTAGTTAATATATCTTGGGTTCCAAACCCTTAGCCTTCTTTTGGATTCTGGGTATCCTAGACCATGGAACCAACTAGAGTTGCTTTATCTTTAGTGCGTAATTTGTCTTCTAGAGAAGTTTGAGAAGTCATACAGATCAGAAAAATAAATCTAGTCCTCCATCTTGTTGCTCATGTAACTTAGAAGTTCCCCCATGAGCCTCCCTGATCTAGGCCACTGCTCTAGGCTACTAGGGTTAGTAGGGCAAAGAAAGTTTGTTTCTTTTTCTTCATAAAGTTAGGGAGTTCTGTGCCTGTATAAAAGGAGAAGGAGCTATTGGTCATCCTTTATTCTCAAAGAGGACCAATGTATCATGAGGGTGATTTCGACTTGTGCATGAATTGGATTTAAGTGAAGCAGAGCTGTGCAGAGTTGTCAGCTTCACTCTCTTCTCCAGAGTCATCAGAGTCCAGTGACAAGGAAAAAAAAAAGTAAATTGTAGAAGTAGTTGGTGATTCCCTACAGGAGGAACTCAAGCAGTTATTTATCAACCTGGGAACAGTAGTATAAATATATATGCATCTCTCTTCTCTTTCTGAGGCCTGTGTCTAAAAAGACAATCCTCCCAAGACTTATCAGAATATCCACTATCTACCTTATGGTGATTCGTGTGGTACAAATGATACTGCTAAAAGGAATCTATTATTGTCGAAGTTTAGGTTCATAAATTGAAGAATATAGATATGGCCGCAGGTTGTATTTTCTTCACTGTTACCTATTGAAGGCAAGGGATGCAGAAGAGAAAAATTGATTTGCTAAGTGAACCAAGATTAAGAAGATAGTACCTGAGAATGAGATTTGAACTACTGGATCATGGTTTAAAATCTAGAGATGATGGATTCCTGGCCAGGGAAAAAAAAGCTAGTAAGTATGATTTGTCTGTTTCTTCCAAGTCTAATCAGAAGGGTTTTAAATGAAAAAAAAAAAAAGGATCAAGAAGCGAGAATATTGCTTGTATATTTCCCCTAAGCTCGATACCTTAGAGAGTAGATATATTGAAAAAAGGCAAACACTTGAGACTCCCAGATGTTCATAAGACATAGAACCCAAGAAAGGTGGCAGTAGTAAAACCACTAGACTCAAATGTCTGCATCCAAATGTTTGAAGTTAGTCAGCAAGATGAAATAGGGGTTCTAATAAAAAGAGGCAAATTTGACCTCAAAGGTATCATTGAGACCTGGTGAGATAAAACTGATGACAGGAATTTGGTTCTTCTGTATGAGAATGCCTTATTCAAGGCAAATGTGAAAGTTGGGGTGGGATGGGATTGTGTATTGAAAAGGTATGCTTATGTAAGGAAATCCAACAAGTAGAAGCGGGAGCAATTGGGTGAAGGTCAAGAGAGGGAAAAATAGAAGTGATTTTGTCCTGAGAGTAATATTACAAATAACATGCGCAGAAGGAGGAAATAGAGGAGTTTGTGAAACAGATGATGAGTTTGGCACAGAAGAATAATAATTTAGTGATAGAATAGATCTCTTGTCCAGACATCTGCTGGAGCTTTCTCTCTGCCAAATGCAGAGCAATGAATAACTTCTTGACTTGCCTTAGTGATAATTTCATCCTTCGAAGGGTGGAAGAAGAATCAAGGGAAGATTTTGTTCTGAATCTGATGCTTACCAATGAGGAGGAGCACGTTGCTAGGATGGAAATGATGGACTTCTCTCCATGTGAGAGTTTGTGGTGACAGGAAAGCCAGGCATAGCCTCACATGCACCCTGGATTTGGGGTATCATTTCAGAGAGTTCAGAAGAAGGGTTAGTAGGAACCTATCAACCAAAATTGGGAAATCAGCCTGAAAAGGTTGAGAAATTCTCAAGAATGAAATTTTTGAAGATAGAAAGGGAAACATTTCCAGTAGGGAATAAAAATGGGAATTGTCTGAAGAGACCAATTTAGATGCATGGTGAACTTAACAAACAATTTAGATTTTTTTTCCTTTCTTTCTTTTTTGTTTGTTTTTGTTCTTGCAGGGGGCAAGGCAGGTCAATTGGAGTTAAGTGACTTGCCCAAGATCACATGGCTAATAAATGTTAAGTGTCTGAGGCCACATTTGAACTCAGGTCCTCCTGACTCCAGGGCCAGTGCTCTATTCACTGCGCCACCTAGCCGCCCCAGCAATTTAGATTTAAGAAAGAGCTATACAGAAAATGAAAATGAGGCCAACTAACAGATGATGAATATAAGAGGTCCTATAAAAATAGTCAGTAAATGCTAAAGCTCAGAATGATCTGAGACTAGTGAAGGAAGTTAAATATAATTTTAAAAGGTTATTTTTAGCTAATAATTTTAGTGACAGTGAATTCACATCTCACAAGGCAGCCCATTCCATTTTCTGAGAGCTTCAAGTTTTAGGAAGTTTTTCTTTCTATTGATTGGAAATTCAGTACCCTGCAGTAACACTAAATAAAACAAATACCTTTTCTATATGACAGTCCTTGAAATAATTGAAGACAGATCTCATATATACCCATCCCATCCCTCTTCCCCAAGTGTTTTCTGTAGGCTACACATATCCAGTTCCTCTAGCTAATCCTCATACAATATGATTTTGGATTTTCTCATCATCCTGGGCCTCTCAAAAGATGCTACACTGAAATGAGCATAGTATTTTAGTCATGCTTTCTAAAATACACTGTTTCTATTAATGCAGCCTAAGATAATTCACTTTTTTTGACAGTCATATCACTTTTTTGTCTCACATTTAGCTTGCAGCCAACTAAATTTTTTATATCTTTCCCAATTATCTTTAGCTTGACTTTCCTAACCAGTCTTGTTGTATGTTTTCTAATTTAACAATCATCCCTGATAGAGAAGCCTGAAGCAGCATAGGAATTGAGTAGTTCTACTTTCTTCCTGTTATTGAACATCTCACTTATTTGTACTTCGTGCTTTAGCACAATGTCGTATTTGTTCTCTTTATCTGATTAAAAAAAATTCAGTCTTCGTTATTCTTGACTTGTTTGCTGAGTTTGACACTGCCGCCCACCTACTCCTTGCTGATAGTCTGTCCTAGGTGGATTTTTGACAGTGCTCTTTCCTGGTTCTCCTCCTCGTCTAATTAAACCTTCTCAGTGTACTTAGCTGATTCATCATTCATATCCAATCCCCTTGCTGTGGCTCCTCCCCTCCGTTCCCCTCCCCTCTCCTTCCATCTCCTCCTCTTTCCTTTCTTACTGACCTGGCTGCTGTGGTTTTAAGTATCATCTCTATGCCAATGACTCACTGATTTATCTTTCCAGTGACAGTCTGTCCCCCATTCTCAATCCTGCATTACCAATTTACCTATTGGACGTTTCAAACTGGATGTACCTGGAGACATCTCAGACTTTGTATGTCAGAAACAGAACTATGACATTTTCTGCCTAAGCCCACCCTGTTTCCAAATGTCTGAATTTATGTTGAAGGTGCCACAATCCTCCTGATTTCCCAGGTTCAATAGCCTCTACATTATCTGTGTCTTCTCACTCTCCCTCATCCCATATAGCCAGTCATCTGCCAAATCTTACTGTTTGTTTCTGTCTTATATCTGTCCCCCCTCTCTACCCACACTGCCAACATGTTAGTTCAGGACTTTAGCATCTCTTGCCTGACTTGTTGAAATGCCCTTTTATTTGGCTTTAGCCTCAAGTCTCTCCCCATTCCAGGCCTGCCTCCACATAGCCACCTAAGGCGTTTTCCTTTAGTGCACATCTGACTGATCAACTACAGAATAAACTTCAGTGTTTCCCTATTGCAGCTAAGATCAAATATAAATGTCTCACTTTAGCTTTTAAAGCCCTTTACACTCTAATCAACCTCTCTTAGCAGCCTCTTTGTTCTTTTACCCCCTCCTAGCTTGGTTATGTAGTCAGACCCACCTTCCATCTCCTCTGTTCTGTGCCTTTACACTGATCATCCTCCAGGCCTGAAATTCACTCTTTCTTTGCTTCCACCTAATAGAATCTCCCACTTTTTGTAATGACTTTTCCTTCAATACTTAGTTCAAGTAACACTTTCTACATGAAGTCTTTCCTGATCCTTTCAGCCTTCTGTTCCAAACAACTTGTATTTCATGACTGTGTTCTTATTTGTATTTATTCTATATGTATTTATTCAGTCTACACCTTTTGTTTTTATTTATTAAAAATTTTTTTTTCATTTAACAAGAATTTGTTTTCTCTCCCATCTCACCACCCTTAACTGGGTGGGAGGCAGGGATGGGAAGAAGCAAAACAAAATGTTTGTAATGAATGTGCATTATAAAAACAAATGCCACTTTGGCCCCTTCTCAAAATGTGTGTTTTATTCTGTACATTTATCCCATCACCTCTTTATCAGGAGGTAGGCAGCATTCTTCATCATTGGTCATCTGGAGTCATGGTTGATCATTGCATTGATCAGGATTTTTAAGTCTTTTAAGGTTGTTTGGTTTTTACAATGCTGTTGTTATAGTATAATTATTCTTCTGCTTCTGCTCACTTCCCTTTTCATTAGTTTGTACTAGATTCTTAGATTTTTTCCTAGATTTATCTGAAACCGTTCCTTTCATAAATTCTTATAGCACAATAATATTCCATTACATTCGTAGGCAGTAATTTGTCCAGCTTTTCCCCAATTGATGGGTACTCCTTTAGTTCTTTGTTACCACAAAAAGAGCTACTCTCAATCTTTTCGTACATAGAGCATGTATGTTAGTCACGATAACAAAACCCAAAATCTGAAATAGTTTTAGAAATTTGTTTAGTCATTTGTCAGGGGAGAGAGTCAGAAGTAGGGGTGGCTTCCTCTCCATTTTTTGGGAGGTTTGCCCTAGTGTAGGGTTCAACTAATAATACCAGAACAAACTCTGAGTACAAGCAAAGCATTAAGCAAGATTGGAGAGGGAGCAGTTCCCAGACATGCTCCATTAAGATGTATTTCAGTAAGCATAAACTTTTAAATCAAGATCCATTGAGATGTAATCATAAACAATCAAATTTAGGGAGCCCCAAACACTAATATTGAGTGAACCCAAGACCTGAGTGTGATCTAGGCATTCCCTAAAGCCATCTGACTTCCCCAGGGGCTTCTCTGAGCTTAGCCTGACCTCCACACTGACCTTTTTTTTTCTTTTCTTTTTTTTTTAAAGCATTTGGGGTTAAGTAACTTGCTCAAGGTTACACGGCCAGTTTTTTCTGGTTGTGGTGCTAAGTATCAGAGCCCAGATTCAATCCCAGGTCATCCCAACTCTGGGGCCGGTGCTCTTACTCACTGTGCCACCTGGCCACCCCCACACTGACCTTTTGTGTTAGTTTACAGCCATGTAAAACTAGGCTCAAATGATGTAATAAGTGAGGTTTTCCAAACAATATAATATTTCCCTACAGGTCCTTTACCTCTTTGATCTCTTTGGAGGCTAGACTTTGTAGTGGTATCTCTGGTTCAAAGGGTATGTAGCGTTAATTAAGTTTTTGGTCATAGTTCCAAATTGTTTTCCAGAATAGCTGGATCAATACACAGCTCCATCAACAATTCATTAATGTACCTGTTTTCTAATAGCTCCTTCAACATTTGTCATTTTACTTTTTTATTTACTTTACCAATTTAGCAGTCATACAATGGATTTTCAGCATTGCTTTAATTTGCATTTGTCTAATTATTAGTGATTTGGGACATTTTTTCATATGGCTATTGACAGTTTAGATTTCTTCCCTAGGGAACCACACTGTTCATATCCTTAGCCATTTATTTGTCACTTGGGAATTGGCTTATATTATACATATGAATCAGTTTTCTATACATCTTGGTAACGAGACCTTATTAGAGAAACTTGCTATATGCATTTTTCCTAATTAACTTTTTCTCTTCTAATTTTAGCTGCATTGGTTTTCTTTTTAGAAAAACTTTAAACTTTTATAAGGTAAAATTTGATAGGAGTGAATGTAAAGTCCAAAATGTGGTTCCAAAAAATTGATTGTACAATGAGGCAGACCTGGTCAAGCATCAATCAATTCTTAAGAGAAACACCTAGAGATTTTTAGTGGATTGCAGGATTATTATTTTCAGCAGTTATGTGGCCAAAACAAGCTAGTTCATTGTGAGACTGAGAAGTGTTGTGACCAAAATGAGAGAGGTTATAGTCTTGCCCTTTTTAGGTTGCATCTGGAGTACTGTTTGGTCCAGGCTGTCACATTTTAAGCATTCCCACTAATGTGTCTTTCAGTATATGATCTTTTTTTTATCATGTCAGAACCTTTTGTTCATTTTGGTGAATGTTTTTCTTTCTAAAGCAATTTTATTTTGAGAGTTTTTTTGTGGTTTTGCATCTTTCTAGAATTTCTGTTTTGAGTTTGTGGGTCAAAGACAAAGTCAGTAAGAATTTATTTAGTATTTACCAGGGGTGAGGAACCTGCGGTTGCGAGGTCGGTCGCCTGTGGCCTTCTAGGCCCTTGGCTGTGCCCTTTTGACTGAGTCCAAGTTTTACAGAAGGGATTTGTTCTGTGAAGTTTAGATTCAGTCAAAAGGCCACACTTGAGAACCTTGAGGGCCACATGTGGCTTTGAGGCTACAGGTTCCCCACCCCTGAATCCTGTGCCATGCATAGTGCTAAGTGCTAGATGCAAAGGAAGGTAAAAAAAATAGGACTCTGCTCCCAATGTCAGGGGGCAGACAATGTGTAAACAAGTATATGCAAGCAAGATATAGACAGGATAAACTGTAGGTAATCTCAGATGGAAGGCACCAAGATTAAGGAGAACTGGGTGAGAGTTTCTTGTAGGAGGTGAAACATTATCTGAGATTTGAAGGAAGCCATTGAAGTCAGGAGGACAGAGTTCCAGGCATGGGGGACAGACAGCCAGGGAAAATGCCTGTAGTTAGGAGACAGAGTATCCTTGACAAGGAGCAGCAAGAAGGGAGGTATCACTGGATCACAGAGTATGGGGAATCAGTAAACATTTATTAGGAGTCTCCGAATGTTGTACCCAAAACACAAGCAACACCCAAGTAACAGTTTAGAATTGAACCCTTTATTGGCCATGTTGGTTGATGGGGCCCCTCCCCAAATGCATAGCAACCAACCCAGGCAAAGCCTCAGCTTTTAAAGGGACGCCATGCGGCCAGCGGTTAGGTATTACATAAGCAGGAACTTGCAGAGGCCAAAATTGGTGATTGGTCAGTACATTTTGAAATTCCCACCAGTGCCAAGTCTCGCTAGGTGTAGCTAACTCTGGCAGCCCTCCCACCTCCGTGAAGGACAGCTGGCTGGGAGAGGGCTGGGCTAAACCTGGCAGTCTGCTCATTTCCATGAAGGAGAGAGGGGATGGGAAAGAATGGGGCCAGGTACAACACTATGTGTTTGGTATTATTCTAAGTGCAAGGGATGCAGATGTGAAAAAGAAAGATGTCTTTGGATGGCAGAATAGGTGGAGGGGAATAAATTCTAAGGAGAATGGAAAGGGTGATACCCCAAAGCTCACTTCCTTTGTGATCTCTCCCCCTTCTTTCACCTCAGATCCTAGATTGTGTGTGTGTATAAATATATGTGTATGTATGTATATATGCATGTGTATATGTATATAAAAATGTGTTATCTTGTGATTTTTCTCCTTACTTTAATTGTGTAACATTAGCCCTAGTGAAAGCACGTTAGTTACATATTCTGTATTCCATATTCTATGGAGTTTGTTCCTGAACCAACTCACCTGACTTTTATGATGTGCCTCCTGTGAATAAGTCTTTGGGTATCAAAAGACTCTGCCTTCACTAAGCTTTGTCCCACTGAGGCAGAGATTCCTTAGATCCTTTTTGCTCAGGGAGTAGCCAAGTGCTTTATATCTCCATAAAATACTAAAATTTGGAAGGTGGGGAAAGCAAGGTGGTTTTTGAATAGAATGTGCTAGATATAACCTTTATGTCAAATTAGATATTGTGGCTAATCAATGCATATAATACAATTATAGCCATTTTTGGACCTGAAGCATGATTTTATTATTTTAAGTGATAATTACAGTTTACAGTTGTTTTATCTTTGATTATATGACATTCTGTTCGTCACAAAATTATATTCTGACTGTCTAGAATCTTTGTTTTCCATGAATCAGAAGATGGAGGGGTTTTTTGAAGGAGGACAGGATAAGATAGCCAAAACCTGGAAGGATGTGACAGTAGGGAATGACTTAATACAGATGTTTTATGATAATATATTAATGATAGTATTGTGAAATCCTATTTGAAACAACTTTATATGGGGTATTCTTGTACAGAATTACACATTCATTTTATGGCAGTTTCCAGAAATGTATTATAAGAAAAAGTAGAGACTTTGTTCATTTGTGTGTGATCTTTAAATTGTACAATATAATTCCAGTCGACTGTAAGCACTTCCTATGCCCATAACAAAAACTTTATATCTTTCTATTCTTTATCATAGTTATAATCTGTTCTGTTTTAAGGGAGAGTTCTAAAAGATTCTGAAACCTTAATGCATCTTGGAGTTAAGCCAGAAGACACTGTAAAATTGGAATTATTTTCCTTAAATCCAACTCGATATCCAATCAAACCGGTATTTCGAAAAATGCAGGGTGTTCATGATATCATAACGGTCAGAGTGCAATCTGGTAATGTATTTGATTTTCTTTTTTTTTTTTAAGCAATTGGGGTTAAGTAACTTGCTCAAGGTTACACGGCCAGTTATTTCTGGGTGTGGTGCTGAGTATCTGAGCCCGGGATTCGATTTCCAGGTCATCCCAACACTGGAGCCGGTGCTCTAACTCTCTGTGCTACTTGGCCACCCCTATTTGATTTTCTTTCAATGTGTTTTGCAGTCCTTTAAAAAATGTCACATTTAAACTCACTATTGTGAATTTTTTATCCACCCGTGGTTTTTACCTGTATAGGTGCTAAAGTGTACCAAGATATAACTGTTGAGATTGAAAGGATTGACTTCCACAAACCATTTCTGGGTGGATTCAGACATAAAATAACAGGGAGAGAATATCATAATGCAGGGACACAAACAGTACCCAAAAAACTACCTGTAAAAACTAACATCTTTTCTAGAGAGACCCAGGTAAGGTTTTTGATTTTCCATGTGAGTCTCTAAGTTATTAATAGAACCAAGTACATTGTTTCATGACTGTCAGAAATTAAATTGATTGAAATAATCATGTGTGAAGACCATAATAATCAGAAACAAAATGAACTGAAAGATAAATAATATGGAATAAAACTTTGTTTAGTTTAATATGTTAATATATATCAGATAATAATTTTAGCTCAATCAAAATATCCTTAGGAAATAGAATACCTTAGGGTTTCAACCTTCTGGCTAATTTTAACATAACGTATGTTTTTATTCCAGACGGTCACTGAAAGAAAAAAGCTCATAGCAACTACGAGTAGAACATCTACCCAGATGACTAAAATTGGTGTGTATGTGTCTAATGTGACTGATAAACTGATAACTCCAGGAGAATATTTTACAGCAGCTCAATATCATGCACGAAGATTGGCGGCGGTAAGTTCTTTGTGTTCTCATTGCCAGGCACTGAAAATGCCAGATTATCTGCCTGCTATTTCCTGTGTAGTTCCTTAGGACATCCCACAAAGGTAGGCCCTCCAGAGCTGGCTTCATGAGATCCCAGGTGCTCTTTGGGTCTGCATTCACTAAAACCATTCTGTAGGTCACAAGGCCCCATCAACAGATTTACCATTGTTAACCAGCTAGAGGATACAGTTCAAAGCCAAGCCATATAATGAAAATGGTATAGTTAGGAAAGGAGCACTAAAACATTTTCCCCATAAACCTAGAGTACATTCTGTCACAAATTCATACTAGTGGGAAGACTGGGTATGTGTAGCTGGAGCTCGTAGTTGGAGGGTAATAAATTTTGGGAGCATGTATGGCCAAGACACATTCATGGAAGGGCAGTTTAGATCTGCTGCTGCAGGTCTGCTGATATTTTCCAGTGATGTCATTGTGCTGCTCTTACTGAGCCTACTGCCTGCTCATCTTCACTAGAAATCCACCAGATGCTTCTCTGCTGGACAAGTAGTCTTGACTGTGTGTTGTTGGAGGTTGAGCAGCAGGATGCTGCCCTTCTGGACTAACTACTGGATTAGTTGGCAGGGACTGTACTGGATGCTGCCTCGGCACAACCACATTGGTCAGTAGTAGTAGAATTTCACTGTTTCCAGCATCTGGTTTTAACTGAAATTCTTGGCTGTATTACTGTCTTTTTCTCAAGTAATGAATGAATACTTCACAGGACTTTAGTTAAACAGTCAGAGGCTTTTTAGCAAAGCAGCAGTCCTCAGCCATAGAGACACCTGACTTGTTAGTGACCTGACTTGTTCCCTTCCGATTCTTAGCTGTGAATGAGGCTTGTCATTAAATTCTTTATTGGTATATTTTTGATATCTTTTTTTAAAAATTACCTTTATTTCTGAATGTGTCCTTCCCTTTCCCCTGCCCAGGATGCCATATTTGGTGGCATGTTCCTCTACTATAGAAGTGGAACTGTAAATTGGTACAGTCTTTTTGAAAAGAAATATGCCATTATAAGAATTGCAAAATTCTTTATCCAGTGATTTCACTATTAACTGCCCTAAAGATGTTATTAACAATAATAAGGGAAATATTTATGCAAAATATTCATCATAACATTATTAGCAGCAGCAAAAAACTGGAAATGACACGTGTCCAACTATTAAATAATTGTTAAACAATTTATGGCATATTAACTTGAACTAAATCATTCATAGTTGATCATTGTACAATATTGCTGTTACTGTGTACAATGGTCTCCTGATTCTGCTCACTTCATTTTGCATCAGTTCATGTAACTTTTTCCAAGTTTTTCTGACAGCGTCCTGATTATCATTTCTTATATCACAATAATATTCCATTATAATCATATACCAATCCCTCTCTCCTTTCCTTCCTTCCTTCCTTCCTTCCTTCCTTCCTTCCTTCCTTCCTTTCTTCTTTCCTTCCTTCCTTCCTTCGTGCCTTTCTTCCTTCGTTCCTTCTTTCCTTCCTTCCTTTTCTTCCTTCCTTCTTTCTTTTCATTCTTTCATTTTTTTCTTTCCCCTCTTTGAGACATAGATCTAGTAGTGGTATTGCTGGGTCAAAGGGTTTTATAGCCCTTTGGGCATAGTTCGAAATTGCTCTCTAGAATGATTAGATCAAAGGGGCAGCTAGGTGACTCAGTGAATAGAGCACTGGTCCGGGAGTCAGGAGGACCTGAGTTCAAATCTGGCATCAGACGCTTAACACAAAAACTAGCTGTGTGACCTTGGCCAGTCACTTAACCCCAATCGCCCTCCAAAAAGCAAAAATAAGTAAGTAAATATAAAATGATTAGGTTAGTTCACATCTCTGCCAACAGTGCATTAGTGTCCTACTTTTCCTATATCACCTCCTACATTTGTCATTTTCCTTTTCTGTTATATTAGTGAATCTGATAGATGTGAGATGACACCTCAGAGTTGTTTTAATTTGTATATCTCTAATCAGTAGTGATTTATAGCAGTTTTTCATGTGACTAGAGATAGCTTTGATTTCTTCTTCTGATAACTGCCTTTTCTTATCCTTTGACTTTCTCAACTGGGGAATGAATTGTATTCTTATAAATTTGACTCAGTTCTCTATATATTGGAGAAATAAGGTCTTTATCAGAGAGACTTGCTGTAAAATTCCCCCTCCACTTCCCCTCCCCCACCAGTTTTCTGCTTTCCTTCTTGACTGCATTGTTTTTTCTTTTTTTTTTTTTGGTGGAAAACTTAAATTTAATGTAATCAAAATTATCCATTTTTTATCTCATAATGCTCTCTGTCTCTTCTTTGGTTATAAATTCTCCCCTTATCCATAAATGTGACAGGTAAACTAATCTACGCTTCCCTAAATTGCTTATGGTATCACTACTCTTATGTCTAAATCATGTGCCCATTTTGACCTTATCATGGTATATGGTGTGAGATGTTGGTCTTTACCTAGTTTCTGTCAAACTGTTTTCCATTTTTTTCCAACAGTTTTTGTCAGTTAGTGAGTTCTTGTCCCAAAAGTTTGGATCTTTGTGTTTATCAACCACTAGATTACTATAGTCATTTACTATTATATATTGTATACCTAATCTAGTCTACTGATCTATCACTCTATTTCTTTGTCAGTACCAGATTGTTTTGATGATTATTGCTTTGTAATACAGTTTGAGATCTGGTACAGCTAAGCCATCTTCCTTCATATTTTTTTTTTCATTGATTCCCTTGATATTCTTGACTTTTTGTTCATCCAAATGAATTTTGTTATTATTTTTTTCTAGCTCAGTGAAATAATTTTTAGTTGTTTGGTATGGTACTGAATAAGTAAGTAAATTTAGATAGAATTATCATTTTTATTATCTTGGTTCAGCCTACCCATGAGAATTAATATTTTTCTAATTGTTTAGATCTGACTTTATTTGTGTGAACAGTGTTTTGTAATTGTGTTCATTTAGTTCCTGGATTTGTCTTGGCAAGTAGACTTTCAAGTATTTTATATTATCTTCAGTCATTTTAAATGGAATTTCTCTTTTTGTCTCTTCCTACTGGGTTTTGTTGGTAGAGACTTGCTGATGATTTATGTGGGTTTATTTTATATCCTGCAACATTGCTAAAAGTGTTAATTATATTAATTAGTTTTCTAGTTGATTCTCTAGTATTTTGAAATGTACCATCATATCATCTGTAAAGAGTGATAGTTTTGTTTCCTAATTGCCTGTTGTAATTTTTAAAATTCCTTTTTCTTTTCTTAATGCTATAGCTAGCATTTCTAGTACAACATTGAATAATAGTAGTGATAATGGCCACTCTTGCTTCACCCCTGATATTATTGGGAGCTTCTAGCTTATCCCCATTACAGATAATGCTTGATGATGGTTTTAGCTAACTAGTACTTATCATTTTAAGGAGAGCTCCATTTATTCCTATGCTTACTAGTTGTTTTTTTTTTTTTAATAGGAATGAATGTTGTATTTTGTCAAAAGCTTTTTTTTTGGTAACTGTTTAGATAATCACTATACTTGAACCTTGAAATCTGCTTGTGTGTGGCTTTACACCTCTTTGAGCCATTTCTGAGGAGAGTAAGGTTTAAGCATTATCCACTCATGTGTCTCTCCCACCTTCATTGTAAAAGCTCTTTCTTGCCTTTTTCATGTGAGATAATTTACACCATTCTACCTTCCCTTTCCACCTTTTCCTAGTGCATCTCTTTTTCTTACCCCTTAATTTTAATTTTTTTGCATATCATCTTGTCTTAGTCAGCTCACCCCAGTGTCCTCTGTCTATATATACTCTTTCTAACTGCTCTAATAATGACAAAGTTATTAGGAGTTACATTCATCTTCCTATGTAGGATATAAATGGGTTAACCGTATGTAATGGCAAGCAAAGGAATACTTAGCTCCTTGTTTTGGTTATTCTAGTATTATCTCCTTGTTTCAGTTATTCTGGTATTTAGCTCCTTGTTTCAGTTATTCAAGTGTCTTTGAGCCTCTCCTGTGTTTATATCAAGTCTTTGTTAGAAACAGAACCTGTGAAGCCCACAGTGGGAGGAACTTGCCAAAGACTAGAACAGGAAGGACATAAGAAGAGGGCAGAACAGGAAGGAGCTGATGAAATAAAAGCTCGAGCACAGCTAGGACTGAGCAGTACTGGGAAGAAGGATGGCTGTGGTGCCAGCACTTTGTATTGATGTTACTTTGTCAGAACCGTCTGCTGATAGAGGATGTTGCTGCTATTATAGAAGCCCTGGGACTTTACTCCTGGTTCAGAAGTCCTGAAAGAGGACTTTGCTGCTGTCTGTTTTCAGAAATCCTAAAGGAGGGTTTAACTGATGTTTTCAGAGGTCCTGGGACTTTACTGATGATTTGTATTGATTTCTCAGACAGAGATCCTCTCTACTGGTCTGTGTTGATTTCACAGGCAGAAAGTGAATTGATGATAGTGTTGGCAATGTATGTGAACATTGTTGTAACCCTGCTAAATTTGGTGTGTAAAGCTGAGCTGGGAGCTGCCTATCTATGAATCCAGGTGATGGTTGGGTGAATTCAGACAAGAGCTGGGAGCATGGAAGAGAAGCCATGGAGTTTGGAAGTCAGCCTAGAGTCAAGATGAAAGGACCTTTCCTTGGGTACTCAGTGCTGACTGACAAGATCATGATTTACTGTGACCTAGGGGTGGGAGACCTTTGTACTTTGTACTTCTTAAGGATGATTGGGAGCCAGTCTCCAACCAAGATGAAAGAAAACTTTAGATGGGTACTTTATATTGATTAAGATTGTGACTTACTGAATGATATCTTTTGTTTAAGAGTATGTGGCCACTTTAGTAGTAAGTTGTTATGTTATATCATTTTGAATATTGAACTTTGGTTTCTGTGAATGTTTTGCTTTAGTTTACTGCTGAATAAATAGAGAGTTCTCTATACTATGTGATCAGAACCTTAAAGCTTTTCATAGTAGCAGTCCACTGGAAAGCTGCTTGTGCTTGGATTTATACCTTATTGAATCTCTTCTTATTTCTCTTTCATGTTTACCTTTTTATGTTGTGGGGAGCCAAAGAGGCCTGGTTCATGACTCAGATATTAAATCCTAATAATGGGCTTTAAAACAAGAATCTGAGATGTGACTTTTTGTTAAGTTAGTTCCCGAGTTCTTTGTTATGGGTCACACTTATCAGGATGTTACTTGAGTTCTGAGACCAATAGGCTGTACCCCAAGATTGTAGTTATTAAGAGCTAAAATATTTGATTCAGCACTTAGGTATCTTTGGGTGGTCAGCTCCAAACGTGTTGTCTTTTGAGGATTGCAGCTTTGGCTTTGAAGTTTGCCCTCAATTGTATCTGTTTATGACTGTGGCTGCATTAGCAGGTACCTGAGGCCTAGATCAAAGGTCTTACCTTAAGACTTTAGTCTCCTAGATAACAAATCCTTATCAAATTATTTATTCTGTGCTACTTCCAGGATATCACAAACTAAGATAATGATAAGAATACTTGAGTCCCCTTCCTTTGTCTCATTGCTCTATAAAAACCTTGTACTAAGAATCAATAAATGGATTTCATTATTCTTCCTTGGACTACCCACACGGCCTGGTCATTTCTTATTCATGTCTCCTAGTCATGCTAAGTGCTGGACACTGAGCAGCCCAGGACATTATGTCTCTTGAATCTTGTATTTGGAAGTCACATTTTCCAGTCAGCACTGGTCTTTTCATCAGGAATGCTTGAAAGTCCTAAATTTCATTAAATTTCCATTTTTTCTCCTAAAGGATTATACTGTTTTTCTGGGTAGTCGATTTTTAGTTGTAATCCTAGCTCCTTTGCCTTCCAGAATATCATATTCTAAGCCCTCCCACTCTTTAATGTGGAAGGAAGCTGGTAAATCTTTTTTTTATTTTATCAGCAATTGGGGTTAAGTAACTTGCTCAAGGTTACATGGCCAGTTTTGTGTGTGTGTGTGTGTGTGTGTGTGTGTGTGTGTGAAGTATCTGAGGCTGGAACAGATCCCAGGTCTCCCGACTCTGGGGCTGGCGCTCTTACTCATTGAGCCACCTGGTTGCCCCTAAATATCTCCCTTCGTCTTTTTTTTCTTTTTCTTTTTTTGCCCTTTGGAGGGCAATTGCCCAAGGTTACATAGCTAGTTGCTTTGTGTGTGTGTGTGTGTGTGTGTGTGTGTGTGTGTGTGTGTGTGTGTTAAGTGTCTGAGGCAGAAACTGAACTCAGGTCCTTCTGACTCCAGGGCCAGTACTTTAGTCACTGCGCCACCTAGCCGCCCCAAAGCTGGTAAATCTTGTGTTATCCTGACTGGTTCCATGTTTGAACTATTTCTTTTTGGCTTGCAATATTCCCTCCTTGATCTAGGAGCTCTAGACTCTAACATTTTTGGTAATTTTGATTTGGACATCTGTTTCAATAGGTGATCAATGTTCTTTTAATATCGATTTTATCCTCTGGTTCTAGGATATCAGGGCAATTTTCCTAGATGATTTCTTGAAATCAGATGTCTAATAGGTTCTTTTTTTATCATAGATTTCAGGTATTCTAACATTAAATTCTTAATTTATTTACTTTCAATTTATTTTCCAGGTCGTTTTTTTTTCCAATGAGATATTTCACATATTCTTCTATTTTTTCATTCTTTTGATTTTATTTTATAGTTTTTGATGTCTCATGGGGTCATTACCTTTCACTTGCTCAAGTCCAATTTCTAAGGAATTATTTTCTTCAGTGAGCTTTTGGGCCCCTTTTCGATTTGGACAGTTTTGCTTTGTAAGGACTTCTTTTCTTTAGTGAATTTTTGTACCTTCTTTTCCATTTTGCCAATTCTTAATTTTAAAGAGTTCTTTTCTTCAGTGGATTTTTGTGCCTCTTTTACCATTTGACCTATTATGTTTTTTTGTTTGTTTATTTACTTTTATTTTACAACACAGTCCCTTGAGTTTCAAATTTTCTCCCCTTCCCTCTCCTTCACCACTCTCCCCCCTTATGGTGGCCTGCACTTGAATATAGGATCTACAAATATCTTTACATTAATCATTTGTCAGTTTGTAAAGAAGGATTATAACTGATGGAATGATATGTGGGAAAGAGGAAACAAAACAAAACAAGAAAAAGAAGCACAGCAAGTAGTTTGTTTCAATCTGCATTCAGACTCCACGTCTCTTTCTCTGGATGTGGGTGTTTCTTTTGATCATGAGTCTTTTGGAGTTGTCTTACAACCTTACATTGCTGAGAGGAGCTCAGTCTATTGAAGTTAGTCATCACACATACGTTGTGTCCGTGATTGTGTAGAGATTTCTCCTGGTTCTGCTCTTCTTGCTCAGCATCAGTTTATATAAGTCTCTCCAGATTATTGTGAGGTCCATCTGCTCCTCATTTCTTATAGCACAGTATATTCCAATACATTCATATACCACAGCTTGTTTAGACATTCCCCAATTGATGGGCATCCCCTTGATTTCCAATTCTTTGCCACCACAAAAAGAGCTTCTATATAGGGGCAGCCAGGTAGCTTAGCGAGTAAGAGCACAAGCCCCAGTGTTGGGATGACCTGGGGGATTGAATCTGGGCTCAAATACTTAGCACCACACTCAGAAATAACTGGCCATGTAACCTTGAGCAAGTCACTTAACCCCAATTGCTTTTAAAAAAATAAAAAAAAGAGCTTCTATAAATATTTTTGTGCATATATGTCCTCCTCCCACTTCTCTGATCTCTTTGGGATATAACCCTAGAAGTTGTATTGCTGGGTCAAAGAGTATGAACTTATTTATAGTCCTTTGGCCATAGTTCCAAATTGCTCTCCAGAATGGCTGGATCAGTTCACAACTCCTCCAACAAGGCATTAGTGTTCAAAATTTTCCACATCCGCTCCACCTATTCTGTTTTTTAAGTTGTTATTCTCTTCAGTATTTTTTTTTGTGCCTCCTTTACCAAGCTGCTGATTCTTTTTTCATGATTTTCTTGCATCACTGTCATTTCTTTTCCCAATTTTTCCTCTACCTTTCTTATTTGATTTAAAAATCCTTTTTGAGCTCTTCCCAGGCATGAGATCAATTAATATTTTACTTTGAGGCCTTGTATGTAGTTATTTTGACATTGTTGTCTTCTTCTGAGTTGGTATTTGATCTTCCCTGTCACCATAGTAACTTGGTGGTCTGGTTCTTTTTGTTGTTATTTTCTAATTTTTCAGTCTATTTCTTGACTTTTAGCTTCATGTTAAAGTTGGGCTATGCTCCCAGGGTGGAGGGCACCCCTTCTCAAGCTTCAGGTTTTTCATGCTACAGTTTTTTAGAGGTAGTTCTGGGTGAGTGGGTGGTGGAGTGGAGGCATCTGTAAGTTTTCAGTTCTTCCAAGGTAGTATGATCTAAGGAGAGTTGTGGTCTCTCTTGGCCTATGCACTTGTCTCTGAGGGACCACAGGCATTCTTTTTCACCTTGGAACCACGACAAGAGTTATTGCTCACCGGCTCACGTTCTAGTGTGCTAATGCTCCTCTTTGCCCTGGGATGATGTTCCAGTGCCAGAAAAGGGTCCCCTCTGATATCCTTCTGATCAATTTTCCAGTCCCTTTATCATCAGTGAGCTGAGAGCTCTGGAAGCTGCCACTGCCATTTCAGTTGCCCCTAAGGCCTGCTGCTGGCTTGCCAGGGTACATTCTGCACTGGGCTGCACTCCACTCTCACTCCCCTGAGACAGACCTTTCCTGCTGACCGTCTAAGTTGTCTTGGGCTGGGAAATTATTTCATCCCATCCTTTTGTTGGGTCTGCTGCTCTAGACTATCTTTTAAGGCATTATTTTAACGTCATTTAGAGGGGAATTTGGGAGAGCTCAGGCAAATCTCTGCCTTGACTCCATCATCTTTACTCCCCTGCTGCACCTTCAGATCTTTCAAATTTGTTTATCTTTATAGTACTGTTTTTAGTGTATAAAATGTTCTTGGCTTCTGTTCACTTTACTTTGCAAGTCATCCCAGGTTTTTTTTGAAGCTATATCTTTCATCATTTTATATAGCACAATATTATCCCATTGTCTTTATTTTTAATAACTTTTTTAGCTGTTCTCCAAATGATGGATACCCCCCTCAGTTTCCAATTTTTTTGCTACCCTGAAAATAGGTACTACAAATATTTTCATACATGGATCCTTTTCCATTGCCTTTGACCTTTGGAGTATAGGTCTAGTAATGGTTCAAAGGTTTAATAGTTTTTTGTTTATAGTTTCAAATTACTTTCTAGAATGGCTGAACAAGTTCACAGCTCCACCAAAAGTGTCCTAATGTACCTATTTTCCTGTAAACCCTTTAACATTTGTCATTTTCTGTTCTTTTTTGATGTTGCCAATCTGATGGATGTGAGGTGGTATCTCAGAGTTGTATTCATTAGTATTTCTCTAATTGTTAGTGATTTAGAGCATCTTTCATATTTTGATATCTTGAATTTCTTCTCTGAAAACTGCTGCTTCACATCCTTTGACCATTTATCAACTGAGGAAGGGCTCTAATCAACCAGTATTGTTATCTAGCATCTTACTTTTTTCCACAAGAATATCATGATATACTTGTCAAATGCTTTGCTAAAATTTCAGCAACCTGTATCTACATTTGCCTTACCTGTCCGTTTAGTATCCTTGTCAAAAAAGGTTAGTCTGTTGTGACTTGTACTTGATGTCCATTTCTAGACGATCACTAACTACTTCTAACTCAATCATTTATTCTTATATGTTTCCAGAAATTGGAATCAATCTCATTGGCCTGTAGTTTGCTGATTCTGTTGTCTTCTTGTTTTTAAAAAAATTAGAACATTTATATTTTTTGCAAAAGTCCTGAATTTTCTCCTGTTTTAGTCTTTCAGATATAATTGACAGTAGCTTAGCAGTCACATTCACCAGCTGTTTAATTTTCTGAGTAATAGACGGTGTAGTTCATTTTTGGATATGTGACTTGAATGTCTCCAGGAGAACTGAGTGTCTCTGAATGACTCCCAGTTTTTATTAATTAACAGTCCTTATCAGCCAGTTTTCTTCTCTCTTTTCAGTCTGAAGGTTGTTCTTCTTGGAAGAGAAAGTAGAAACAAAGTAAAATTAAGCAGCTGATGCCTTGTCTCTTTTGTCCCATTCTGGGAGGTAGATCTGTTCTATTCTTTGATGCTTCCGTTTTCCTCACCATACTTAACAAAAACAAAACAGAACAAACACACAATCGATTTACTGCTCTTACTAATCCTGGCCAGCCTTTGTTCATTCTGAGCTTTAGCATTCCTGACAGCATCCTTTCAGGACTGTGTCATTATTCTGTATTTCTCCCTTGTTGACTTGCTCTTTACTTCTGTATTTTATAGTTGGCGAGTTATCTGTGCCTATGCTTAGGTATTTTCAGACAACTACCATTTTTTTTTCTCCTCATTTGAACTGTTTCCCTTTGTGTGTTCTGAATTTTATTCTTGACAGTTTCCCAGTGCTACTGAGCTGATTTCACCTGTACAATTTTAGTCCATGAGATCTTACCTATTTTTCCTCTGAAACTTTTGAAATGTTCTCTTTACAAATCTAACATGTATGCGGGACTGTCCCCAGCTATCCTCTACTTCTTTATCACAAATTCCAAACACTTATTAAAGTTAATATGCATATTAAAAAGCCTCTAAATTGCACTATTTGCATTTCATATACAGTTATTTTAAAATTCTCACTTGTTTATTTGAGCATTCTTATTCCCAAGTTAAGAATAAATTTTAGAATTAATTGATGATCAAAAAATATAATAAAATCAAATGGAAAAAACAATACGTGGCCTGAGAGTCAGAAGATATCCATTGATGTGGGACTATATAGTATACCCTGATAGAATGGTCTGTGACCACTGTGGTGGTTGTGTGTCATCGGTGAATGGGATAAATTTGGTATAAAATCACCTTCCACCCCTTCAATGCCCCCGCCCAATACTGTTGTTAAGGAGATGCCACCCAGCGGCTGTAAGATTCCTTGTGGCTTCTGGTTTTTGGCAGGCTTTCTGTCTGCTGGTATCAGTCTAAGATTCTTCCAACATTGTCACATGCTGGATTGTTAGTATTTTAGCCAACCCAAAAGTCATAACCAGGTACTCATAGACTGAACCATGCTTTAGAATGTGAACTCCTTGAGAGAAGGGACTTTTCTTCTTCTCTTTCTCTGTATCCACAGCACTTAGCACTGGACCTGGTATATATATATTTAATAAATGTTTGTGGACTGACTGAAGTACTTAACTGTTTTCACTCATCCTCAGTTTCATGAAAAGAATGCTGAAAGACCTGGGTTCAAATCATGATTCTCCCACTTACTAGTGATGTGACCTTTGGAAAATCTACCTCTAGTCTTCATCTGTTTCTTCATTTGCAAAAGGAGAGGAATAACAAAAAGTCAAGGATGATTCAAGCGTTTCGGTTAGTGGCAACAGGAGAATGGAAATAGAGGAAATGGTCATAGAGAAAAGGGGAGAACTAGCCACCTCATCAACTTCCAATTATGGTTCCTAAACTCTCTAGACTTTTTTCTGTTCTTGTGTTTTTGGAGAAAGTTCTCATAAGAAGTTACAGAAGACAATTTTTAGCTTTTACAGAGAAATATTTACTTCAAAAGATATAATCAGAAATATGTGAATATACTTTCTCCTGTAACATATTGGAGGCAAAATCCTTCTTACCTCCACTGCCTCAGTCTCTGGGGAAGGGAAAGGGGATTAGGTTCATAGTGTAGCTCAGTTACTATAGATTGCAGTCCCAGTTCCAAGTCCAAAACTTTCTAGGAGCTTGAGTCCCGGAGATGAGGTTTTGGGGTACTGGGACCCTGAGAATGCCAAGGCAGAGTTGTCTGTAATGAATTCACACACTCATCTTATCTTGGTCAAATGGCAAAACGTTTATTGTAATGCTTTAGCAAAAGCAGGCAAGAGTCCTTGTGAGAACTCTTCAAGAGAATGAGAATGGTGCAGGGGTTTACATGGGAAAGGAATGCCAGGGATACTAATTAGGTAATCTAAGGGCCCAGGTGTTTTGGGGAGCTATGGATGAGAAAGTGTAGGGAGTGTACCAGACATTGAGGGAATTGTCAGAGACATGGACCTTGGGGATCTGGTGGGAGGAAGAGTCCTTGGGCCATCCAGGGACAAAAATCCTTGGGCTAGGCACCCCTCTTTTCTGATAAGAGAATGTGTTCTGAAATGAGAAAATTTTCTCACAGGACAAGGGTCTACTGAGAAATTGGGAGGCTTCCAGAGACATGATCTTAGGACTGGGGTATGAGCACCCCATTACAGGCACCCTGGTTTCTCAGGGCTTCCTTGCCAGGCTGGCAGACTGTACCACCCTGTCCTTGCTCCAAGGTGGTTTGAACCCTGATCCTGTAGAATCACCTCCTACATCTGAAATAGAAAAGGACAGACAATCTAGAACAGAAACAAATGTTTCCAGGGCCTTTTCTCCAAGTCAGGATAAAAAGAGAGTTAACAGGAAGGAAAGTCCATGCGTTCTCACTGGTTCAGTTCATGGGATCTTCACCCTATGGACATAACCAATAAGAGAGCAGCAGGAAAAGGACAGGTCTATTTTTTAAAAAGACTGAAGGTAATAAAATACATTATGTAGCTAGAAGGAATCTACAAGAATCCAGCAGTATTGCATTGAAATTAATGAAGGTATCACCTTTTTGGGTATTTTTCTACCCAATATTTAGATATATGCAGTCCCTACAAAACCAAGCAAATCATATGTGCTTCGGGAGACAAGCAATCTGGTCTCTCAGAGATAAAAATAAAACAAACTTGGAGCTTTTGAACATTAATAGGGTCTATTTCCTAGAGCAGGTAAGCTGAAACTATTGACAGATTTAAAAATGAATTTCTAAATTTAAGGCACACAGTAAACAACTTTCAGAGAGCCTTGTGAAACTAAAGCTTTGTATAAAAACAACTGAACAACAATAACAACAAAAGAAAACAAAAGTATCTGAAGATTGATTCTGAATAGGGAAAGAACTACTGGTACTGTAATCTGAAAGTGTAATCAGAATTTGAAAGGGCACAAATAATAGGAACCATTATAACTCCTAGAAGTATTCATTATAGTGACTTAACTGAGGTGAATGCATGCTTCCAGTGGAGTTCATGAAAACTCTTTTCTGTATTAGGAGTTCTTTATATTAGGAGCCCCAAACTATCACAGTTTTCAGCTATTCTCCCAAAATCAAACATTAGCAAAAGTTAGCATAGGGTTATGTGTAGGGAGCCCAACCCAAGTAGACTATAGTCCACAATAGACTATATTCATAGATCAGAGAATCTGTCATCATTTCGGTTCCTCATTATTTCATTTATTTAAACTTAAAGCTTTAAATAAAACTGGTGAGCTTGGAAAAATTTGACTTACCTCAGATAATATAACTTCAAAAAGTACCTAAGTGATCCTCTTTCAAGGTCTTCATTGAAGGATGTCTGTATCACCCTAGAACATTTACAATGTGATAGAAATAAATAGAATAATTCACTATTATACAAAATGATGGAATCTTCTAGGGCATTGATTAATGTATCTAAATACTTCATAATCCTCTTCAATCTTATAAGCATCTTTCCTCTCAGGAAACTTCATTGGCTGTCCCTTCTCATTAGGGCAATAGGAAACAAGATTAGTGAAAATGGAGTTAGTAAATTGTGATTGAGAACCTCCAACTGAAAAAAAAACAACCAACTTACCATGTACTCCTCGGGGCCCCTTACTTTATTAGAGTGCCCAAGTACTTTAGTTACTACTTGGGTAATAGCTATTGATAAATGGCAATACTGGGAAAAATGTGTGTGTGTATAAATACACACACATGCATATACATATATGTATATACACACACATATACATATATACACACATGTATGAAGGAAGGGGGGAAAAGTAGAGTTATGATTCCTTCCCTCTTTCATCTCCTTCCTCCCTTTGTGGGGGGGAGGGAGGGTAGTGGGATGGAAAAGAAAAAAAAAGCTTCATTATTGTGAAAACAAAAACCCAAAAATTTCAACCACTTATTTTTCAAAAAGAAAGTAAGTCACAGAACAGGCAAGGTTTCTAAACTGTTGAAGGTAAAAGAATCACTCATATGGGATGTCAGCAAACACTGACTGATGCTTCTACTGTAGAGACAGGTTAGGCAAAGAAGAAAGGTCCTCAGGATAATTCTAAATTTTCTACCCTGGACAGTAGCTACCCACTCATCATAGCTGATTGAATAATGAAAGCCATGAACTATGTGCTGTAATTTGAAAATGTGCCAGTTTAGTATTTTTCTTTATTCTTTGTTTTTTAATTATGAACTACCATTTATAATTCTTCCATGATAAGTTTTTTAAAATTTCAACTAGCTTACAATTAGACTAAACTCTTTGAAGGTACGTACCATGTCTTCTGATTCTCCATAGTTCCTAGAAAAGCACTGAGCACATTTTCGGTGTTTATTAAATATTTACTGATTGATTGTTTGCCCCTTTCACTTCAGCTATTCTTTCCTTACCACTCTCTGCAACTGCGGGCTTAAATTCTATAACCTCATTTTAATCCTAGTCTAGGTAAAACAGTGTTAGGAAGGAGTATTTGCTCATTTCAGAGGCACTTATGAATGGTCCACTCAAAATGGACAGTATTTTGGGTATTCTGTATATAGCTTATTTCCATATGTTTGTTTGCATATACAAACAAACTACTTATCTTGGATAATAGAGACAACCAAGACAAATGATAATAGGCTCCCCTTTTCCTTCTTTTTTTTATTTTACACATAGGTCATAGTGATCCAAAAATATTACCGAAGGTGGCATGCCAAAAAAGTAGTAGAAGGATTAAGAGAACAAAAAAGAATAAGGTTGGAGTGGGAAATACAAGAAGAAATAAGGAAGAAAAGGGAAAAAAAAGAGTGGCTGCAAAGAGACTTTGAACGGAGAATCGATCCACAAACAAATGAAGACTTTGAGCTTCTTTTCCATGCCTTGGAAGGTAAATTTACTCTATGTATAATGTTACTTTAACAATTTCTTGATAGGATGACCATATATTTTCCAAAAGCCAAGTGGGTCATATTTTCCATTCTAGAAAAAGTTCTTTTTTTGTGTGTTTAGCATTTTATCCTATTTTATTTATTTATTTTATTTTATTTTTTGCTTTTTGGAGGGGGGAAGGCAGGGCAGTTGGGGTTAAGTGACTTGCCCAAGGTCACATGGCTAGTTTTGTGTTAAGTGTCTGAGGCCAGATTTGAACTCGGGTCCTCCTGATTCCAGGGCCAGTGTTCTATTCACTGCACTACCTAGCCACCCTTGTATTTAGCATTTAAAAAATTACAAACCAGGGACAAAAAGAAATAACTAAATAAATGGTGGTTATTAATTTATTGTCGTCGTCATCATCATCATCATTTACTGATTTTTAGAAATTTTATCAGAAAACTTTCTGGACTTATGGTGTTTGGATGAACTTGTCTCAGTATTCTCAGATCTTAAGAATCTTGAGACTGTTACATCAGCCTCTCTGCTCTGCTTTTTTGAATCTCCTTTTCTAATAATTTGGACAATTCTTTGAGTTTTGTTTTTAGTTTGTATATTCAACTACTCTGCATAGTTCTGTTGTCTGCTGAAATAAATGTACTGTGTTGATTTTTTTTTCTTTTGAATTCTTCTTCTTGGTCATTTTCTTCATTATTTTTTCCATGTCTTCTTGTAGCATCATAGGGTCCTGATTTAGAGGTGGAAGGTGCCTCAGAGCTCATCTGTTCTCTCACCTAGTTTTAGTGAGAAGAACACTGAGGCCCTGGAAGGTTAAGTAGCTTGCCCAAGATCACAGCCATAATAAGTGACAATAAGAGCCAAGTTTCAAACCTAGGCTCCCTGCACACCCAAATCCAGCACTCCTTCCATTGCCCTGCACTCCCTCCATGAGGCTATGAAGTGCAAAAACCTGCATGTGCATTTACATGAAGACTGAGTTTCTCCTAAGGTTTCTTTTTTTTAAACTTTTATCAGGCTTTTCTCTTATTTAATCTTGTGATTTTCTTAGTCAAAGAACATCAGGCACCTACTATATGTCAGGCACTGGGGAAACAAATACAAAACCAACAGTCCTTGACCTCAAGGAGCTTGTAATTTAGTGGGGAAAACATCGTAGAAGCAGAAGCTAAAAGGGAAGGTGGGCACCTGGTGTGGGTCTTGAGAGGGCAGTTGGAAAGAGTGCAGCTGGTGGGCAATGAAGAGACGCCTGGCCTGGACACTGTCTTTAAAGGAAAGGGGCGCTTTGCTCTGTCTTCCAGTCTCTGGGGCCAAGGGTCCTGGTGACGTTTGAGTATCGTGGTTCAAGTAGATCTTGCAGGATGAGGCTTCTGACGAGGAGGTTTCTGGGAAAGGCCAAAGGAGTGCAGGCAGGTAGGAAATTAGTATTAATTCTTCATTAATTTCTTTGAATGACATTCATGTTTATTAAGCTCCTACGATGTGCTAGACACTGTTCTAAGATCTGGGGATATAAAGAAACGTAAAAGACAGACTTTACCCTCAAGGAGCTCACGGTCCAATGGAGGAGACAACATGCAAACAGACATACAGAAAATAATTAACAGAGGGGAAGTATTAGAATTGACTTCCTGTAGGAGATAGGATTTTATGTAGGACTTGAAGGAGGCTGGTGAAGCCAGGAAGCAGACGTGAGGAGGGAGAGCATTCCATACGTGGAGTCAGCCAAAGAAAATGCCAAGAGCTGACATGTATGGTGTCTTGTTTGGAGAGCAGCAAGGAAGCAGTGTCACTGGACTGAAGATTAAACTGGGGATTGGCAGTTGTAAAACACGAGGACTAGAAAGGTCAGTGGGTGGGGGAGGCTAGAATAGGAAGGGCTTTGAATATCAAGTAGGATTTTGTATTTGATCCTGGAAGTGACAGGGAGTGGTAAATGGAGAGAGAAAGTGTGTGTGTGTGTGTGTGTGTGTGTGTGTGTGGGCGCGTGCATGTGGGGTGGGGGTGAGAGGGGTGACATGTCTGTGACACAGTTGGACATATGCTTTAGGAAAATTACTTTGGCAGCACAATGGAGGATGGATTGGAACAGGGAGAGACTTGTGGCAGACAGACCAACCAGCAGGCAACGGCAGTGGGGTAACTGAGATGTTCTGCACCAGGGTTGTGGAAATGTCAGAGAAGAAAAGGGAACATTTTTGAGAGGTGCTACAAAGATAAAATTGACAGGCTTGGCAATAGAATAGATAGAGAATACAGACAGAGAGACAGTGAGGGGTGCAGGATAACACATAGGCTGCAAGCCTGCAGTGATGAATCTTGGCCTTTTTTTAGTTCTCATCCTTTTTCAAACTTTCTGCAGCTTAACACTATTGACTAGCTTCTCCTATAGGATACACTCTGTTATTGACAGTAATGGTGAAGTTTGGAAGTGGGCAGGGCTTAGGGGAAAGACAAGGAGCTCAGTTTTGGCCATGTTGAATTTGAGATATCTGCTGGTTGTCTACTTTAAGATGTCTGAGAGGCAGTTAGAGATGCCAGGCTGGAGGTCAGCAAAGAGGTTAGGGCTAGTATATTTGAGAATCATCAGCAGAGAGATGAAAATTAAATCCATGGGAGCTGATGAGAGGACCAAGTGAAGTAGTATAGAAGGAGAAGGAACGAGCACCAAGGTCAGAGTCTTGTGGAAAACCCACGGTTAGTAGGTGTCGCCTGGATGAAGATCCGGCAGAAGGAGTAGTCAGATAAGATGAGATCCAGGAGAGAGCAGTGGCCCCCAACCTGCAAAGAATGATTCAAGAAGAGGGTGGTTAACGGCACCAAGGACTACACAGAGCTCAAAGAGGATGAGGAGTGAGGAAAGGCCGTTAAGAGATCCTGGGTAACTTTGGAGAGAGCAGCTTCAGCCCGATGGTGTCTTCAGAAGCCAGATGTAGAGAGTGAAGAAGAATGAGAGGAGGGGAGGTGGAGACATCTATTGTACATATGGGATAATAGTTATTAGGTGTGGAAGGGTCAGGTGAGGGCTTTCTGAGGATGTGTATTGTAGCTGTCGATTCCTGGACATTTCCATAAAATCTTTGAACCCAGTTTCATAAAGTGTTTCTATTCTTAGAATAGTGTGAATAACTTTTGTCTTTGAAACTGGTGCCCTCTTGTGTCTTTTAATGAAACTACTATCCTCTGACTTGGAAACTTCAACATCTTCCCTATTTATTCCACTTCAAGCAAGTGTTGGCCATTCTCCTTGCCAAGGGCAACCCCTTCAGCTGGGTCCTTTATCCTATACCCTCCTGTCTTCTCCAGGAGCTTGTGTGAATGCCTACCGTGTGCCATATACCGTGATAAGCACTTTACATATATCTTATTTGATTCTCACAAAAACCCTGAGAGGTAGATACTATTATTATCATCCCCATTTTATAGTTGAGGAAACTGAGGCAAACAGAGGTTAAGTGACTTGCTCAAGGTCATATAGCAGTAATAATGAACTCAAAAACTTAGTCTTTCTGACTCCAGAACTAGCATTCTATCCACTGTACTACTTATCTCCCTCAAAAGACACAAACCTGATTGGGGACTTGGCACTGGCGTCCTAAACAATGAGAGGGTCAAACAACAAATCAAAGAAACGATTAATGATTATGTGAAAAAAAGACAATAAAATGACATACCAGAATTTCAGGGATGCAGTTAATGTAGTCCTCAGGGGAAAAAAATCCTATCTCTACAAACACACATTAACACAATGGAAACTAAAAGATTAATGTACTGAACATGCATTTAAAAACAAGAAATCCAACAAATAAACATAAATAGGCACAAAAGGAGAGATATTAAAAATGAGATAAATAGATAAACTGGAAGCAAAACAACAACCTTTGGAAATGATAAGTAAAACTAAAAGCTAATTCTTTGAAAAGATTAAAAATATTTAAAAAGAGACAAAAACTTTAGTGAAGATAATTAAAAAGAAGCAGAAAATGAAATCAATAAAATAACAAATAAGCAAGGTAAAATCACAACAAAATCAGAAGAAATAAAAATAATCATCAGAATTTGTACATAGTTATATGCTAATAAAACTTAGAATATAAAATAGAAGAATACCTCCAAAAATGTAAAATACACAAATTGATAGAAGGCCAGATGTTGGCAAAGCCAACAACTCCTTAGCCTGCTGATTTCACAAGAGAAAGCCATCAAACTTTTAAAGAATACTTAATACCTATACTACACAAATTATTCTAAAAAATTAAGAAAGGAAGCAACCTGTTAGAATAGTTTAGTAAAACAAATATAATCATAAACCCTAAACCAGAGAAAGATAAAACACAGAATGATAATTATAGACCATATCATTAAATGAATATTAATTTGAGAATTTTAAACAAAATACTGTTAAATAGACTATAAATTTATCCAAGAAAGCATTCATTATGAGCAAATGATACTTATATCAGAAATACAAGAATAGTTCAACACTGGGAAAACAACATAATTAATCATTTTAAAACTCAAAACATCACAAACCAAATGATCATCTCAATAGAAGAAGAAAAGGCCTTTGACAAAGTACAGCACTCTTTTATGCTAAAAACCATATATGGTATACTAATTAATATAATTAATGCCTTCAGTAGAGTTGCAAGTTAAAAAATAAACTCAAAAATCGACTGCATTTTTATATACAGTAACAGATTTATATAACAATAACACTTTACATAATATTATCACTGGATATGTGATCTTAATATTAAAATCATACTATGAAAGAATTAGAAGAGAAACAGATCATATACCTCTCATAGCTATGAGTAATAGATATATTCTTAGCCAATCAGGAGATAGAGGCAGTTACCAAAGATAAAATAGGTAACTCTGGCTACATGAACCTGAAAAGCTTCTGCATAGCCAAAATTAATGTACCTAGGATAAGAAGGGAAGCAGCTGAATGGGAAAAACCTTTGTATAAAATTTCTCTAAGTATTTGATACCCAAGATTATTATATAAACAATTATCATGTGTGTATGTGTATATGAAAGATTTGTGACAAATCTGTATATCTAAAAAAATGCCATTCCCCAAAAGATAAGGGGTCAAAGGAATGGGGGAAAAATAGTCCTCAAAAGAAAAATTGCAAGGTATTAACAATCACCAAATCAGTAATAAAACCAGAAATTCCATTCAAAACAACCCTGAGGTTTCACATCATACCCTGAAAGTTGTCAAAGAGGACAAAAAGAATGGCAATTGTCAGTGTTGGAGAGGTTATGGAATGATAGAAACACCAGCAAATTTTTTGTAGAGCCATGATATTTTGGAAAGCCATTTAGAAATATGCAAATAAAGTGACAAAAATTTTCATACTGTTTGATTAAGAGTCTACTACTGAGGTGCGGCCAGGTAGCACAGCAAGTAAGAGCACCGGCCCCAGAGTCAGGATGACCTGGGATTGAATCTGGGCTCAGACACTTAGCACCCACCCAGAAACACCTGGCTGTGTAACCTTGAGCAAGTTACTTAACCCCAATTGCTTAGGGGTGGCCAGGTGGCGCAGTGAGTAAGAGCACTGGCCCCAGAGTTGGGATGACCTGGGATTGAATCTGGGCTCTGATACTTAGTACCACACCCAGAAACACTTGGCCGTGTAACCTTGAGCAAGTTACTTAACCTGAATTGCTTAAAAAAAAAAAGATTCTACTATTGGCTTATTCCCCAAGGAAGCCATTGATAAGAAGAAAGTCTTTGTGTGTGTGTGTGTGTGTGTGTGTGTGTGTGTGTGTGTGCGCGTGCATGTGCACGTGTGTGTGTATGTCTATATATGTATGTAGCTGCACTTCTTGTGATACAAAGAATTGGAAATAAAATAGATACCCAGTTGGCAGATGGCTAAACAAATTGTTATATATTATGTGATGTTACTGTATTATAAGAAATGAGAACTCTGCTAAATACAGAAAAGCGTGTGAACATCATAAACAAGCATGACTTAAAAGAAGAGATATGAGAGAATATTCCCATGCCATTCCTTCATGGAAATGAGAGTTTGAGGTGTTGCACATTGCACACATTTTAGATTTTTCCAATATATTGATCAGTTGTGCTGATTTTTCCTCTTCTTTTTGTGTCTTTAAAAATACTATTTGTTATATGGGATGTCTCTCAGGGAGGGGTAGAGGAAAAGATACTGGGGAAAACTATTGGGATGCACACACAATAAAAATCAATAAAAATCTCTTTTAAAAAAGTAGTTGCTTGTCTCTTACTGGGTCCTAGTTGATACTGAAAAGATGACACAGGATCATATAATCACCCTTTTTCCAGAGTTGCTTATTATGGGTTGAGTAATGAAAGATGATAGCTCTGACAAAATGGGTAAACCACAGGAGGTTTGTATTGCTAAATGGAAATGGTACACTAAAAATCATGCTTGTTTGGGTCCTTGTAGTGTTAATGTCCTTCACAAATAGGTAGTCACTATGCCAGAGACTGAGGCCTCCAGTCCAGACCTTGGAACCAGCTTCTTTTGCTATCCCAGTAGACTCCCACCTATAAGAATTTGTTTCCTGAAGAATGCCATTTTGCCTTATTAACCCAGGATTCCATCCACCACAAGAGATGCATACACCACTGAACTTTAGTAGTGTCTAGTGCCAATGCAATATTCACAGAACCCCTGCTGGCACAGTCTTGAATAGCAAAATATAACAAACTCTCTCTATATAAGACAGAAGCAAAACATTTATTCAGACACCAGAAAGCCAAATTCCAACACCAGGAAACCGAATCTATCATAGCAACAAAGAAGTTAATACACAATAGCACAACAGGGAGCCACATTGGGGCAGCCAGGTAGCACAGCAAGTAGGAGCACTGGCTCCAGTGTTGAGAAGACCTGGAGATCGAATCCCGGGCTCAGACACTTAGCACCCACCCAGAAACACCTGGCCGTGTAACCTTGAGCAAGTTACTTAACCCCAATTGCTTAGGAGCGGCCAGGTGGCTCAGCGAGTAAGAGCACCAGCTCCAGTGTCGGGATGACCTGGATCAAATCCGGGCTCAGATACTCAGCACCACACCCAGAAATAACTGGCCGTGTAACCTTGAGCAAGTTACTTAACCCCGATTGCTTTAAAAAAAAAAAAACAAGGAGCCACATCATCCTTTATTTCTTACAGTACAGTAATATTCTATTATATTTACATGCCACGGTTTGTGTAGTTCATTTGATAGGCATCTACTTGGTTTCCAGTTTTCTGCATCTATAAAAGGTGTTGCTATAAGCATTTTGGTATATATGGGACTTTTATTTTTTATCATCAATTCCCCTGGAGTCTATGCCTCTCAGTGGTATCTCTGATTCTAAGGGTATATACATTTTAGTTATTTTCTTAGCACAATTATAAACTGCTTTCTAGAGTGGTGTGATGTTCAGTGCTTTCCACATATAGTACCTACTGGTTCTTTATTTTAAGGAAATATTTATGATATAGAGGCATGAGGTTTCTATGTTGTCTACAAGTTTTTGGCTTCTCTTATTCCTTATCCATATTTTTCATTATGGTAGATTTAAACTTAAATCTACACTAAGACTTTTGGGTAACCTGTAGCAGCAAGCACCCCGGCGTCCCAAGGGTGGCTGCTCACACAGGTTCTTAGATCTGCTTTGTTAAAGGAAAGCAACTCAAAATGGGTTGACAAGCTTACTTTAATCAGTCAGACATATATCGTTTACCTTGTTCAGGGGAAAAAGGTCAGCACCCTGAACTTCAAAGTATACAGGCAGAATTATCAAGACAGAAACAGATCAAGTAGACAGCTTTCCAAACTGTCCAATCACTACATCCATACCAAATCAACATCTGGGTTTTTCAGAGCGGGGGGGGGGGGCACTCTGGACAATGGTTTCCCAGAATCCAGATCAAATCACAGAACAGTTCTCAAAGTGAGCCCCAAAACAAAGCTACACATCAGGGCTTATATAGCCTTCTCCTGGCTCAGAGAACGTAACAACCTTATTGACTCACTGGCCAATCAAGAAGTATCTACTGAAAAACAAGCCTCTCACCCCAGGCTCCAGGTGCACTTCAGCCTAGGGGCAGGGAAGATCTTTAAATTTACATTCCCATTACAAAACCCTGCATTTCTTGCCATTCACAAGTATTCCTATCTTAGTATTTGAGTTACTGAAGCTCTCTCTCTTCCTCTTGCTGTCTCTTTATATATATAGGATGTATGTATATATGTATATATACACACATGTACACACATACATTTGTATATCTATACACACATATGCATCCATACACACAAACATATGTGTGTATGTATATATAGTTTGGAGGATCTCATTGAGTTCTTCATAAAATTTCTCTTCTATGCACCAAATCCATGCTTATCAAAAGATGATAAAAAAGCAGTGTCAGGCAGGATGTTAAAATGAAAATTCAAAAACTTCTCTACGGATGAGACTGATGAACCAAAAAGTTGGGATGGATTTTAATATAAATAAATGTAAAATCTTCCACTTGGGTTAAAGAAATCAACTTCACCAGTTCAGATAATGGAAACTTGATAGTATTTTATATGGAAACAGTGTGGGAGTTTCAATGAACTGCAAGCCCAATGTGAGTCACAAGTTTAATATGTTTGCTAAAAGTGTCAATCTATTTCAGATTAAATTAATACAAGTGTAATAATTAGCTGAAGAATAGTAACATTCCCAATACACTTATAACTGATTAAAT
>NW_027185784.1:5246416-5252851 GCF_028583685.1 Petaurus breviceps papuanus | reverse complement strand
TTTTTTTTTTTTTTTTTTTGTGGGTGTTAAGTGTCTGAGGCCGGAACCAAACTCGGGTCCTCCTGACTCTGGGGCTGGTGCTTTACTCACTGTGCCACCTAGCCGCCCCTAAAGATTAGTTTAACTTATTCCGTGTAGTCCCCCCAAAAGCAGAAATAGGAGTAATGGGTAGAAGTTACAGGAAAGCAAGTTTTGGATTTATACACACACACACATGTGTATGTTTGAATAATTAGAGCTCTCAAAAATGACATGAACTGTCATGTAAGGTACTTGTCACAAGGAATGTTTAGGGAGAGACTACAGGACCCTCTGTCTAGGATTTGTTGTAAAGAAGTTACCACATTTATTGGGAAATTAGACTAAATTAGACCTCTTTAAGGGCCCTTTTAACACCATCCTCTGATATAAATTATAGTGAAATCTTTGTTCTGTCCCTCATGCAAGTTGGTGATATGGTATTTAAAATAAAATTACTTTCACCTTGGTCATCTTCATGCTATATGTTCTAGTCCTATAGTCCTAAATACACTAAACATACTAAGTAAACACTTATTTAGTATGACCACGTGCCAGAAACTCTGCTAAGTGCTGTGGACATAAAGAAAGGCAGACAGTCCCTGTTCTCAAGACTCTCACAATCTAATGGGAAGGCAACATGAAAACAACACATTTATTTTTTGGAGGGGGAAGGTAGGGCAGTTGGTATTAAGTGACTTGCCCAAGGTCACACAACTAGTTTTGTGATAACTTTCTGAGGCTGGATTTGAACTCAGGTCCTCCTGACTCCAGGACTGGTGCTCTATTCACTGTATCATCTAGCTGCCCCAAAACAACAGATTTATAAGGATTGGTAAGCTCATCTTTTTGAATAATAGTGGCTCCTTAGAAGATGAAGTATTATCATTTATAATTTCAGTTATTTTAATTAGTTTATCAGGAAAAAAAATGAGGACCAGAATTTTTAACCAGGTCAGGGGGAAATGAAGGGGACATTTTGGAATTGGAAGAACTGAGATGTCAAGTCTCATCCACACCAGGCTGATGTGCACCAGTGAGTAGGTGGACCCATCGAGGTTATAGAAAAATAATCTTTATCTGTTGTCAAAGAGATGCAGGTTAGATCACTTTGGAGCACATTGTTCCATTTCCTTCAGTGTTGTCAGGTAAGTTGCAAAATAGGCTTGTGTTATGCAGAGCTTGAATCTGAATTTAATTGTTCAATTTAACCGCCATGTATCTTAGAGTTTTCGGCCTTGACTTTTTTTTACAGGGGGTCTATGAATTTTTTCAACTGATACTTCATTTTCTGTGTTCAGAAGTTCTGGGCAGTTCTCTTGTATTATTTCATGCATTATGATGTCCAGGTTTTCTGTCTTGTGTTCTTCTGGAGATTTGTGATACGTAAGCTATCTGTGCTCTTTCTATCTTTAAGATCAGTATGTTTTGCTTAGATAATAAGAATATTTTCTTTTAATATTCTGGTTTTTTGCTTCTCTTCTAGATTTTACTCTACTTCTTTGTATTTGTATAACCAACCTATTATTCTCTCTTTTGTTTCTTTGGTGAGACTTGCCATTGTAGATTTGAATTTTTACAATTCTGTCTGTTATTTTTGCTATGTAGGTCACAATTTCTGCCTTCATTATTCTCATCTATAGTTTGAACCATTCAAAAGCAGTGTATTGTAGTTCCATGTTCTCAGATTCAACAGGGTCCTCTGTTTCATCAAGTGCTAGATTGATTCATTTTGTTTTGCAGTATTTATTCCTTGTTTATTAGATCTGTAGGCCATATTTCCTTCTGTTGTTAATGTTTTCCCTGTCAATTTATCAGCTTATGTTCAAGGTCTTTGAGATTTTGCTTTCCTGAGATCTTTGGGTAATTTTAGCTTTTTTGCCCCATATTTTCCTCTGTTACTCACTTTCTAACTCCCTCCCCAGTGGTTTCCTTGAGGGCTGGATCTCCAAGCATTTCAGCTTCCTCCCACACTGGGTAATGAACAGCTCAACAGACCAGGTCTCTGCCCCAAGTGACTGTTGGGGGGACAGAACTGGCCCCAGCTGGATTCTGAGCATTTTCCCTCTGGCTTAGCATAATGCTACAGAACACATTAAACCTCTCTTTACTATCCCCCAGGTCCCCTCCTAGTGTCCCGTCCCACTGCCTCTGTAATTCAGCTGTTTGGCCCAGCACTGGCAGTTCAAAGAAATACTAGGTTGGTGCTGTGGGGTTAATTTCCATACTTTGGGTTTCTGAAACTCTGGGAGGAGGGTTGGAATAGAGGAGGGGGTTTGAGGTCTGTTTCCTGCCCTTTTTTCTCTGTTTCTCTGCTTTCTTATGGAGATCTTATGCTACACAGAACAATGTCCAGTAGGGTGCTGGCTATATGGTGTGGTCTCAGCAAGCTTCTGCCCCTAAAGGGCAGACTTAGCAGTCGTTGTCTATTGTGGCTTGAACATCCTGGAGTTAGATCTCCATGGCATTAGAAAGTGAGAGGGGGGGACCAGAGTGGGAGGGGAATGGGTTTTATTATAAGTCCATGTGTTATGTCCTCACGTTTGTTGCAAGCTTATGTGTCAGGTCATTGAGTTGACTAGTGCAACCTCGCTGCCAGTAGTATGGTGGTGGTAGAGAAGGGAGTGCTGAATGAGAGCCGGGTAGGCATCAGTTCATGATTTGTTTTTGGTTTTGTTTTTACTGCTTTCTTTTGGTTGCTGGGTGTTCGAGATCATGAAGACAGTTGAAGTTGCTTTATATGTTTAACAGCATCTTGATTTCTCATAAAGTCACTAGCTTCCATTTGCTCCAGTCTAAATCTGAAGGAATGATTCTCCTCAGTGAGCTTTTGAGATTCTTTTTCCATCTGGCAAATTCAGCTTTTTAAGGTATTCTTCTCCTCATTGCCTTTTTGAGCCTCTTTTGCCATTTGAGTCAGTCTGTTTTTTAAGGTGTTATTTTCCTCAGTCAGGCTGTTGACTCTCATTTCGTAATTTTCTTGCATCGTTCTCATTTCTCTTCCCAATTTTTCCTTCACTTCTCTTATCTGCTTCTTAAGGTCCTCTATGGCCTGTAATCAGCTCATATTTTCCTTTGAAGCTTTTGGTGCAGGAGTTCTGACTTCACTGTCTTTCTCCTGTTCCATGGTTTGGATCCTTTCTGTCCCCCAAATAGGAGTCTAATGGTGGATTCTTCTGTTTGCTTTACTTCCTTTGCCTGGTCATATTGCCACTCAATTACTTGACTTTTGGGCTTTTTGCCACAGTAGGACTCTGCCACCAGACAGAGGAGCTTCGTACCAAATGCTGGGGTTTTCTCAGCTGCCGGAGGTATTAGTTGGGTGCCCTCTCTGAAGCCTCTACATGCTCTGGCAAGCTGGATACACACCCCAGGACCTCCACCCTAGACCGCAATCCAGATCCAAGCAGGTTAAAGCAAGAGTGATTACCCCTCAAACTGGTTGCTTGGTCCCCCTACACTCTGCAGGCCAGGAGCTGAAGCTGTCACATGGCAGTGGCTGTGCTGCAGCCATCAGCGGCTTCTCGCCCCAGGGGCAAAAGCCAACGCACTTCCAACTACTGGGTCCCAAAGTCCACACCTCACTGACCTCTCACTTTGTCCTTAGCATCTATGTGTTGATAATTCTGGACCACCACAGCTGCTACTGATCTGGAGTCTCTCCAGCTGGTGGCTGGTCAGGCCCTCCCTGGGACTAAAACCTCGGCCTGGGGCTGGGCTCAGCTCCCACAGCGCTATGTTGGCTGCTACCTGCCGGCCTGCCAGGCTGTCCTCAGCAGGAGGTTAGCTTCTCTGTGTCATTTTGTGGGTTCTGTAGCTCCAAAGTTTGTTCAGAGTCCCCTTTTATGTGGATTGGATGTGGTGAAAGCCGGAGCCATGCGGAGGTCCTGTTTCTGCTCTGCCATCTTGACTCTGAAGTTGCTTTCTCTTTGTTGAATAATTTCCATTTTGGAGATGTTTGAGAGGTTGTGAGGATCAGAGAAAATGTTTAGGCTTACATCTTATTGCTCACATAACCCCAAAATTGCATTAGCTTTTAATAGATAGCAACCTAATGTCTATCAGATTACAAACCAGTGGTTTAGTGTGAGTTAGTGAAAAACAGCAACCACAACAAATAATTTTATAGCACATTGTTGACATGTAATAAAGATGGATTAAATTGTATAATCGGATATATGTTTTAAAGGAGAAAAGTGTTTAAATCTAAGTACATTTAGGAAACAAATTAATTTAGTAATAGTTTGTAAATTTAAAAGTCAGATCTTTTCTTTAGTCTCATGTTAGTAGGGGTATATTATTTCCTTTTTGTTACATGAAAATCTCCTTTACCCTGTCTACATTCCAACTTTTGTCCTTTAATTAGATGTGATTCTTTTTATGCTCAATTATGTTTCAAAGGTTTGTAAGTTCAGAACACTGAATTAAATGAACCTAAACATTGACTTGAATGAACTTAAAAAAATAAGATACTCATTGCTTGGACATGATGGCAAAATAAGATTTGGGATTTTTTTTAACCAAGAATCTTTTACTTTTTTCTTCCTGTAGTCTGGAGGCAGGAGCAACTCAGTTACATTGATGAGACTTTTACTGGGGCTAAAAGGAAAGCTGCTTTATGTGAACTTTTAGAAAAAGAAACGCAAATAATTGCTGCAATTGGGAGGCAAAGAATCCGTGCCAATAATCAGAATTATGAAAAGTCGATATACGCATTCTTGGATAAGGTTGGTGAAATAATTATTATTTGAATATTAATATATTCTGGGCATAAAAATGTGATAGAATACTTTAAACTAGTGGAGAGGACAAATTTTATGAATGCTTTTGAATTTTGTTTAGCTCCTTACTTATCAATTCAGAATGTATTTGCTGATGAATCCTTGTTTACTGGATTTGGAGTCAAAGGACCCGAGTCCTAATTCCAGCTCTGCCAGTAAAAATCAGTGTGACCTTGGGCAAATCACCTCAGTTTCTTCATTGGTAAAATAAAGAGACTGGACTGAATGGGCTTATAAAGCTCTTTCCAACACTAATATGTGATAACTATGATGCTTTACAACAGCCTCAAATAAAGATTAATAATAAGAATCACATTTTCTTATAAAATGAACAACATATTCTAAACAAAAGAGATTTACGAAGAGAAGAAAAGAAACACGTCTGTCATCCTTTTGATTTGGATTTAGGTTGGATGTAAAATGGCACAGGTAAATGCATGCGTTATCAATGAAGTTATCAATCAAAGAAGTTATCAATGATAACTTCTTCAGGGTCAAAAAGATTTCTCCCAGCAACTTGTGGGATATAGTAGTGATTCATCACTTTACTCTAGCACAAGAAGTCATTTTGTGACTGGAAATTCTTGACCAAAAAGGCATCACTATTATTGTAAACTATAAAGATACAATTAAGAAAAAAATGTAAGTAATTACCTTTTATGTATTGAAACTACCTATTTGGTATCGAACAAGCTGTTGCCACGGAGACTAAATTATTTTTTTATATTGTTGACCTTCCAGTATACTTAAAAGTCAAAAAAGTAGAAAAGGGACAGAGTTTTCAAAGTATTATTAATTTATGATATTTCACATTCTCTATTCAGCATATAGTCTGCAACTTATCTGAGGGTCTCAAAGTATGTATAGTATAAACCCCATGTATTTAAACTATGCAATACTTCTTAAACTAAGGGAACTTAGTTAAATAACTAAATGAATAGAATAACTAAATAGTTACGTGATCTTATTCACCAATAAAAATCAGCCACCCCTTCTGAAGTGAAATGAAGCAATTTGTAAACAGTATACTGACAGTAACTTCAAGCTTTCAGTGAAGATTACCAGTAACAGTGAAGATGAAATACACTGTAGTAAACCACAGAAGTCCCTGAAAGGCCCCCATGAGTGTGATTTTTTTTTCCCCAGAAATACTCAGGAGAATATTATGTTGAAATGGGAAGTATGGACTTTAGAATTTTCCATAAAGAATTATTTGTAATTCTAGAAATTTTGTGGCTTTTCAAAGAAACAATATTCTGAGTTAAGTGGGCACTCCTGGAGCTATGTTTTAACAGCTTGCACTTAATCCAGACGGGACTTCTTTCATTAACCTGGTGTTATGTAGACCTAATTTATCAACAAGGCAGTTATCATAAATATTTATGTGATCTTATATATAATTGGGTCTTAGTTGATAAAGTTTTATACTCTGTGAAGAGTGGGATACCTCAGTAGAATAATGATAGCCTCCATCCCAAAGAAGTGTGCTCTAGTAGAAAAAACCCTCAATGGGTAGTTAGAGGGCTTGAATATGAAACCATGCTCTAACATTTACTATGTGGGTGACAATAGAGAAATTATTTCACTTTTGAAGAACCCATTTGTAAAATGAGATTAGACTACATCTTTTTTTTTT
>NW_027185784.1:5150765-5241416 GCF_028583685.1 Petaurus breviceps papuanus | reverse complement strand
TCTCTCTCTCTCTCTCTCTCTCTCTCTCTCTCTCTCTCTCTCTCTCTCTCTCCCCTTCCTTTTGCATCCCTTCCTGCTGTTTTTATGTTTTATAACTCTGGAACTCTGCTCTGTCTCATTTGTTGGCAGCTAACTGAAATTTGTAAGAGGCCCACTTTCTGAAGCAATTCAGAGAGTATAATTATTGTGCATTTCTTATTGCTGCCAGGACACTCTATGTAAGAAGAAAGCTAGGAAAGAAAATAAACCCTTTTGAAATGGTCATGTCCACAGTTGCAAATCCTTGAAGTCCTGAAATCAGAGAATTCTGAAACTGAAGACCAAATTATTAGTGTTGGCAACTTTGGGTCACTTAGTGGGGGTTAGTATTTGTTAGTGAGGCTGTATTTTATTTATGAGTACTTTGTCTCCTCTTGGATGATGCCTTTAAATAAAAACCCAGCCTACTTGTAAGATGATTTCAAAAGGTTATTGAATTGTACTCTTTGAGAGAGAATTTTTTAAAAACTACCCAAGAATTCAGTATGATTTTCTGTTTTATAGGTAGGTCAATCTCGACTTTATTGGTTTCTCTTGTCTGAAAGCTGACACAGGAGGGAGAATAATTCCCTGGGTACAGGAGTATTAATGGCAATATATTTCACTCCTGTGTCTGAAGGACAGCGTACAGAGGGTATATAATCCCAGATCTCTTCCATAAGTGGCTATGCTGAATATTTTAAGATTAATATTTTTACTTAAAAAACATCCAAATTTATTGTCAAAAGGGTATAATCTATTTGCTCTTTAAAATCTTGTTTACAAATCCAGTTAATTTGTGATTTAAAGGTATCATTCCTCAAAAAAACAACTACATCTAAAATACTATTTCACTGAAATAGCTAGGTGGTATAATAGAGCATTAGGCTTAGACTTAAGATCTGGATTTAAGGCCTGATTTAGATAATTAGGTGTGTGCATATGGAAAAGTCCCTTACCCCTCTCTTACCTTCCCTTTCTTTACCTCTAAAATGGAGATAATCAGAGCTGTAGCATTTACCTCCCTGGGATGTTGTGAGGATCAATGAAGGTAATGTACATGAAACACTTTGCAGATTTTCTTATCATCTTTTCCATTGCCCCAATTGTCAATACTGGTGAATTGTTTGTCAGTTCTCAGATTTTTTGATAGCAACTTTTAAAGATGTACAGAAGAATATTTGGGGCAGAGCCAAGATGGCGGAGTAGAAGCAGGAAATTCCATGACCTCCCCCCGCAACCACCTCAATTACCTATAAAATATGAATCTAAACAAATTTTAGAGCTACAGAACCCACAAAGTGACAGAGAGAAACAAATCTCCCTCTGAAGGCAGCCTGGCAGACCAACAGGAAAGGTTCATCATAGCATGCTGGGAGCTGAGCTTAGTGGTTTTGGCTCCAGGGAGGAAGCAGCGGCCAGAGCAAACTCCAGGAGAGTGAATCAACAGAAGCTATGGTGGTTTCCAGACTTTTCAAACCTGTAAACATCAAAAAGTAAGTAAAAAGAGAGTCAGAACTCTGTTGGAAAGGAAGGGCGCGGTCTAGTCCCTGTCCCTGAGGAGAGAGGTGGCAGAGGCATGGCGGCTGCATTGTCTGCCACGTGGCTGCCTCAGGAGCCCCTGGCCTACAGATCGTAGAGGGACAAAGTGACCATTCTGAAGGTAATCACTCTTGCTTTGACCTGCTTGGATCTGGGTTGCTTTCTTGGGCAGTGCTCCTGGGGTAAGAAATGCCACTTTGCCAGTATGATGTCTGTAGAGGGGGCACCCTCCTCAGACCTCTGACAACATTTATGAAAACCACAGCAATCTGAGACAAAGCTCTCCTCTCTGGAAGCAGAGTTCTACTGTAGCAAAAAGCTCAAAAGTCAAGTAATTGACTGGCAATGTGAGCAAGCAGAGGAAGCAAAGCAAACAGACCAATCAAACCTTAGATTCCTTTTTTGGGGGACAAAAAGGATCAAAGCATGGAACAGGAGGAAGACAGCGAAGTCAGAACTCCTGTAAAAGCTTCCGAGAAAAATATGAATTGGTTACAGGCCATGGAGGAGCTCAAGAAGGATTTTGAAAATCAAGTAAGAGAAGTAGAGGAAAAACTGGAAAGAGAAATGAGAATGATACAAGAAAATCATGAAAAGAGAGAACAACCTGACTGAAGAAAATAATACCCTAAAAAATAGACTAACTCAAATGGCAAAAGAGGCCCAAAAAGCCAATGAGGAGAAAAATGCCTTAAAAAGTCAAATCGGCCAGATGGAAAAGGAATTTCAAAAACTCACTGAAGAGAATAATTCCTTCAAAATTAGATTAGACCAAATGGAAGCTAGTGACTTTATGAGAACCAAGATACTATAAAACAGATCTAAACAAATAAAAAAAGAGAAGTCAATGTGAAATATCTCATTGGAAAAACCAGTGACCTGGAAAATAGATCCAGGAGAGATAATTTAAAAATTATTGGGCTACCTGAAAGCCATGATCAAAAAAAGAACCTAGAAATCATCCTTCAAGAAATTCTCAAGGAAAATTACCATGATATTTTAGAACCAGAGGGCAAAATAGAAACTGAAACAATTCAGTAATCACCTCTTGAAAGAGATCCTAAAAAAGAAACTCCTTGGAATATTATAGCCAAATGCCAGAGTTCCCAGGTCAAGGAGAAAATATTACAAGCAACCAGGAAGAAGCAATTTTAGTATTGTGGAAACACAATTAGGATAACACAAGATCTAGAAACTTCTACATTAATGGGTCAAAGGGCTTGGAATATGATACTCTGGAGGTCAAAGGAGCTGGGATTAAAACCAAGAATCACCTACCCAGCAAAACTGTGTATAATGCTTCAGGGGAAAATATGGTCATTCAATGAAATGGAGGACTTTCAAATATTCTTGATCAAAAAACCAGAGCTGAACAGAAAATTTGACTTTAAAATTTAAGAAGCATGAGAAGGTAAAGAGGAAGAAGAAATCATGAGGAACTTATTAAAGTTAAACTATTTACATTCCTTCATGGAAAAATGATAATTGTAACTCATGAGACTCTTCTCAATATGAGGATAGTTGAAGGGAATATATATGTATACATACATATATGTATGTATAGGAGGGTGTATGTGTGAATAAATACCTATGTGAGTGTGTGTATATATGTGTACATGTATACATAGACAGATGGCACAGAATCAGTTGAATAGGAAGGGATAATATCTAAGAAATTAAGAGGTGAGAGAGGAATATAATGAGAGGAGATAGGGAGAGATAGAATAGGGTAAATTATCTTATATAAAAGAGGCAAGACAAAACTGTTACAATGGAGGGGAAGAACAGGAATGCAAAAGGGAATGAGTCAACCTTAACTCTCATTGAATTTGGCTTAAGGAGGGAATACCATACACACTCAGTTGGGTATCTTACCCTACAGGAAAATAGGGGTAAAAGGGATAAGATGGGGGATGATAGAAGGGAGGGCAGATGGTGGGGAGGGTAGTTAGAAGTTACACACTTTTGAAACGCGACAGGGTCCAAGTAGAAAATAGAATAAGTGGGGGACAGGGTAGGATGGAGGGAAATATAGTCATTCTTTCACAATATATCTACTATGGAAATGTTTTGCATAACTACACATATATAACCTATATTGAATTGCTTTTCCTCCCAGTAGGGGTGGGTGATGAGGGAAGAAGGAAAAGAATCTAGAAATCAAAGTTTTAAAATCAAATGTTTATTATATATATATATGAATATTTTTTTACATGACACTGGAAAATAAGATATACAGGCACTGGGGTATAGAAATCCATCTTGCCCTAATAGAAAGTCAGAGGGGGGATGGGGGACGATATGAGAGGGCAGATTAGGGGAATCAGTACAATCACTATTTTGGGGTAGGGATAGGGGAAAGATGGGGAGAAAATCTGTAATTCAAAATCTTGTGGAAATGAATGTTGAAAACAAAAAATAAAATTAAAAAAATGTACAGAAGAAAGAGGGTGATACAGAAATAGGTGTTACTTTGAATTGATTGTAAATGTAGCATCAGAAGAAAACATTATATAAATTTCTGTACTGTGAGAAGTGAGAGACCGAGCAGCACAGTGAAGGGAGCATGGGACAAGGAGCCAAGAGACCTGGGCTCTCTGTGGGTGGAAGAGCCAACCACAAGCTTTTTAGCTAAATTTGTTGTTTGACCTTGGACAGATTCCTTTTCCTAAGGTTATCTTGGATTCCATGTCTTTCATATGGGAATAATAGCACTTCCTACCTCCTCCTTCAGAGTGATTCTAGGGATTGCATCTGCCAGTCAGCTGTTTCTTAAGCACCCATTATATATCTAGGACAACGAAATGACATTCAGATTATGTAACCAGGGCCTTTTGAGAGCAGACAATAAAGGCAGGATGAAACAGAAAACAATTAAGTGCTAAACTTTGTGGTACCGCATGTAAAAGTAATACAAGATCAAATTAGTGAGAAATACGGTGGGATAGAATAATTAGAGGAATATTAATGGAGAAGGTAGGACTTGAAAGCTAAGCAGGGTTTGACTAGGAGATACTCTGTGAAAGTGCTTCAAAGTGTATGGAGCTCTCGCTAAATGGCAGAATATCACCTCATTCTACAGCAAGGGCATTTAAGAGTAAGTTAATGCCCATTTAATGAATAGGGCTCTTTAAGAAGTGAGTCAAGGGATGGCCCCTTTAATTAGAAAAAAAAAGAAAGAAAATGTCAAGCCAGGAAGGAAGACCCTCCTCCTTGCTGTTTCAAAGAGAAACAGTTACCATTGCCATTCACTCTAAGCCAGGAGGGCCCCAAATGCAAGCCTTCAAGTGGAGCTTGGGCAGGGACCTTAATGTGGTCAAATCTATGAGCTTCAGAGTGAATTGAGTTTAAGGTTTTGTGAAAGAAGAAAGCAAGGAAGGAAGGGAGGGAGGGAGGAAGGAGGGGAGGAAGGGTGGGAGGGAGGAAGGAAGGAGGGGAGGAAGGGTGGGAGGGAGGGAGGAAGGAGGGGTGGGAGGGAGGGAAGGAGAAGAGGAAGGGTGGGAGGAAGGGTGGGAGGGAAGGAGGAAGGAGGGGTGGGAGGGAAGGAGAAGAGGAAGGGTGGGAGGGACGGAAGGAGTGTGCTGAGTTACCCAACTAGCTGGGACCCCGTTCAGGTAGCTCACTCTACTCTCAGGTTATGTTTGTCCTCCATTTTCAAAGACATTCTCGCATTGCATCCTGGGTCATCTCCAGTCATCCTGATGAATATCTGGTCATACTGGACCCAGATAGCTCTGGAGGAGAAAGTAAAGCTAGTGACCTTGCCCAGCCCTCCCTCACTAAAACCAAAGTCAACTGCAAGTCACGTCATCATTTTCCTGATGCCATGGTCCTCTTCGAAAACGAAGGACAAACACAACAAAAACAGCAACAATAAGAAGGGCAGGGACAGAACGGCATCTTCCAATACTTTAAAGTTTGATTATCTGAGATAGATATCTCTAGAAAAAGATATTTATAATTGGATTATTGCAAATGAAATAAGTTGCTGGCCAGTAGCATATAATTACGTAGAGGAAAAGCAAATATAATAATTGAGACAACACAAAACCTAGAATTAAAAACTTGGATTAAAATTACATAATTATCATAATGCTTTAGAAATGCTTTCAAGCATTGCTCTGTATGGGACCAATAATAAAGAAGGCTGTGTTCATTTAGAACGACACTTTTTGATTTCTAATTCATCAGTCCTAAATGTTTTATTACTTTATAATTAGGTTATTTCCATTCCACTTCAAAGTGCTTAATAGGTTTCAAATTAATTCTGTTAGTTTTAAAATAAATCACTTAATTTTAGATTTATATTTTAATAATCCACATCACTTATGATTTCTGAGATTTGATGTTTTCTTGAGACTAGTCCTGAGAATGTGGGATTTTAAAACTTCCTTCCTAGCTATGAATCTCCTTTTAGTTTGTCCTTTAGCTGATTAACATTGTTAATTACATGTTCTAAAAGGATGGAAGAAAATGTCATAATTATTGAAAAATGTAAAATATTATTTTAAAAAGTTTTTTTCATTGTAAAATTACCTAATCTGATACTTCCAAAAAGAAATTTGAATGGAAAATTGCAAATATAACTTGAAATCTTTTTTTTTTTCAGTAATATAACTTTATATCCATCTCCATTTAGCTTTTTTAAACACCCATCCAAGGGCAGCTAGGTGCCACAGTGGGTAGAGTGCTGGGCCTGAAGTCAGGAAGACTCTTCTTCCTGAGTTTAAATCTAGTCTCAGGCACATACTGACTGTGACTGTAGTTTCTATAAGTGTAAAATGAGCTGGAAAAGGTAATGGCAAACCACTCTGGTATCTTTGCCAAGAAAACCCAAATGGGGTCACAAAGAATAGGACATGTCTGAAAAATGACTGAACAACAAAATACCCACTCTTTTCTTCTATCATTCTTATTTACACTTAACAGAGTAACAAATTCAAGATTGGCAAAGTATTATCAAAAACAAAGCATCCTTTAATAAGGGACAAAGCTATTAAAAATAGTCTCTAGTCAACCAGCAAATATGTTCCACTTCAAAACAATTATCAAGTAATTTCATGAATCAATCTCTTGACCTCTCGTAGCCTATTTTTAGGTAAATTATACCTAAGGAAAAAATTAACCTGTTAGTACTTTGGGTATATCCTCTGTGAAGGATTTATGGAGAGAATATAGACAAGCAGCACACTAAATGAGAAACCATCTATAAGTTGCAATGATCAAGAGGAAGAGAAACCCATATCAATGAGAACATGCATATATGTGTAATATGTATATATATTATATATGTACACATGTGTTGCGGGCGTTTGCCCTCACAACAGATCTAGACGACTAGCCCCACGGCCCTCTCACTTACCCATCCCGGGTCTTCGGTCGTCACCGGCCCCTCACGGGGAAAAAACACCAGACAGAAGGCGGAGGAGTGAAGCGGGGTGGTTTATTCTTCAACAGTTACATGGCGGGGGGGAGAGAGAGAGAGAGAGAGCGCCCTCTCACACAAGAAAATATATAGCGAATCCGAGCCAATCACATCGCAGTTTTACATTTATGGCCTCATATGGTGATCACCTCATGGCCTTATATGGAGATCACCCCATCAAGCTTATACATATTCATTTAAGCAACCATGGCACTGCCCATAAACCCCTCCCCCTCCCCCATCACACATGTGTTTATATATACATATATATGCACCCACATTGCAGTATCACAGTATCTAATTAATGTAAAACATGTCATGTGGTGTTTTTTTAAATGCATAAACAAGTAATTTGGGTTTTTTTTTTTTGCACTGAGTATTTTTAGTCCTTAATCCATTCAGTTCATCTGTTTATCTCTTTCCTCTCCACCTCCCAATCCCAAAACCATGTATGAATGCACACACAAACAGTCAGTGGAAGGTATGAGAGTCTTAAGCAGAATCACTTCTTTCCCTCTCTTCATAGTTTATTACATCTAACAAACTGTTGATCTGCTACATTGGTTGCTACTAAAATAGGGTTGATTTGGCAAATCATGTTCTCTAGAGGATGTTTTCTCCTAAACATTCTAGTTTTTATGATAGGGCCAATGATGTATTTTTTTTTTACTGCTTCACACTGTTTCCTTGGAAGAAGTTTCTACATTGTTTCTATCACATTTTCCAAAATTTGTAGTCCATAATATTTCATATTCCTATTCTATGAAAATTTCAAAATTGTATAGACTCATCTATGCATTAGGATATTCCTTTAAGTGTGTCAAGATTTTCTGAGCTATTCTCTGTTGGACTTCTTTTCCATGGTACAAGCAATTCATTATAGTGTTTAAAATTTAGGTTGATATCTCATATCTCATTTTGGGCAGAAATCCAGCGGCTGATGAGTTGAATGGCAATGTCTTGGACAGTATCTGCCAAAATTGGATATCTAGGGACTGAAGGATTCTTACTGTTCCTATATCGTAATCATACTAGTTTTTAAACATTTGAAACATAGTTTCCTCACTTTGGTAGATGGATTACTCCATATAGTCCTTTTTAAATTCACCATACCATGCATTGTAACAACTCATGAAAGCAAATAAAAGATTTTTTTTTCTTTTTTAAAATTTTATTTATTTTATTCTGAACTTAAGAAGAAAAATAAGCATTTCCTTAACATAGTTAGAATAGAAAAAAAGATGATTATATATGAAACTGCAAATCTATTATGTATAACTTGTTATTGTTTTAACATATATATATATATATTAAAGTTATCATGTAACTTTCTTTTTTTTCCCTTTTCTTTCCTCCATCAGTCCTAGAGATGGCTACCATTATACACAACTTTGTATGTTGTGTGTATGTATACATGTAAAACCATTCTATTTATCAGTTAACATACTACTATTTATCAGTTCTTTCTCTGGATGTAGATAACATCTTCCTTCAAAAGTCTTTTTGTAGTTAATTTGTGTATTTATAATAGTCAAAATTACTTAGTCACTCAAATTTGTTTTTAAAACAAATTGTTCTTACCATATGTACAGTGTTCTTTTGGTTCTGCTCATTTCACTCTTCATTATTTTGTGCAAGTCTATCCATGTTTTCTAAAATCATTGTGCTCATAATTTCTTATAGTACAGTAGCATTCCATCACAATCATATACCTCAACTTGTTCAGCCATTCCGCAAATGACAGGCATCACTGCAATTTCCAGTTCTTTGCTACCACAAAGAGAGCTGCTATAAATATTTTAGAAGATATAAGTTCTTTTCCTTTTTCCTCAATCATCTGGGGAAACAACTATTAGTGCTATTGCTCAGTCAAAGGGTATAGGCAGTTTAATTTTTGTACAAATAAAACAGATGTAGCCTAGATCAGAATGAAAACAGAAAATTGGGGAAAATTTTATAGACAGATTCTCAGATAATGATCTCATGTCTCAAATAGATAAAGAAATTTGTCAAATCTACAAGAATACAAGTCATTCCCAATTGATAAATTGTCAAAAGATATGATCTGCCAATTTTCTGATGAAAATATCAAAATAATTTATAGTCATATGAAAAAATGCTCTAAATAATTATTGATTAGAGAAATGCAAATTAAAACATCGAGATATCATTTTATACCTATCATATTGTTCAAAATGGTTTGAGGGGGAGAGTGACAAATGTTGGAGGGGATATGGAAAAATTGGGACACTGATTCACTGTTGGTGAAACTGTGAACTGATCTAGCCATTTTGGAGAGCAATCTGGAATTATGCCTAAAGAGTTATTAAACTGCCAAATAAAAGATTAAAAACTAATTTTAGTACTTAACACCATTTCTAACTTCGACATTTCTGTGTTCTTAGATATCTTTAATTCATTCTTTTAATTATAATTGATGTTCTTATCAGTGATTGTGTTCACGTTAACATGATATTTAGGTAATCTTTTGGTTGGTAGCGACAGAAAAGGCACCTTCAATCTTTAATGAATTAGTATTAATGCAAATAAATGTATTTTTGAAGTGTTCAGCTCCAAAGAAGTGGATATCGTTTGATAACAATGAAACATTAATGGACACACAATATACTATCAGAGCCAGAGAGCTGCAGGATATCTATAACTGCATTATAATTAAAAACATCTGTGATGATGAGAGACTCGATGTCCTGTTGACACTGAAACATACTGTAAAGGTACTTTTCTCTTTGATTTTGGGGTAGAAGGAATGTTTTGACTGAATCCTAATGAAAAACCAAAATATCTCAAAGTCAGTAATTATTAAAGTGATTAATAGATTCATTATATGAATGGAATCTTATTTTTTTATCTTTTCTTACTTAAATTTGGCAGATTATGGTTTTGTGGTTTCACAATTAGTGTCCATTGAGACTTAAATTGTACTTTCATCTTTTTCTTCTATAATATATTTGTATTTAATTCACATTATGGCATAATTCTAAATACGTTATTCAGAAGTAGGAAGATAAACAATATAAGCAAAAGACACCGAACTAATGCCATCAGAACCAAGCATGTGTAGAAGAGCAGGTGGGGACCAACCCAGCGGTAGTGCATGTGTATTGGGGATATTGAGATTCACCCATTGGTTGGTGGAGTCACATATCGCTAATTGTCCTATGTGTTCTTTTGTCCAATTTATCTCTTTCTTTCTTTTTGTTTTCTCTTGCTCTGCTCATCTGAGTTGCTGTTATCTTTTGCATTACCATGTTTATCCTGATCATCTATCTTCTTTTTAATGATTTTCTCTTCTTTCCTGATATTTTCTTATTCATACACTCTCATATTAAAACACAAGTGTTAGTTTCTTTTAAAAAATATTCTGCATGATAGATCAGTAATGAAATGATCTTAATAAAATCTATCAAAGAACTTTTTTTTCTTCTATAGGAACATGAATGTAAACTGACCCAGGACATCTTAGAATTGATTGACCGAGAGGTTGATCTTATGATGAGAGGAGTTAAAAGCTGTAATCTTGAAGGACTCAGAAAAAGAATAGCTACACTATTTCTTCAGTACATTAAAACACCCTTGTTTAATCCTGAAGTCGCCAGGTACCTTAAGGTATTTTTCTGCTTTTTCTATATTATCTTCTCTACTTTTTCATCTATACATGGAAAAATTTAAAATTACTGCAGGATTGTTTTTGAACAGCATGAACACTTAACAGTGAAACCTACTTAGAGGGTAGACCTTTAGTACATCAATAACTAGATGTTTTGCCCAGGCTAGTGGGAAGGTTAAAGTTAGGTTAGAGTTCTTCATTGAATTTTTGTTTTTTTTTTTACCAAATTCAACCAGGAATACTGTTGGCCTCCTAAAATAAGACTGTACTATTGTGAAAATGACCAGTGTGTAACCTAGTAAGATAGAGGTAGAGATATCAAACTTGTGGTCTGCCTGCAAAAGTTCTAAGTGCAGCCTGAACTGGATTAAAATGTAATTGGGAAATATTTAACAAAATAAATATAGTACAGCATAGATAATGTTAATTTGTGGTTTTCTAATTCAGTATGCCACAAAAGGAATATGATTTTATTTGAGTTTGATACCACAGTTCCAGGGGATCCCAGGAAGTAAGGTAAAAAGGCCTCTGAACACCTGAACTAGCTATAATAAAGCTAAAACCTATGAGCAGTATCCCATAGGCTAAGCCCAGAGGCTCTCAGAGCCTATATTTAACAAATTTGTTTATCTAGATTCTCAGCACATGGCAGGACAGAAGCAGCAAGTTCGAAACAGAATAACAGTTAAAAAAAGGCAAAAACAACAACAATGAGATATAACATCTATCATTGAAGGAGACTTAAATTAAAGAAGCCAATCCAAAACTGTGCCTGAAATTATTGGATAACTTCATAATCATGATCCTCAGTCATCAAAAAGAAATCAAATTTTATTGAGTGGTCTTTTTCATAAGGCAGAGATTAACTCTGCATAACATAGTGGAAAAGGAAACTATATTAAGAGCCAGGAGATGTATGTCTAATCATGGCTCTGCCATTAACTGCCTTAGTCCTTGGGCAGGTCATGGATTTCTCTGGTCTGTAGTTGCTCCATATGTAATATGTTAGAGCTGAACCTGAGAGAGCCTCAGTGATGCTTAGAGCTCTGAAAATTCTATGATTGTAATAAATTAATCACATTTATTATATGATCATATACATATTATACATATACATCATATACATATACATATACAAATTCTATGATCCTAATACATTAATCACATGAAAAATGGTAACATTTTTTCCAATATTTTGAGGAGGCAGGCCTTAATTGTTTTATAAGTTATGTTTTATGCAACACCTTACTGATGCTAGATAGGTAAGGCATTCATTGGTCACAAGGCCCTTCCTTGTGAATTCAGGAAGAGGTTACTGAGGTAAGAGAATTAGGTGGACATGTGGCCTCATCGGTGTGGCTGTTTTGTCCCAGCCCGTCCTCACCTTTTGTCCTCTTTAAGGCACCAAAATCCTTTCCCTCATCCTTTTAAGGTCTCCAGTGTGGCTTTAGTGTGCCTTTTTATCACATGACTGGCCCACTTCTTTTTCTGGTCATCTGTAGGAGCACAGATAATAAAACTTAAAGGAGCCTTTATGTTCTCTACTGTGTCTTTGCCGTTCCTATTTGTGTTCAGGTCATGGATACCAACCACTTTGCATCTTTCTTTTACCCTTTCCAAAACAGGAAAGATACCTTCATCCCATGAGCCATTTTAATTCAGGTAAACATGATTTCTGTTTGAACAAAAAATGTTTATCACATGTCCTTTACAAAAAATTATCAGTGAAATAAAATTCATTACCTTGCATGCTGGAGAGTGTTAATTATATAATTTCCTAAGCAGAGAGTGGGAAAAATACTTCATTCTTTATTCTCCATTCAGATTCTTTGTACTTGTCATTTACAGTGTCATTGTCAGTAGCTACAGAGTTTTGTGAAGAATCAGTAAGTGTTCATTAGAGAAATTTTGGAGGATTAAATCTTGCAGTTTTTCCCCAGTCACTTTCTATCTGAAACTTAGGCTCTTGGACACTTAGGTGTAGTTACTAGACCCCAGAAGGGCATGGGTGGCAGCCTTTATCCTGATATGTAAAACCCTGGAAGGACACAGAGGACCCTGCGGCTCTGCAAGGAAGAATTGTGCTTATTAGTTTTAATGAAGTCCCCTGATATTCTTAGTCCTGTGTCATGCCCACAAAACAGGAAAATACAGACCTTTTCCCAAGGTCACTTCACTAACTAATCAGCAGAGTTAGAAATGGACTCAGAAATTTTGTCTCTTGTCTTTGTTCTAATTCCTAGAACTATTTTCTTACCTACAAATTAATTGATTAAGGTTTTAAATTGATAGACAACTTTTCCTCTCAAGAACAAAGGTATTGTGCAAATAAATTTTAAATGAGCATTATCCTGTTGGAAGATGAAGGATCTATAAGAAAGGAGTAGAGGAGGAGAAAAGTGAAAGATGTTGAGAAATGGAAGAAAGCATTGGGATTCAGTGAACTATTTTAACCCTACATGAGACAGCACAAAATATCCTAATATTAATTCCTATTCCCTTCTCCAAGAAGAGATACTTTATAGAATACTTCACATTACATAAATGTCTAGTGGAGCAAGCTCAAACTGTGCTCTCACTTGGTCTCTTGAGGGACCAGTCAGTGTTGATTAAGATCTGTAGGATGTCTTAATCTTTTTTTGTGTCCAAGGACCTGTTGGCAGTCAGGTGAAGGCTTGGGTCCCCTTTTCAGAGTAATGCTTTTAAGTGTGCAAAGTAGCATATGTAGGATTACCAAGGAAACTGAGGAGTAGTGAAAATAAAGATGTAGTGTTTTTCTTATCCAAGTTTACAGACTCATTCAGTCTATTCATGCACCCCATGGCAGGGAGGAATCTGTAGATTTCAGATTAAGAAACCTGGGGTAGGGAATTCTGAAAAGATAGGATATTCACAGTCCTTCTTTCTGATATTCTAAGCAGCTTATTCTACACAGAGCCATTGAGTCAACTTGTTAAATGCATCATTTCCTGTCCCCTACTCCTCTGAAATCCTTAAATGACCGATTTCCCCTGAGTTAATGTTATTGCCCTCATAGGTAGACCAGACTGGTTGGAGAGGTGATTGAAATAACTAGATCATGAGGTTGATAGTCTTGTTATTTATGCTGTCTAGACATGGTCTCATTAGAATAAGTAATGCTCAATATGGTGTGCTGTTGGAAATGCAGAATCTATGCTGTCTCTTTACACACACACACACACACACACACACACACACACACACACCCCACACACATACAAAGACTTCCTACAAGTTAGGAGACAAGAATTCTAGCCCTTTCGCTGATTAACTTAAAGACCATGAACCTTGTTACTCTGTTTGCAGGATGGCCTTAGCTTTATTGTCTCCCAAGCATAGAGTGGGAAGAATGTTTTATCCTTTAGTAACCTGTATGTGTTTTCTTCCTAGTATCTCATACACAGAGGCAGTCAATATGTGCCTGTTGGAGAAGAGGAACTGTCTAACTTTTTCCATTTGCATACCCATTGCTTTAAACAATGCTTTGCCCATAGTAAGAACTTAATAAATGCTTTGTCATTTATTCATTTGTGACAACCTCTATAATCTAGGATAATTTACTTAATTTCTTTGAGTCTGTTTTCTTATTTGTAAAATGGAAATATTTATACCTCCCATCCATTAAACAGAAGATTATTGTGAATATCACAAGAAGGATATGTAAAAGCATTTCAAAAATTATAAGACATTTTGTAAATGTATCAAATTATTCCTAAAATAGAATGTATTTCCATATTAACTTCACAGAAATTTGTTTTCTTATTCAATTGGTGACAGATTCCTTTCTCTAAAGTATTTAAGCAGTTATACTTTTTGAAATATAATGCTTTAGTATCTAGTTTTAAATTTAAAAAAATTCCTAGAGCTGCAAATATTGTTAAACATCATTTTAATATGCAAACTATCATTACACACATACACACACACACACACACACACACATATATATATATATATAGCTTCTTAAGATTTTTATCTTATTTAAATTATCAGAGATAGTAATGAAACAAGTGGTTTGAAATAAAATTGAAATCTTCCCATTTTTCTACTTAGGTTCCTCAAGACCCGACAAAGTTTTACAAAAACATCTACTTTTGTCGCAGTTGTGAGATGTATTTGCCATCTACAGAGTTCTCCATTTCGTCTACTTCATACCATGTTAGCAGATGTCGTCAGTGCTGTATGCTTGACAATGAAGCCCGACAACGTGAAGCATTTTTGAAATACAAGTTTTTACTCAAACAGCTCTATCAATCAGAAGCTGATTATGAAGATGATTCTAAGATTGCTTTCCTGATGCAGGTATGATCTGTATTATCCCTTAGTGAGTGATCATAGAGATGATTGTCTCTCTTTGGCTCTGTACATAGCATTTTGAAATGGAGTGATAGTAACACCCATCAAGAACACTGAGAAGTGAGAAACAGCATTCTTGGTTTTTCACCAAGTAGATTGGTTATGTGTATAGTTCTAGAGAAGTGTACAAAATCTTGAACCACTTTCTTTATTCCTTCATTCTGAAGGAATAGCTGTAGGCATGATTTCCTCTATATAATATGGTGATCTTTGTTCTATACTTTTGCATTATATAGACTTAGGCCTTCTTGTGTTTTGAGAACTGATTGTCTCAGACCCAGAAAACCAAACTTCAAGAAGGAAGATAGCTTTTGCTTGGCAAAGTGACGGCGATTCATGAAATAGGCTTATTTTTCAAATCCTCACTAACATTAAGTAGACTTTACTCTTTGGAAGTAAACTACTTGCTACGTGTGAGATGAAGTAATACACTGTAGTAATTAATTGCTGCAGGAAATACATTACATCTTATTCTGTATACCCTTGATGTATTCATTCATTTCACATAAATTAGTATTTGATCAAGTCAAGGCTATTGGCAAATGATTGATTTATCTAATCATGTAGACTTAGTCATAGTGGCACTAAAGTATGGTCAGAGAATCACAGAATTTCATAATTTCAAGGAACTTCAGCAGTCATTTAATCCAACCTGTGCCTAAAGAAAAGAAAAGAAATAGCCTCGACAACATACCCAGCAACTGGTCATTTGACTGGAGGTCGCCCAGTCTCCAGAGACAGGGAACCCACTTTCTCCTGAGGTGCCCCCTTCCAGTTTTGCATGGCTCTGATTATTGAAAGTTTTTTTCTCAAATCAAGTCTAAATTTGCCTCTTTGTAATTTGTACATATCACTCCTATTTTTGTGGTCTGAGGCTGAGCAAAATATATCTCAAGGCTTCCTATTTCCTCTAGGTTTAAATACTATTTGCAGTTGAAATGTCTAACCTCTAGTCTTAGAATTTTATTAGATTATGATCTTCTCAACAGCTGTTTTTCATCATTATATCACCAGGACCTAACACCATGCCTGGCATGAAATAAATGTTTGGATTGACTTGGACAGAGAATAAAGATAAATGGTGCTTGAATCTGAAAACCTGACCTCATTAGCACTCTATTCCAACAAACAACTGAGCTCACTGTATCACACATTGAAAAGTAAATAAAACCCAAGGCAAACTTTCCTATTGTATGTTTACATGCCTAGGATTTTGTAAATCTCAATGTTAGCCCAAAGAGCAGAAGATGTAGCAGAAACACAGTAGTTATCTTCAAGTATTTAATGCAGGGTTATCACATGAAAGGAGAGTGAGCATCCATTTATTCCTTTCATTTGTAAAACATTGTGTCTGCTCTATGCAGACACTGTGCAAGGCAGTAGGGATTTTGTAGAGACAAAACAAAAATCAAATCCTGCCCTCAAGTAGCTTCCTCTCTGTTGGGAAATACAGCATTTAAAGCAGAGAATACAATATAATTTAAGGAGAGAGAAAGCATTGACAACAAGACCAATAAAGATTTCCCAAGGAAGCAATTTTTTCCCTAATAAACAGAGATAAGGAGGAAGTACATTCCAGGCAAAAGGGACAATCTAGATGAAGACTTGAAGGCAGGACATGCAATGCTGATTTAAGGGAAAATCAAGTAATAGAGTTTGGCTGGACTGGAGGGCATGTCTCAGAGAGTCTTGGGAAATAAAGGTGGAGAGGTCTACTTAAGCCACACTGGGAAGTTTGCCTTGGAATGCCAAACACATGCAGCAGTGCCTTGCATGGAGTAGACACTTAATAAATGCTTTCCAAATGAATAAAGGAATGAATGGATTCTCACTTTTCTTTCATGTGATAACCTTGCATTAAATACTTTTCAGCATTCAGTACAGTGAGCTCAGTTGTTCATTAGTGTAGAGTGCTAATGAGGTCAGGTTTTCAGATTCAGGCCCCATTTATCTTTATTCTCTGTCCAAGTCAATCCAACATTTATTTCATGCCAAGTATGGTGTTAGGTCCTGGTGATATAAAATTGAAAAACAGCTCTTGAGGAGATCATAATTTAATAAAATTCTAATATTAGAGACCTAATTCCTGGTTAGACATTTCAACATTTGCTAATAGCCACAAAGGAGACCTGATAGGAGAGTTTTAGTGAAAATCTATAACCATTATTGGATATATACATCGTGAAAAGTGGGTTCTAAAAATCAAGTTCATAAAGAGATGGTGAGGAAAGTATTGCTAGCAAGTTAAGTGGAAAAAGGTCAAAGTCACTTAGCTCAGTATGAGTCTACAGGGCCAAAGATGCAAATACTACCCTCACATATGTTACATTTTATATGAGTATAACTTTAATCATAAAAGATTTAATTCATCTGATTATTTTTCTATCATAAAATGAGAATAAAACACTTATTATAGCTTCATAAGAAATGGGAGAAAACACAAAAATGAGAATAAAATAAGTATTTTGAAATTAGTTTCAAAGTTATTATGCAGAGCCTTCTAGCTTTGTAATAGGCAAAATAAATTTATAAACAAAGATGTTGATTCCTAATTATTTTATTCCATACAAGTACAATTTGTGTAGTATAACAATTTGTGTAGTTCATATATAATGATAAAATTCATTTATAACAATAACATTTATTACCTATTGGCTACAAACGTGTACTAGTTAAGATAAAAAGAAACTCAGGATATAGAGAAGGAAAAAATTTCTGCTCAGAGGAAGTATTTGATCATTGACTAGTCTCTCTAGATTGTCTGTGAGGTGCATTATCCCTAATAGTGGGTTCAGCCACAGAAAATAATTAGCTCTATTTTTGTTAGAATCATTTCTAGCATGATATGTTTTTGTCAGAAACCTCTTGAAACTTTTTCTATTTCGAAATTATTTGTTCTTTTCATCATATAGCAGATCTTCTGATCTTCCTAGCAATTTTCATTTTGACACTTTTAAAAAATCAGTATTTTTGATTTAAAAATGTATACATAACAGTTCAACTTAGTTTTTATATTTTGGCACAACATTAATGCAACTAACTAGAAAGAAGGAAGATGAACCAAACATATACTTGGAGAATGATTAAAAATATATAGTAGATTAAGAACTCAGATTGCAGCCTTTCAATTTTTCACCATATTCACTGTGACAGTGTATTTTCTGATTTTTCGTAACAACCAGGGTGTTCAGGTTTCATTTAATATTTTATATTAATTTATTGCATTTAATATATATTGTATTATCTGCTGCTATTATACTATAGGTGGACACAGTTTTTGAAAAGTCTATTTTGTTAATTTTGTGATTTTTTTTGAGCTGATCTCAAAAGAGATCATTATAGGAACATAGGTTTAGAAGAAACCTTTAGAAGTCATTGGGTTCAACCTCATTTTCCAGGTGAGAAAACTGGTTAAGTGTTTAAGACGTTAAGTGACTTGGAGAGCGCTACATAGATAATGTGTTGGAGACAAGCTTTGAACCTACATCTTAGATTTCTGTTATCTTGTCCTAAGATTTTTGAAGTAAATAATAGTTTGAAGTTTTTCCATATTTCTAATGTGTCACAATTGAGTCTTCATATGAATTCTATATTTGTATTGCTAAACCTAGTAGAATGAGATATAAAGCCACATTTTCATTCATTCATTCATTTGAAACTGCTTATTGTCAGGCAGATAAAAATCATTAAAAATTTAAATATATTTGAATTTTAATTAACAAAGATCTTAACTATTAAAAAGGTAGAATGAAAGCTAATTTATGAAGAAGGAAATATAAAAAGGGTCAATGAGTGAATGATTACTTTAAAAATCTTGGTAATAGCTTTCACATGGACAGTAATTTTTTTTTTTTACTTTTTTGAATTTTGCATGGCTAAGTAGGATCTAGGTAATCCAGATTACAGGTTATGGACTGGGGCATCCATATCATTCATGGGAATATATTTTTTTCCTCGTGGGCCTCTTGAGAAAATAACATTACACCTGTAATGATCAATTTAAATTTTTAGAGAGATAAAGTATTCTAATTATTTATTTTAAAAATTAAGGACAATGGAGAAGAGATTAAAAAAACAGCTAAACACAGGAAGGATAAAGTCTTTATTTAAAACGTGAAGAGTAATAGATATGGATTTTTGTTTTATATTGTGGTGAGGAAAGAATAAAGAAATTGAAATTATATCAGAGTAAATTATCACTTAACACTACCTTTAAATGTTAAGATTTTCCCTATTAATTAATACTATTAATAATCCTTTCTACCCTGAGAAGATGCTTATCTAATTTTCTTTTCAAATTTCAATATGTAGTTTTGAAATAAAGATTTATTTTCCTACAAAATTTTGAAGATCTTTTAGTGTGTAAGGAAGTAAATTAGATCTTAGATAATTGTAAAACTTTTAAAAGATGTCAGGTTAATTGCTGACCAGTTTGAATAACTCTTTGATATTTTAATGTTCTTATATTGCCTTGTCTTTGTTCTTTGAGACATTAGAGTAGTCTCATTCTTCCAGGCCAGAAGGTTATAAAATATTATTATATTAGTTATTAGCTTTATAAGACTGATCTGCACATGTATTAAAGATATCCTTGAGGAAAAGATGAGATGCAAGCAGATAGAATTTTGCAAATGAGTTTTACAAGTGAACCACATCTTCATAGTCACAAACTGACTGAAAGGTAGAGATAATATAAAATGTTTGTTGAAAAACATATAAAACATTTATTTTTGTAAAGTAAAATGCAACTATCAAAACTCAAGATGTATATCACGATAGATATAATAGATATATTTGTTCCACAATTCTCTGATTTTAAGTGAGGTATAAAACAGAGATGTATATTCACCAAAAGTGTTTGCCACTGTTGTGAAGGATGTCCAGAACAGGAGACTTCAAATGAAAGAAAGATTCCCTAAAGTTATCTATAGTCACATGAAAAAATGTTCTAAAGCACCACTGATTAGAGAAATGTAAATTAAAAGAGCTCTGAGGTACCACATCACATCTATCAGATTGGCTGATATGACAAAAAAAGGGAAATAATAAATGTTGGAGAAGACGTGGGAAAATTAGAACACTAATGCATTGTTGGGGGAGCTGTGAACTGATCAAACCATTCTGGAGAACAATTTGGAACTATGGCCAAAGGGCTATAAAACTGTACATACCCTTTGATCCAGCAGTACCACTACTAGGTCTGTATCCCAAAGAGAGCATAAAAAAGGAAAAAGGAACCACATGTACAAAAATATTTATAGTAGCTTTTTGTGGTGGCAAAGAATTGGAAATTGAGGGGATGTCCACCAAATGAAGAATGACTGAGCAAATTGTGTTATGTGAATGTAATGGAATATTATTGTTCTATAAGAAATGATGAGCAGGAAGATTTCAGAAAAACCTAGAAAAACTTACATGAACTGATGCTGAGTGAAGCAAACAGAACCAAGAGAACATTGTACACAGTAACAGCAACAGTGTGATGACCAGCTTTGACAGACTTAGCTTTTCTCAGTAATACAGTCATCTAAGACAATTCGGCTGTCCACATCATAACTATGGAGTCTGAATGCAGATCGAAGCATATGATTTTCTCTTTTTATTACTTTCTTGTGGTTTTTCCTTTTTCTTCTGATTCTTCCTTGTATCAGCAATGCCATATTCACAATGCCTATAGAGATTACAAATATGCTGATATAATTATCCATCACAAAATACATCAGGTTTGCCATTTGGGGAAGTAAACTAGAAAATTTATTAAGATACCAAAAGACTGAGTCCCAAAACCAGAAAGTGAAAGCCATCAGAGTAGTTATGATATTGGCACAGATAGATAAAGTAGAAAGCACCCACATTCTCAAGCCTTTAAAACAGAACAGGCTACCTCAGGCAAAGGTCCTCCTCTCCCCACTCACAGCAACCACCCAGCGTCCGGGAAGCGTGCTCCCAACAGCTCCGGCCCCTGGCAGTGCTCAACAGGAGTCCTTAGCAGAAAGTCCTCAGCAGTCCTAACTCAAAAAAAAAAAAAAAGGCTTCGCGCTGCTGCTGCCTCTGCTACTGCCGAAACCGCAACCGCAACCACCGCCAACCGCAGGACCGTTAGCTCGGCTTTCACTTTCTCTCACTTTCCGCTTTTTCTTGCTCCGCCCCTTCCTGCTACGTCAGCAAACCGCAGGACCGCTAGCTCGGCTCAGCAAACCGCAGGACCACTAGCTCGGCTTTCACTTTCTCTCGCTTTCCGCTTTCTCTTGCTCTGCTATGTCAGCACGTCCATGGGGCATGGAAGATCTTTAAATCCCATAACCCTTACATTCCTTCACAACATGACTAATATGGAGATATGTCTAATAGGATTGTGTAGCCTGTATCAGATTGCATGCTATCTTGAGGAAAAGGGAGGAGAGGGAGGGAGAAAAAAAAGCTGGAACTCAAAGTCTTATAAAAGTGGATGTTGAAAACTATCTTTACATGTAATTAGAAAAAATAAAATACTATCAAGTGAAAAAAGAAATATTGCTAATCAATGATGAAGTCTCTCAGATATAAATATAGTCTGTGGATATCATTAAAACCTGGATTCCTTCAGAGAGTCCTAAATAAGATTCACAACCATGAAAAAAAGTTGGTTAGCACCTAGGGAAATAGGGATTGAAAATACCGATTGTTCAGACCATTATGTACTTGAGTGGATAATACGTTGGGGTAGTAATTTTCCCTGTAACAATGATCCATATTTTTTAAACACAAGAATTCTTCTGATGATGTCATATAGCCATAAGTTATAAGGCAAAACAACCTCCAAAGAATTGGAATTACAGGCTACCCAGAGAGCAAAGGCTACATACAGTATAGGAACAATGACTTACACATAAGAGATATTGTCAAAGAGATGTGTTAAAGAAAATGAGGTGGGCTGATTGTGTGGCAAAGCAAGACTTCTCCCTCCCCCAGCACCTTGATTGGGCTCCCCATGGAAGACTTTTGGGAGGACACGAACAAGATTCTCACAGAACAGAAATAAAGGAAAGAAATCGTAATCTGTGCCAATGGAGTGTCCACATTGTTGTCCACAGATCCATTGAAATATTATATATATATATATATATATCTGTATGCTAAGAACTTATAAGTCTTCCTTTCCTCTAGATGTGTTGAAATTAAATCGGCTTTTCTTTCTGTGTTAGGGGGAATAGAAAAGGGAAGAGCAGATGACGAGGTCAAGGAGAGAAATCAGAAAGGGACAGAGAGAGAATTGAAGAGAAAGGGAACTTCTTCCTTCATCATTTAATTCCTTTGCTCAGTTACATATTTATGAACAGAGAAGTGCTTCAGATGTAATTGTTGGGAACATTTGATGCAGGGAGCTCTGTCAGTACTACTATGTTCACTTTTATAGACAGATACCCAAAGTATCTGAAATGACATGAGAAATGTCAAAAGAAAAATGACATTATTTGTTGTGATAGTAATGGCAATTAAAGATTCCCCTGTATTGGCTTGGTTTTCAAACTGATTGTGTTAAAACCCAGAGTTTGTTAATCCCGCCTGTGGGATGGGCTTGTTGATGTGAAAAGAAAGTCCTGAAGTGGGAGGAGCTGGTGATGTAGATTTGGAGAGACAAGAGAGAGGCGGAAGATCTCTTTTTGGAAGCAGCACCTCGTGGAGAGAGAGAGAGAGAGAGACTAAGAGAATTGCTGGTGGCCGCTTTGAATTACCCTGGACTTTTGAGACCTGCCCCCTGAGCTGCCAAGGACTGAGGAGACATGGCTGTTTTGCTGGTACTTTGTCTGTCTGTTTTGATGTTGTTTTGCCAGATTTGTCCACTGGTGAAAGACAGTCCTTTTGTTGAAGAAGTCCTGGAACCTGGCTGTTCGCTAAGAAGGCCTGCGACTGTCCTGCAGACAGAGAGTGAATACTGTCCACTGGTGAGGGACAGTACTGTTGTTGCAGGGGTCTGGAGACTGTCCTGCAGACAGAGTGAATACTGTCCACTGGTGAGGGACAGTGCTGTTGTTGCAGGGGTCTGGGAGCCTTTCTGTTGGTTCAGAAGCCCTGAAGAAGGATTTTCTTGTTGTATGTTTACAGAAATCCTGGGAGAGGGCTTTGCTAATGTGTTCAGGGGTTCTAGGACTGTTCTACAGACAGAGGATAAATTCATGAAGGGACTGGCAATGTATCTTATGGCCTTGCTAAGCCTTGTCTCCCCAGGAACTAAGATTGCTGAGAACTTGCCTCGTGTCAAGATGAAGAAAAGACCTCCATTTGGGTGTTAAATGCTGTGTTTAAACTTGATGTAACTCTGGGGTAGATTCAGTTGTGATCCAGGGGTGGGGAACTTTTAACCTTATTGTGCTCTGTGATTGACAAATGAAGGTACTTTACCTATGTTTGGAAACTAATCTCCATTTGAGAAGAGGGGCTTTGTGGTGGACTTAATTAAGGTATAGCCTAGGGGTGGAGAAGTATTTAGAACAGAGACTTTGTAATTGATTGAATGATTGGAAGGTCCTGGGGTGGGGTAGTACTTGGAGATTATTTAATCATACTTAGTAAATACTGTATTTTGAATGATGTCATGTTTTGATCTTCTCTGTTCTGGGTTTGTTACTGAATAAAATAGAGAGCACCTATGCTGGTATTTTGAACCTGGGAAGTTGCCTTTGCTTGGTATTATATTACATTTGTCCAAGGTCACCACTGAGTCAGAAAGCATAAATTGTCCTCCTTTCTATTAGTCATTGTGATCTTCAAGGGATGGTCACTTGTCAGTGAAGATTCTTATTCAGCTGTTGGCTGACCTGGATGATTCTTGGGGACCTTTCTAATCCTGAGACTGATTCTGCGATTCTCCAGAGACAAAGTGCTCTGTCTTCTATGTTAGCACAACATCTGTGGATGAATGCTGGGGCATTTACACCAGTATTTCTGACCTGAGCTGTTTTCTCCCAGTACCTAATGTAAGAAGTAAATGTGAACGGTGTCTAGCGTCACACTGACAAATTGCATTGGACTTTGGGTTCCAGAGAGTTGATTGCACTAACGCATGACAGGAAAGAGGAGCCTGTGGTTCTTAGGCATATATTTGAGCAGTGGTCAGGTTTTCAAGGGAATGTACCTCCTGTATGATGTTGTAGTAGCAAGTACTCTAGCACATCCAGGATGGCCTGCTAGCACAGGGTTCTTTGATCTGCGTTTAAAGGAAGGACCACTCAAAAAGGGTTTAACAAACCTATTTTTTAATTACATTCACTAGTTCAGGGGAAAAGTCAGCACCCTGAACTTGGAGAAAATACAAGCAGAGAAATGAGCACAAAGTGAGTAAAGCAATATTGCTATATACTTTACAAAAATCACTGGATCGAGAGAGCATAGACATCTAAGTATTTGGGGAGCTCTGAACATACAGCTGCTCAGAGTCTCGACCAGGAAGTCAAAAGATCCTCCTCATGAGCGAACCCCCAAAGTAAACTGCCAGCCTCCCAGAATGTATCACAAAGACTCAGCCCCTGATTGACTCAGAGCTAAAAAGCATGAAACTTGCTTGGCTCAGCACAGCTGTGAATTATCAGGGTTCAAAGGAGATTAATCCTTCAGATGTTTACAGTTTAGCCTGAGCCTGGGAAACTGAGCTCCAACACCAAGAAGAAAAGAAAACAACAAAAATCCCACCTTGTGTGTGCTCACAGATACCCAGATTATCCTGCCTCCAGGCACCTCGTCTAGGCGTGTGCTGTTGTAATGCCAGAGAACTAGGCATGTCTTCCTTAGGAGGCTTCTCATGGTCCTTGAGTCAAGTTTAGAGAATGTCTATTGTAATTCCAACACCTTTCCTCTTTCCTTAGGCATCTTCCCTTGGTTAGGGGAATGGGAGAGGTGCTGTGAGATCAGGGAGGAGTCTGCCCCTTCTGTTTGTCTGAGGTTGATCTGATTCTGGCAAAACCCTGTGGGTTTAGGTTATAAGAAGAAAAGAGATTTCATAATTGCTAGCTAAAGTCAGCTAGGTGGCAAAGTGAATAGCGCTGGACCTCTGTTCTGGAAGACCTGAGTTCAAATGTGACCTCAGACACTTACGAGCTGTGTGACCCTGTGTAAGTCACTTAACCTCTGTCTGTACCCAATTTTCTCATCTGTAAAACTATCTGTAATGATAGCACCTGCCTCACAGTATTTTTTGTGAAGGTCAAATAAATTTTTTTTAATTCAGTTTTTAATTTATTAATTTGTTTGTTTCCTTTTAGTTTACAGGATTCAATTCCACAATTCCTTGAATTTCACATTATGTCCCCCTCCTTCCCCTCCCCCCCCATGGTGTCTTATAATCAAGTATAGGATCTGTAAATACTTTCACATTATACAATGGTCAGGTTATAAGGATGGATTATACCAGCTGGAATGAAAAATGGTAAAGAGGACATAAAATCAAATAAGAGAATGAAAAAGATCAGGTATTTTGCTTCCACCTGGATATAAATTTAGTTCTTTCTAGTTCTTTCTCTGGATGCACATTTTTCTCTCCATCATGCGTCTTTTGGGATTGACTTATATCCCTGCATTGTTGAGAAGAGTCCAGTCTATCAAAGTTGGTCATCACACATACGTTGTGTCTGTAATTGTGTACAAATTTCTCCTGGTTCTACTCTTCTCACTCAGCATCAGTTCTTTTAAGCCTCTCCAGGTAAATATGAAGACCGCCTGCTCCCCGTTTCTTATAACACAATAATATTCCATAACATGCATATACCACAACTTGTTCAGCCATTCCCCAATTGATGGACACCCCCTTAATTTCCAATTCTTTGCCACAACAAAAAGAGCTGCTATAAACATTTTTGTACATATGGGTCTTTCTCCCATTTCTTTTTTTTTTTTTAATTTTTAAGCAATCGGGGTTAAGTAACTTGCTCAAGGTTACACGGCCAGGTGTTTCTGGGTGGGTGCTAAGTGTCTGAGCCCGGGATTCGATCTCCAGGTTTTCTCAACACTGGAGCCGGTGCTCTTACTTGCTGTGCTATCTGGCCGCCCCCTTTCTCCCATTTCTATGATCTCTTTGGGATATAACCCTAGGAGTGGTATTGCTGGATCAAAGGGTATGAAAGTATTTATAGCCCTTTGGGCATAGTTCCAGATTGCTTTCCAGAAAGGCTGGATCAGTTCACAACTCCACCAACAATGCATTAGTGTTCCAGTTTGCCTACATCCTCTCCAGCATTTGTCATTTTCCTGTTTTGTCATCTTAGCCAATCTAACTGGTGAGATGTGGTACCTCAGAGTTGTTTTGATTTGCATTTCTCTAATCAATAGTGAATTAGAGCATTTCTTCATGAGCTTATAGATAGCTTTAATTTCTTTCTCTGAAAACTGCCTGTTCATATCCTTTGACCATTTATCAATTGGGGAATGACTTGTATTCTTATAAATTTGACTCAGTTCTCTGTATGTTTTAGAGATGAGTCCTTTGTCAGAGACATAGGTTGTAAAGATTCTTTCCCAATTTCCCACCCCCCTCCTAATCTTGGTTACATTGGCTTTATTTGTACAGAAACTTTTCCATTTCATGTAGTCAAAATTATCCATTTTACATTTTATAATGTTCTCTAATTCCTGTTTCGTCATAAAGTCATTCCCTCTCCACAAGTCTGATAGGTAAACTATTCCTTGTTTTAGCAGACTGCTTACAGTATCCACCTTTATACCTAGATCATGAACCCATTTAGACTTGATTTTGGTATATGGTGTTAGATAATGGTCTATGTCCAGTTTCTGCCATACTATATTCCAGTTTTCCCAGCAGTTTTTGTCAAATAGTGAGTTCTTATCCCAAAAACCAGGGTCTGGGGGTTTATCAAACAATACATTACTGTAGTCGTTGACTTCTGAATCTCGTGTGCCTAATCTATTCCATTGATCCACTCCTCTATTCCTAAGCCAGTACCAAGTAGTTTTGATGACTGCTGCTTTATAGTACAGATTGAAATCTGGTAAAGCTAGTCCACCTTCCCTAGCATTTTTTTTCATTAATTCCCTTGATATTCTGGACCGTTTATTCTTCCAGATGAATTTTGTTACTATTTTTTCTAACTCTATAAAGTAGTTTTTTGGTAAATTAATTGGTATGGCACTAAATATATAATTTAATTTAGGTGAAATTGTCATTTTTATTATATTAGCTCGACCCAGCCATGAGCAATTGATATTTTTCCAGTTAGTTAGATCTGACTTTATTTGTGTGAAAAGTGTTTTGTAGTTATGATCATACAGGTCCTGGGTTTGTTTTGGCAGGTAGATTCCCAAATATTTTATAAAGTCTACAGTAACTTTAAATGGGATTTCTCTTTCTACTTCTTGCTGTTGAGTTTCATTGGAAATATATAGGAATGCTGAGGATTTATGTGAGTTTATTTTATATCCTGCAACTTTGCCAAATTTATTTATTGTCTCAAGCAGTTTTTTACTTGATTCTCTAGGATTCTCTGCGAAGAGTGATAGCTTGGTCTCTTCTTTGCCTAACTTGATTCCTTTGATTTCTTTTTCTTCTCTAATTGCTACTGCTAACATTTCTAGTACCAGATTGAATAAGAGGGGTGATAGTGGACACCCTTGTTTCACCCCTGATCTTATGGGAAATGCTTCCAGCTTCTCCCCATTGCATATAATACTTGCTGATGGCTTTAAATAGATGCTACCTATTATTTTAAGGAAGGCTCCATTTATTCCTATAATTTCTAATGTTTTTAATAGGAATGGATGTTGTATTTTGTCAAAAGCCTTTTCTGCATCTATTGAGATGATCATGTGGTTTCTGCTAGTTTTATTGTTGATATGCTCAATTATACTGATGGTTTTCCTAATATTAAACCATCCTTGCATTCCTGGAATAAATCCTACCTGATCAAAGTGTATTATTCTTGAGATAAGTTGCTGTAGTCTTTTGGCTAGTATTTTATTTAGAATTTTTGCATCTATATTCATGAGGGAGATTGGTCTATAATTTTCTTTCTCTGTTTTTTCTCTTCCTGATTTAGGTATCAGTACCATATTTGTGTCATAAAAAGAATTTGGTAGGACTCGTTCTTCACTAATTTTCCCAAATAATTTGTAGAGTATTGGAATCAATTGTTCTTTAAATGTTTGATAGAATTCACTAATGAATCCATCTGGCCCTGGAGATTTTTTCCTAGGGAGGTGACTGATGGCTTGTTCAATTTCTTTTTCTGAGATGGGGTTATTTAAGTAATTTACTTCCTCTTCAGTTAATCTGGGCAAATTGTATGTTTCTAAATATTCATCCATTTCCCTAAGATTGTCAAATTTATGTGCATACAATTGGGAAAAATAATTCCTAATTATTGTTTTGATTTCCTCTTCATTGGAGGTAGAGTCACCCTTTTCATTTTTGATACTCATAATTTGGTTTTCTTCTTCCTTTTTTTATCATATTGATTAAGGGTCTATCAATTTTGTTGGTTTTTTCATAAAACCAGCTCTTGGTTTTATCTATTAGTTCAATAGTTTTCTTAATTTCGATTTTATTAATCTCTCCTTTAGTCTTCAATATTTCTAGTTTAGTATTTAATTGGGTATTTTGAATTTGTTCTTTTTCTAGGTTTTTTAATTGCATGCCCAATTCGTTGAGCCCCCTTTTCTCTAATTTAATCACGTATGCACTCAGGGATATAAAACTTCCCCTAAGAACTGCCTTTAATGCATCCCACAGATTTTGGTATGTTGTCTCATTATTATCATTCTCTTGAATGAAATTACTGATTGTTTCTATAATTTCTTGTTTGACCCACTAATTCTTTAGGATTAAATTATTTAATTTCCAATGAGTTTTTAGTCTGTCTTTCCCTGGCCCTTTATTGCATATAATTTTTATTGCATCATGATCTGAGAATGATGCGTTTAATATTTCTGCCTTACTGCATAGAATTGTGAGGTTTTTATGCCCTAGAACATGGTCAATTTTTGAATATGTGCCATGAACTGCTGAGAAGAAAGTATATTCCTTTTTATCCCCATTCAGCTTTCTCCAGAGATCTATCATACCTATCCTCTCTAAAATTCTGTTCACCTCCTTAACTTCTTTCTTGTTTATTTTGAGGTTGGATTTATCAAGTTCAGATAGGGGGAGATTAAGGTCTCCCACTAGTATAGTTTTGCTATCTATTTCTTCCTCTAATTCCTTTACCTTCACCTCTAGGAATTGGATGCTACACTACTTGGTGCATATATGTTAAGTAGTGATATTGCTTCATTCTCGATGGTGCCTTTTAACAGGATATAGTTTCCTTCCTTATCTCTTTTAATTAGGTCAATTTTTGCATTTGCTTTATCTGAGATAAGGATTGCTACCCCTGCTTTTTTTACTTTAGCTGAGGAATGATATATTTTACTCCAACCTTTTACCTTTACCTTGTGTGTATCCCTCTGTTTCAGATGTGTTTCTTGTAAACAGCATATTGTAGGATTATGATTTCTAATCCATTCTGCTATCCGTCTCTGTTTTATAGGAGAGTTCATTCCATTCACATTTACAGTTATGATTGTTATCTGTTTCTTTCCCCTCATCCTATTCCTACCCCTGTTAATGTTCGTATTTTCCCTCCCTTCTCCCTTCCCCCCCTTAATAGTTTTCCTTTTGACCACCGCCTCCCTCAGTGTTCCCTTTTTGGCCCCCCTCCATTTTCCTCCCCTTTTCCCCTTACTACTTCCCTCCCTACAAATCACTCCCACCCCCCTTTTGTAACCCTTTTCCCCTCCTACTGCCTGTAGGATACTGTTATACTTAATGAGGTATGCTATTTTTTCTTCGCATCAAGAATGACAGGAACAGATCTCATGCGAAGCTCCTCTCCCTCCCCTCTTTCCCTCTAAAATGATGTGTGTTCTCCTTGTTTACCTTTCTAAGTCACTGTTGCTTCTCGTAATTGGAGGTTGAATTTTCCATTGAGTTCTGGCTTTTTTATCAAGAAGGTCTGGAGCTCTGTTATATCATTGAATGACCATCTCTTTGCCTGGAAGAATATGCTCAGTCTCGCTGGGTATGTGATCCTTGGTTGTAATCCGAGCTGTTTTGCCTTCCTGAAAATTGTATTCCACTGCCTCCAATCTTTCAGTGTGGAGGCTGACAAATCCTGTGCAATCCTCACTGTGGACCCTCGATATTTGAATTGTTTCTTTCTGGCCGCTTGAAGTATTTTCTCTTTTATCTGGTAGTTCTGGAGTTTGGCCACAACATTTCGAGGATTTTTCAGTTTGGGATCTCTTACAGTAGGTGTCCGGTGGATTCTGTCAATTTCTATTTTCCCCTCAGGTTCTAGTATCTCAGGGCAGTTTTCCTTAACGAGCTCTTGGAGAATGTTGTACAGGCTCATTTTTTCATCATAATTTTCTGGTAGGCCTATGATTCTCAGATTATCCCTCCTGGATCTGTTTTCCAGGTCAGTTATTTTTTCTTTGAGGTATTTTACCTCTTTTTCTAATTTTTCATTTTTGTTGTTTTGCTTGGCTAATTCTTGGTTCCTCATAGAGTTATTTGTTTCCATTTGTTTAATTCTTGTTTTTAGCAAATCATTTTCCTTGGTTAATTTTTGAAGCTCCTTTTCCATATCATACACTTTTGTTTTTAGAGAGATGTTTTCCTCATTATAATGTTTTTCTAATTCTGCTATTTTCGTTTTGAGAGAATTATTCATTTTGTCTTCTATCTCTCTCATTTTGCTTTCAAAGTTCCTTTTGATCTCATCTAGGAGAGCCTTCTGTGCTTGGGATCCATTCCCTGTTGAAGTCTCAGCTGTGGGTGTGGAGTCCACAGTGTCTCCCTCTGAGGTTGGTTCCTCCCTCTGAGGATAGTAAGGACTCTAGAGTCTTTGTCTTTGTAGTCTGCTTTCTACCCATTTTGAGGCAGTGTCCTAGCCACGCCCTTCCTCTAGGATCCCAAGCCTTTACTGTAGAGGGTTTTGCCCTGGGGCAAGAGTTACTATATTTTCAGGGTCAGAGGGGGGGTTTGGAGCAAGTGGGGTTCACTCTGCCATCCTTGTCTTTGGAGGTCCTGAAAGGGGTTTAAAAAAAAAAAAGATTTCTGGGCTATGAAGTGGTAGCCCCAGGAGTGTTTGCTGTCCAGTATAGGGGCCCCTGTATTTGCTTCTTACCTTGCTCTTTCCAGTCCCAGCCCTTTGGTGATAGGCCTGGTAGTGGACCTTGTGGTTGGTGGGAAGACTTGCCCTCCGAGTTGATCAGGCCCCTTCCAGACCTACGTCCGCCACGCCTTCCCGCACAGGCCGCTGCCCCTTCCCTGCCTGCGCCCCGTGCTGCCGCCGCCGCACCTTCCCGCGCGCCGTCGCCCGCTATTATTCCTTATTGGAACTTGTCCTTCGTATCTATGTATTGATAAATCTGGAAACGGCCACAGCTGCTGCTGATCTGGAGTCCCTCTGGCTGGTGGCTGGTCAGGCCCGCCCTGGGGCTAAAGCCTCTGCGTGGGGCTGGGCTCGGATCCCAGAGCGTTGAGCTGGCCGATTCCTGCTGGCCTGCCGGGCTGTTCTCAGCGGGAGGTTAGCTTCTCTGTGTCATTTTGTGGGTTCTGCAGATCCAAAGTTTGTTTAGAGTCCCCTTTTTACATGGATTGGGGAGGGTGGAAGCCCGAGCTGCGGGAGGGTCGTGCTTCTGCTCCGCCATCTTGGCTCTGCCCCCCTCAAGGTCAAATAAATTAACATGTAAAATGGTTTGCAAAACTTAAAAGTGCCTCTATTTAATGCTAGATGTGATGAGGATTTCATTTTAAGCTAAGTGATATTTAGATTTAGTTTTAGAGAAAAAGGAATAACTAAAATTAAATATGTGAAATATATAATGCAAATTATGAAAGATAAGTAGAAAATTATTAGCTATAGATTTTTCAAACTAACCTACCTGTTTACCTAATACAGTTGCCTCAGAATGATCGTCCTACCTCATGGCCTTTCACCACTAGGAGTTATTCAGTGAGACAGAATATGATAGAAATATAAGGACACCTGGGTTCTGTAGCCTGGGCATGTCACAATCTATGTTGTACTTAAAATTTTTTTTCATCTGCAATTTGGAAATAGTAGTATCTATCCTTTGGATTGTTGTCGTTTAGTCATGACTGACTCTTCATGGAGTTTTCTTGGCAAAGATATTAGGGTGGTTTGCTATTTACTTTTCCAGCACATTTTAAAGATGAGGAAACTGAGGCAAACAAGGTAAAGTGACTTGCCCAGGGTCACAGAGCTAGTGAGTCCAGATTTGAAATCTGGAAGATGAGTCTTCCTGACTCCAGGCCTGGCACTCTATCCACAGCACTGTCTGGCTGCTTGAAAAATATCAGGTGCTAATCAAATTTAGGGTATATTATAGCTAATAACTGATTACATTTATATACTCTAGAATGGTATAGTGGGAAGGGTGCTGGACTTGAACTTGAGACTTGGGTTCATATCCCAGCCTGGATACTTATTAGCTTTGTGAGCCTGGGCAAGCTACTTAAACTCTCAGTTTAAGGAGACTCAGTTTCCTCATCTGTAAAGTGGGGATAATAAAAAATACCTGTAGTACAGATGAGTCCCAGGGTTGTTTCTAGGCTCCCATGAATATGTAAAGCACTTTGTTGTATATCTTGAAGAACTAAGTTAATGGAAGTTATTATTGTTGTTTTTACATTAATCTTCCGGCAGAAATAATCACTTGCCCTAGTTAAAAGGTAACCCTGAACAAACAAGACTTGTAGGGATAGAATGAGCAATAATTCTCATTCAAAACAAGGGACTTTATAACATAGGACAGCTCTTCTAAGTGATATATATATATATATTTTTAATATGCTAAAAAATAAAAATCAAACCATGTTTTATGTAACATAAAAGCTAGAACAATTTTGTCATCAGACTTAAGCCTAACCATTCATTCTCAGATTTGCTTTTATTCCTAGTTGCAAGATCTCCAGTACCTGATTGAGAACATTTGGGCTTCCCAGTCAATCCTCAGCGCTTGGAATGATCTCTATGATTTGGTCATTGTCAGATGGAACAAAACACAGGAATGGGCCCCTTGGAACTGTATTCTCCTGACCAACGATGAAGCAAATGCTCATCTCAGGATGAAGAACCTTGAGGAGGTAGGAAAGATGGAAGGGCAGTTTGGGGGCAATTGTCTTAATAATCTTAATAAAGTTAAAATGAATTGCTTCCCAAATGCATATTCCTGAATCTTTATGGGTAGCTGTGTTTAAAGACAATTAACCAGTGAATCAACAAGCACTTACAAAGCAAATGCAGAAAATGAAACAATTATTTACTTTCAAGGAACTTTGATTACATTGGGGGAGACAAATTCATATGTAAGTACATATAGAATAAATATGAAGAGAAAAACCATCCCTATAGGAAGTCGTTGATACTGTGGGATTAAGGAGGTAGGGCACTAAGCAATTGTGGGGATGAGGAAAGTCTTTCAGTAGAAAGTGGTCCCCAAGTCAGTCTTGAAAGAAGAGAGATTGTGTGAGGCGGTGGCAAGCCAACCATTCTGGGCTGAGATGGAGGGCCATGTGTGGGGAAGGGAGTAATATCGTTTAGCTTGAGTACAGAGTGAGGGATGGCTCCAATACACATGACTGCCTCTGCCTCCGATTTCCTCTGTGGCACAATCTCTCTGTACTTATGTTCATCAGCAGTTTGGGAATAATATCTGCCTCTGTACTGCTGCTGTGAGAATATGATAATGAATAGGAAAAAACTTTCAAAGTCATGAAGGGCTACTAGTTCATAGGTGTTGAAAGCAGGTAGAAGACTGTAGCCTCATTGATCTAGAATCCGAGCAGACGTGAGGAGCCATCCTTTCATTTTACTGAGGCCCAGGGAGGGTGACTTGCCTAAGGTTACACAGGCAGTCATTTGAAACCAGGTAGGTAGGATTTGAACCCAGGTCCCCTGACTCTCAAACTAGTGTTCTTTCCTCTGGACTGTGTTGTCTTCTCTTTTCTGACGTTTCATTTTCTAATGATTAATATACAACATATATAACCCCACTCACCTCCATATATATCTTACATATAAGATCTGCAAAAATACAAGTCTATAATGTTGGATAGTCAACATTTTCCTATGTCTAGTTCTAAATATTGAGAATAAGTGTTTAAATGATAACAGTTTACACATCAAGCACATATCAGTCACCTACCATGGGCCAGGTACTGTGTACTAAGCTATGGGTATAGGAAGATAAAAAATTAAACAGCCCCTGAGCTTGAGGAGTTGCCCTTCTTTCTGGGGAATGACATTTCTGTTTGTAAGTATGTACAAAATGAACACCAGGTGGTTTTGAGGAGGGGACTCAGCAGCTGGGTCAGGAAAGGCCTCCTGTAGGGAGGTGGAACCTGAGCTAAACTTTGAAGGAAACTAGGCATTCTAAGGGGAGGAGGAAGGAGGCATTCCAGGAGGGGGGCATAGCCCTTGCAAAGGCACAGAGATGGGAGATGGAGCATCCTAAATGAGGAACACAGTTGGAATGTAGTGTGTGGGAAGGGGAACAAAGGATAATAAGCCTGGGATGTACAATAAAGCTTTACACACATGTTAGATATTTTGGTTGTATAAAAATGTTTTCTGAATCTACTTTGTCTCTGCATGGATCATTGAGTCTCTTGTAGCAGCAAATGTCATTCTTTCCATGTCTACAAGATCTCTTTAGGACAGTGACTCCTAGGAAGGCTCCAAAAGCCTAATACGGCTGTAGAAGTAGCTCAGATCACTGGTTTAGACCCAGCACAGACTGAAGTTCTGTCATTTCTTTACCCAGAGTTCCTTAAGACAACTAAATTTGAAGAGTCCCCAAATGGCAATGCTGATTGGTAGTTTTAGAAAGCCAGGATTAAATCAGTCCCGCAGGATAAATTGCCTTCTTACCCTTGGGGGCAATCTCTTTAAAAAGGGCTCTTGAGACTCAAGTTTTATATCAAAATTTACACAGAAGACTATGGAAAAAGAAATGAAAATATCCCAGAATTGATTGAAATATGACTACTCCCCTGTGACGCTTCTCATTGTATTAAGAATGGGAATGCTCTAAATGAGAAAAAGGTTTATAAATATGAACCCTTATCTGTTTTCCTGAGCTTTAGTCATTGAAAGAGTCCCCCAAAATGGAGAATGCTGTAAGTTTTGTTATATTACAGAGACACATTGCACTTAAACTGGCAATCATTGTGTTGGAATATGATTTAGTATAGTCACCTAGGCTCAGGGCCCCATTATTCATTTGCTTCCTGCTACTCTACATGATAGAAGCATTGCAAAAATGAAATGTCATTTATTGTTTCCAAATTTGAAGTCTGGGATGAAATTGGTAGAACATGTTGATGAACAGATTTGAGGCGTCTCTGCTGACTTCCAAGGGAACTCTCTCCCTGAAGGCTCCAGATGAGAGCATACCGGAGAGGATTCATGCATTTAATTCAGAAGGCAGTTTGGCCACTCAGCAGCTGAGATGCATTCTCTGCCCACCATTGATTCAATCTCAGCTGTTGGTGATTTCATGAAAGGTGCCACCTGAGGGAAAATAAAGGAAATACTCTTCAAATAGTACTTTTTTGCAAGATTTTGCACAGATTTTCTTATTTGTCTGCTCTATGTGCGTAGGGTTGGGGATGCTGATGTGGTTAATATATTTTTGTTAAATTGAATTTGCAACTTATTTTCACTAGACTATTAAGAGGCAGGAGGGTTAATGCCTCAATGTCTTGTCCCTTCTGTAACTCACTGGGTGACTTTGACCACATTCCTTTCCCCTTCACAGACTCAGTGTTCTCTATAAAGTGAGGGAGGGGCTTTAAGGCTATTTCTAGCTCTGACATCCTGTGAGGAATTGTGACATAATGGGCAGAAAGCTGGCCTTGAAGCCAGGACACCCTGGTTTTGACACACACATGGCCTCATCCTCCCTGTAGGCAATGCCTTAAGTTGGCTCTGAGTTTGAGAGAAGGTACTGAGGTACATTGATAGAAAAGGGAAACGGATCCAGGTCCTATCCACATCCTTTTAGGATTAAAAGAATGTTCACATACAGGACTGGGGAACCTGCAGCCTCAAGGGCACACTTTGTTCTTTGAAGTCTGGATTCAGTCAAAGAGCTGTACTTGAGGACCTAGAGGGCCACATGTGACCTCAAAGCCACAGGTTCCCCACCCCATCACACAAATCACCTCACTGTTCCTTACCACCCCTAGAGGGGAATGGTAGGGCATGCTCTGTGAAACGAATATGGAGACTGCGTGCATGGACCCCAGAGTGGCACAGCTATGATAATGCTCAAGCCATGTCTCCCAGCAGATTTTGCAGTTCTAGGGCTGTGACTTTCTCCACTGCACTGTGCTACTGTATTCTCCGCAGGGAACGTAATAAAGATTACAGTAGTGTTATATATTATATTTGATAAGCCAGGTTGCCTCATAAACATTTAATCACCAGAAATGTAGCCAAGACTATCAGCGTCTTCTCATTTAGGACAGTGAGCTAGAGTGAACCCCATTCCCAGCGCTGAGATTCCAGTGCTTCTCCAATTAATCCGCACAGCTCCCTTTGAGTATTTAATCTAATTACTGCCGTATCAAATTAAATGTTCTATTTGTATGCATTTCTAATTTCAGGATGCCAATATGATTGGATTTCTCTAAGTCAAGCTGAGGCTCCAAACCAGGCTGACTCAAAATATTTCCTATAATTATGGTTTGAGGCCACTGTGATGTAAGCTTTTATATTCAATTTAGGCAAGGAACAAGAAAGAGTCTTCTCAGTTTATCTTTGTGTTGCAGGTTTAAGTATTTCCAGGCTTCTCTTAATTTACAGGCTGTATTTACCCACTCAAAATTTAGGAAAAATAACCATGTTCTTTTTCAGAAACTAAACTAACATTGAATGAGGGTCTATAATCCTGATAAGGAGATAGAGAAATACATACAGAAAGACTCCTGCTTTATGAATTTTTTTTACATAGAAAAAAAAAAACATTGAAGACTGAGGTGGGTTGGGGCTAGGGGGAGATAGAAAATCGAAGTTCTAGTTCCAATCTCTGTTTGGTGTCACTGATATTCCTGTTCTCACTTCCCCCCCCCCCCAATTTAGTATACTCCCCAAGGAAGTGAATTAACTTGTTCAAAGTCCATCTCATTTGTTCATTTTAATGGGATGTCCAGTGCCTTCTAGCACAAATAGGTACAGCTTCATCATTTCCCCCTGAAAAGGTTAAATACTTTTTTCTCCCTGATACTTGTTCTATTAATATATGCTTTTGCCTTTGGGTTTAGAAAACCCCATTGTGGGAAATCTTAGGCTTCTTTACCCTCCACTGCAGCTCTCTACAGAAGCCATTTGTGCCACTTAGCACCCAGCCAGATCCATTTCTTCTTACTGTGGTCTAATGGCCAAATTCCTTTGCTATTGTCAAGTTCCCAGGCAACTAATGCATATTGGTTACCTACTTGATATACTTGAAGTCCTACCTAGGTGGTATTAAGATTAAGTTTTTCTATCTTGATTTTTATATATTTTTAAAGTTCTATTGAAGTATATTGTTTTTATATAACATGTAATCTCCAGATTATTCCCATTCCATAAGAACTTACTTATAACAAAAGAAAATAATTAAGCAAAAACTAACAAAAAAATGATGGTATCTGAAAGTTCATTCAACATTCCATGTCTGTAGCATTCCTAAGCTTTCCATTTTTAAGTGGGTTATTTTTTTTACTTGAACAGAAATCTGTTTTTTTCTCCCTGCCACTGCCATTTCATTAAAAAGAATGAAAAGAAAAGAAAAAAAATTTCTAGTATCATATACATAGTCAAGCAAAACTGATTTCCTCATTGTCTGTATATGATATATAGATGTATAGACATAGATATCCATACATATGTGTATATCAATTATGCATATTTTTTATACGGAATATATGTGTATCTATATATATATGTCTGCACACATATATAAAATTCTGTACTCTTAATACAGCACCTCTTTATAAGGAAGTAGATGGCATCATTGGTTCTTTAGAATCATGGACGGTCATTGTATTGATCTTGGTTCTTACAGTTTTCAAAGTTGTTTGTCTTCATAGTGTTGTTATTATGGAAATTGTTTTTCTGATTCTGCTCATTTCCTTCTTCATTTCTTTATCAATTTATTAAAGTGATGCTGTGGATAGAATGCTGGGTCAGAGTCAGGAAGATTTGAGCTCAAATATGCCCTTAGGCACTGTGATTCTCTGCAAGTCACTTAACCTCTGTCTGCCTCCATTTCCCCATCTGTAAATTGGGAATATTAATAGTTCCTACCTCCTAGGGTTGTTGTGAGGATAAAATGAAATAATATTTGTAAAGTGCTTTGCCAACTTTAAAGCATTACATAAATTCTAGCTATTTTTACTCAAAATTGTTATTTTTTATAATATTGATGTTATAGTATATAAATTTTCTCCTTACTTCACTCCACATAAGTTCATGTAAGTCTTTCCATGTCTCTTTGAAATCATCTATTTCCTCATTTCTTACAGCAAAATAGTATTCCATCACATTCTTATACTACAGTTGATTTTCTCAGTCAGTATATCCTGCTTATCTACTGACTTTTGATATACTTTCTGTTGAAAACCTTGGGTGCCTAGTAGAGGGCTGGGGTTCCTGTTCTCTCTCAATGAAATGTGTGACCTTGGGCATATTATTGAACCTCTTTGGGATTCCCTTCTCACTTTTGTAGAAAGAGGAGTATGACACCTATGCTGCTCTTCTTCTGGCAACACAGGAAAGCACTTTGAAAAGTATAAAGTCATAACAACCAGTATTTATATGCCCCAGTAGCTGTGCCAAGAAGACCCCAGTGGGGGGCGTCACAAAGTCGGATACGACTGAAAAATGACTGACCAATTTAAATGTCAGACTTGAGGGATTTGCATTTTTATCTTGCAGGGGAGAGCCACTGAATGTTTTTGATAAGGAGACGGACATGATCAGATCTATGTTTGCCTTATTAATTGGCTTTGTGAAGAATGGGCTGATAAGGAATTCCTGGCATCAGAATACATACATATATATATATATATATATATATATATATATATTATACACACACATTTAGCTGTGTCTGTCTGTCTATCTATACACACACATATATTCCATATACATTTAGATAAGCCTTGTTGGCTTCACCTTTTAGAATATAAACTCCCTGCAAGTAGAGATTGTTTCATTTGTTGTTTTTGTATCTCTAGTGCCTTAGTACAGCACAGGGCACATCATAGGCACTTAGTAAACACTTATTGATTGGTTAATAATAGTAGCAGGAAGACTTTGGTTAAACTCTTGCTTCTTAGGAGGTAGGTAAGTTATTTAACTTCTTTCTTCCTTAGTCTCTTCATTAGTTGAATGAGGATAATAATAACTCATAGCACCCACCTCACAGGGTTATTGTGAGGTTTAAATGACATAATAGTTGTAATGTACTTTGCAAATTTTAAAAGGGCACATTCATATTAGTCACTTCCTTCCTTCCTCTTTCTTTCTCTCTTTCTTTCTTTCCTTCTCTTTCTTTCTTTCTTTCTTTCTTTCTTTCTTTCTTTCTTTCTTTCTTTCTTTCTTTCTTTCTTTCTTTCTTTCTTTCTTTCTTTCTTTCTTTCTTTCTTTCTTTCTTTCTTTCTTTCTTTCTTCCTTTCTTTCTTTCTTTCTTTCTTTTTCTCCTGGAAGCTTTCATCACCCTTGCCATTCTTTCTCATCACTACCCTTTGCCCCTCTGTTTAGAGGGTGGAGTCATGAACTCCAAAATCTCCATTTAAGGAGAAGCTTAGCTCAGATGTCTCATTTCTTACCTGGTTATACTACCCTTGTACTTCTCTGTCTTCTTCCCCATGCCACTGCATCTGGGTACCTGACTTCCCCCCCCACACACACACACTTTTTAGCCTTTTATGTATTGTCTTCCCCTATTAGATTGTAAGTTCCTTGAGGGCAAAGACTATTCCTCCCTCCCTCCCTTTCTCCCCCCCTTCTCTCCCTCTCTCTCTATCTCTCTCTCTGTGTCTCTCTTTCCGCAGTATTTAGCACAATGCTTAGCACATAGTAGGTTCTTAATAACTATTTATTGACTGACAAAAAAAAACCCTCAAGAAAAGAGTATGGGGGGGTTGGCTAGGTGGCACAGTGAATAGATCACCAGCCCTGGAGTCAGGAGGACCTGAGTTTAAATCCATCCTCAGACACTTAACACAAAAACTAGCCGTGTGACCTTGGGCAAATCACTTAACCTCAACTGCCCTCCAAAAAGCAAAAAAAAAAAAAAGAAAAGAAAGAAAAGAGTATGTAGAGGCAAGCACATCCTTGTCATCACTATTTAGTTGAGCAGTTCAGGATACAGGATTTAAGTGGAAACCATGGTGACAATGGATGAATTGTGAAATATGAGGATGAGAATAAAAAAAAATAAGAGCTGCAACAAAGACAGAAATATTCATGAATTAGATGTGATGCAGAAGTAAAGGCAAGGCAAGTGTTGTGCCTGGTTTTCCCATTCCCCAACCCCAGGGAAATGAGCAGACTGGTTCCACCCTCCCCCACTGAATCTCCGCCCTTTCCCAGTCAGCTCACCTGCACAGAGGTGGTTGGGGCTTCTGGGTCATGGAGACTTGGCGCAGGCGGGCATTTCAAGGTGTGTACTGACCAATCACTGTTTTTGGCCTCTGCGAGTTCTTGCTTACATAATACCTAACCGTTGGCAGCATGGCCTCCCTTTAAAAGCTGAGGTTTTATCTGAGATCGCTGCTGTATGACCTGGGATGGTGCGGTGGTACCTCGTCAGCCCTCCTGATATGGCCTGATCAGCCAACATGGCGTATAATAAAGGGACCAATTCTAAATTGTTACTTGGGTCTTGCTCGTGTTTTCTGGGTACAACACAAGGAGGTGATAAAGAGGCTAGATTTGAAGGTAGCACAAGTCTGAGAGACTGTTCTTTTAATTTATGGAATTATAGAGCTTGGAAGATCCTTCAGAGATCATCCATTTACAAAAAACCATGAAATTAAGCTCTTGGAAGTTTGTTATGACTTATTCAAGATCATGTAACTCATGGAAGAAGTAGGGCTAGAATCTGAGTCTCTTGATTTCTGGTCCAATGTTAGAAACTCTCCCTTTCCCCTTATTACTCTATATTTTTGTCTCTTCTTCACATAGCTAACCAGCTCCAGGAGTGGACAACCTACAGTCTCGCGGCCACATGTGACCCTCGTGGTCCTCAAGTGCGGCCGTTTGACTGAATCGAAACTTGTTCTATGACGTTTGAATTTGTTCAAAGGGCTACACTTGAGGACCAAGAGGGCCACATGTGGCCTCGAGGCTGCAGGTTCCCCATCCCTGAGTCTAGACAAATTCACCCAGTATGTAAATTCCCTTCTTGCAGGTTAATTAGTCCTTTGTAGAACTTTTCAGATTGCTTATCTCTAGCCCCACAACACTAAATGTACTCTACCCAGAATAGAGGTATCAAATATGTTTCAGCAACACTCCCCAGTGCCAGCCAGAACCAGATTAAAATGTAATTGGGACATATTTAGCAAAATAAAAATACAGTGAAACATAACGTTAATTAATATGTAGTTTTCTAAGTCAATACAGGGCCTGGCTTGCAGAGATCTTTCTGTATGATTTAGTGGTCTCCCCTTTCCCCCATTTGAGTTTGGAGCCCTCAGAGCTTGATGTACCTAATTATTACATTGACATAAAGTCAGGTTTGCCTCTATCACTTATGCGGAGATTGAACAAGAAAGGTAGTGAGACACAGAGTAGAAAAGGAGTTTTTACTGGTCATCCACATGAAAACAAACCCAGCTGTGACAATTAACAGAATATGGGTTTTCTTCTCTTTCAGGGATATGAACCAGTGTTTATTCACAGGATCAAGCACAAGCACATTCTAGCTAAGAACTATTTTTCTCAGATTCCAATGATGGCTGCATTTTTGCATCATGAGGATGAAGCAGAGGAGGAGGAAGAAAGTAATGAAACAAAGGAGAAAGAAAGTAGCCCAACAGAGGAGGAAAAAGATAAGGAAACAGTAATGTCTGTAATGCCCATGCCTATACTCAAGGAAACAAAGGCATAATGCCTTCCACATTAGTGTTTTCTTCTGTGACTAATCGAGTAGCCTAATTATAATGCAAGTAAAAGACAGGGTTTGTGCCTTTTTGTGGCATTTCTTAATTACTTATTTTGAGGAGTGGGGTAAGTTTTATGAAAACAAAACATCCTTACATCAAATGTTTTAATGTTGGTCTATTAGTTTAAAATCAGAGAACACTTTTGTAACCACATGCAGTGTTTTGAAGTAAAAAGAAAATGTGCCTGTCTCATTATTTGAAAACTGATATTTATACAATCCTTTAAAAATTTTTCAGAGTGCTTTATGTACATTATAAATGATCTCATCTGAGCCTCATGAAATTTTTGTGAGCTAGGTACTACTGGCAATGCTATCCTTGTTTTACAGCTGAGGAAACTGAGGCTCTGAATTTGACTCGTTCTTGGTGACACAGCTATTATCTCTTTTTTTTTTGGAGAGGGGAAGGCAGTGCAATTGGGGTTAAGTGACTTCTCACATGGCTAGTGAGTATTAAGTGTCTGAGGCCAGATTTGAACTCAGGTCCTCTTGACTCCGGGGCCAGTGCTCTATTCACTGTATTCACCTCTACACAGCTATTATCTGTAGTAGGATTTGAACCCAGATCATCCTGGCACCAGGGCCAATCCTTTATCTACTCTACCACATTGCCTCTGACTTGTATACCCAATCATGTTTTTATTCATTTTTTTCAGACATCTTAAAATAGTTAAGTGTTTCATAGGTAGAATGAAAGGACTTGGCTTATTTGCATTAGACATAATGAATTTTGGTTTTGGACACTAGTACACGTGAGTTCTTTTTTTGATTCTTCCCCTTATTTACTGTGAGACTTTGCCAAGTTTATCTTCTATTTCTCAGTTTTCTCATCTGTCTAATACATATAATTATTGTTCCTGCTCTTCTATAAGGATTATTGTGAGAATTTTGAAGTAGAACCTTTCCTTGCTTATTAAATGCCCTCCTTCCTCAAGAAATGTCCTGAAGCTGTCCTCTGTCATTGTCGAGGCTTCCTGACTCAGTGGGAATAAAACATGTTCACCACCTGCCCAACACCTCTCAGAATCACTTTCCTATCCCATACTAGCTAAATGACCTGCAAAGCAGTAAGACAAGTGAAACAATAACATGCTGCCTTAAAACATCTGATATAATGCACTTTTGTTAGAGTTGTCACCATCACTATAAACTGTTGGAGAACAGAGAGCATATTTTTTCACAACTCTCTGCTGTGTGGCACTATAGGGACACCAGGGACGAGTGACGGTGATGGCACCATGCATCTAAGTAGGCTGTGGTTTCACCTGGAATTTGCAGCACAGTTGACTGGGCACATCTCTCGCTACAGTACACTTAACCTCCTTATTTGAAGTAGGAAGACCGAGTTGAGTAGTTTGAGCAAAAGTTCATAAAACTGTTCTGCCATGTGTGTTGACATGGCCTATCTGAAAACCCCTAGAGACGTTCTTCCTGTTACAAACAATACTTTAATATAAAAAACTTGTGATTTTACGATCTAGATGAAATCATGCATCCTTATTTGCTTTTGAAAGATTAAACAAAAGGTTTACTTTATGTATTTCTCACAGTTTTTTTTAAAAAGTTGATTTGATGTATAAAAATACACTTCTAAAATTTTGCTCATATATTTGCACATAGTTCAGGAAAACATTTATATCACATAAGGTAAAGTATACGTTTCCTTGGTGTTACTAATATTATGAGGTAGCCAGTAACCTTTTTTGCATTCAACCAGACTAGTGACTTTCAAGTAATATATAACACTCAGATATCCAAATAGTGATAGTTTAGTGACTCTTAGCAGTTACAGGTGTCTCAGACGGAGTGGCTGTCCCAGTAGGTAGTGGGTTCTCTGTTGTCTGAGATGTTTAAGTAGAGTTTAGATGTCAGCTTATCAGAGGTTTTGAAGATAGATTTCTTGTTCAGGTGTACATTGGACTAGATCATAGCAGAGTTTTTATTTTTGACATTTGATCCTGTGTGATTCCCATCTATGTCCTTAAATCACCATTTTGGAGGCTTTTCTTTTAATATTTTTTGGAGAGTAGTACAATACTTGAACTCTTCTATCTGTATTGTCTCTCACTGTGACCAAGTTGCCTTCTTTTTTGGTGATTCATATGCTTGATGGGGTCTTGAATACCACTTTTTCCCTGAAGTCATCATTGGTAATATGCTGCAGCCACACCTATTATTTATTTTTTGATTGTCCTTTGGGGCTGCTGCAGTTTTTATTCTTCTAAGATTGTGATGGTATTGGTTAATTCACAATACCGAGTTGAAATCTGTATCTTTGTAATTTCTGTTTATTGATCTTAATTCTGCCATCTAGAGCCAATCAGAACCAGTCATCAACCACATGACAACCCACCATCTTTTTTAAGAACAATGTCCATGTTCCCCTAAGTCTTCTTTTTCGGACAATGTATGACATTGTTTCAAAATAATTCACCATTTTGTTCATCACCCCCTTGGCAATTCGGTTTGCTAGTGTCGCTTCTAAATATTGCATTATTTTTCATGTACTTTTCTCCTCACATGTTGTTTCTCCCTCAGTGGAATTAAGGTTCTTTGAGGCCAGGGGCGATTTTTTGTGTTATCTTTGGTGGAGGTGGGGTGAATCAGGGAAGGATTCCTGGAGGCAGTTCCATCTGCACTGAACCTTGAAAGAGAGAAAATTCTCAGATGTGGACAGAGTGCATTCCAGATGACGACATAAATCAAATACTTAGAGGTGAGAGAACGTCAAGTTTAGGGACATTAGTAGCCCAGTTTGTCTGGAATGAAGAGTGCATAAAAAGAATGAATTTGAAATAAGCCTAGAAAGATAGGCTAGATCCAGATTGTAGAAAGATGAATAGTTTTTACCTGAGAAGCAAAAAGAAAACATTGTAAGTTTTGAGCCAGAGGAGAGCACATGATCCTTTGTACTGTAGGAAGATTGTTTTGGCAGCTGTGTGGAGGATATATTGGCAGTAGGGAGACCCATTAGCAGACTATTGCAGCGGTCCAAGAGAGAGGTAACGAGGTCCTGAACTAGACTTGTGGCCATGTGGGTGGAGAATAGGGGTGGGAGAGATTTTTCTAGTCTAAAAATGTTGAGCTTTTGGGACTGACAGATGGATACTGCCATGGTCACTGAGAATGCTACCCCCTTCATCTTGTCTAACATCCTCTCTTCCTGACATTTTCTGACAACTTCCCCCTACCCCCATGCTCATAATCTTTTTGCTCACAGCTAATATCTAGCATTATCCTGCCTCTGACATCAGACATCACAAATGAGAAACCAACCACATGCACCTGAGTGAGAACAGGTGACTTCCCTCTTAAAACCACCATCTTTGACTGCCTCATTGCCTTTATGTGCAAGTAAAAGAAGGCCAAGCATCCCACACACCGATTACAAGAGATGGAGCGTTGGAAGATGAAAAGCATGTGTCAAGTCTGAAGGAAACCTGTCTGAAAGACCATCATTGACCCCATTTCTTCTTCTGTGGCCTGAAGGCTATTACACTGAGGCCCAGTTGTAGCTCTCTCCCCATAAGCTTAATCCCAATTGTATCCTTTGTCCCAAACTTTCTTCCCTCACTACCCCTGTTCTCCCGTGTTCTTGGTTTTATATTCTTACCTTCTCCTTATGTGTCTTTAAAAAGCATCATAATAAAATTCCTATTTCTTTATACATTACTGGATTGTCTGTTTCTTTTGTTGAACGTCCTCTAAGCCACATAACTGCTGGTATCGACTGGGGTAGAGGCATAGATGCAGAGTCAACAAATCAGCTTGACTATGGGAGAAGTGAGGGATAGGAAAGTAGCAAAGATGTCCCCTGTGGTTATGCCCATAAGTAACTGGAAAGAACAATAGTGGCCTCAACAGTAGAAAAAGTGTGGAGAAGTGAGGTGAAGAGAGAATAAAAGTTCCATTTTTGCACTTGTTGAATTTGAAATAACTATGGAACAGCCAGCTGAAAATATCTAACAGGTAGCTGGTGATGTGAGATGGGAACATAGAAGAGAGGTGAGGACCAAATTTAGAGATTTGGGAATCATTAACATAGAAATGATACTTGAAATCATTTGAACTGGTGAGATCACCAAGGGAGAAAAAAGAGGGTCCAGTACATCCAGTCTTAGGGAGTGAGAGATGAAGAACCAGGATCACTAATGAGACAAAAAGAAGCAGTCAGACGTGTATAAAGAAATTCATGGGAAAGTAGTGTTATGGAAGCCAACAGAGAGATGGGTGTCTAAGAGAAGTAGATCAAAAGCATCAAAAGCCTGCAGAGGTCTAGGAGGGCGGGGAAAAAAGAAAAGACTTAGAAGTCAAGCTAGCTGGCAACTTCATAGTGGAGTGTTTCAGTAGGTGCTATCAAGTCTGATTGTGAACATGAGCAAGGTGATAAAGAAGTAACGAAAATGAGTAGATAATTCTACAAGCTTGGCAGTAAAGCAAGCTTGAAGGGTTAAGTAAAGGTTTTTAAAGAATGCAGAGGAAATGGTATGCTTGAACATGTAGGCAGAGTGGCAGATATATCTGTATCTTTGTATGTATCTCTTCTCCCCTCCCCTATACCTTCCCCGCCTGCTCTCTCTGTCTTAGAAGACACTGGCTAGAATGGGCCCCAGTGCAGAGTCTGCCTCCTCCTCAGAGTCTAGAACAAAGGAGGTGAGAAGAATAGGTGGAAATAGAGAGGAAACTGAGGGGTGGAATAGAGGAGGTGAGATAGCCTGGGACAGATGGACTTGATTTCCTTAGTAAAAGGTATCATTTGTTGAGAAAGAGGTGACTGTGGATGACTTAGGGAGCTCGAAGAGATGGTAGAAAGTTAGGAATAGCCATTGCAGGTGTCATGATAGTAATATGGTGAAGGATAAAGGGATTTCTATGCAGCAGTGAGGGCCCATTTGAGATTAATATGAACTTTTTTTTTGAAGGGAGAAAGGCAGGGCAATTGGGGTTAAGTGACTTGCCCAAGGTCATACAGCTAGTAAGTGTTAAGTATCCAACGTTGCATTTGAACTCAGGTCCTCCTGACTCCAGGGCCAGTACTCTATTCACTGCTCCACCTAGCTGCCCCTAATATGAACGTTTAATGCACATTATATGCTTGCTTGAGTTCCTCCAGTGGTATTCAGCAGCACAGGATAAAGAGCAGAGAAAATAAATGATGGTAGGGGTGATGTAGGGTTGGAGATGACAGTGTAAAGATGGTCAACTACAGTTGAAGAGGAAAGTGAGGCTGGAGTCAGGGTGATAGGCTAGAAGACCAGGGTGGGATAGAGTGACTGGAGGGTGAGGTAAAAAGAAATTCTTATACATGTATAATGTGTTCCAAAGGAGCTCCATTCTGGGTTTGGGTAATAGACAATACAAACATATTTAATTTTTGAATTTAGTCAGTGGCTAAACCTATCACATACCACACCTTAGTGCTTAGCCTTCTGCTCATCCTAGCTCAGTACTTCTGCTAGTGACCTCTTAGCTGTCTGAATGGAAGAGTGATGGGCCGTTTGGAAGCAAGGGGAGATATTCCCATATTTATCAAATAGGAAAAAGATTGAAAAATATCGTTTTACCTTCTTGATGCAGAACATGAATCATAATTTTGAACTCTACGTTCTATTCATCACTGTATTCCCAGATCTTTTGGCTTATCTAGAACATTGCCATGTGCTTTTCTAGGGCACACAAGATTGTTTTGGCTTTCTGAAAAGCCAAAACTTTACGCAGGGTGTCTTTCAAAAGTAATTTTGTTTTCCTTTGGAAAAAGAAAAATTAACTTATTTAAATCTGATTCTTCTGGAATCACAGGATGTCATAGACATCATCTTGGAAATCGTTTGGTCTGACCTGTTCATTTTTCAGAGGAGGAAACTGAAGGTTATTGAGCTTAGGAGACCTCCCCAAGGTCTATAAGCTGTCAGTTCTAGCCCTAGTGAAACTGAATAGTGATGGTAAAGCCAGTGCATCTTCTGAATCAAGTAGTTTCCTGCTCAGGGCTTGAATTAGAATTTCATGATACACATTTTAAAATGTCACTTGCTACTTTCAAAGACAATCATATATTAAATTCACCATAACAGTAGAACAATTTTAAAAGGTGCTTTCTAAGTGAGGTTATATTTCACAGGTAACTCTGAAAAGACACTTTTAGTTAAGGTGTGGTGACTTCTCTTGGTCTGGGGAGAATTGGGGTAATCCCTCTGGCAGCCAGATTTTCTACAACATTTTCTATATTAAAATCCCAGAAGGCATTGTGTGATCATCATAAAGTACTCCAACTGTGTAGAGGAAAACAGACAAAATGCTAATCCAAAAATGGCTGTTTTAAAATATCTGCTTCAATCTTTAGGTTCTACATTTCAGGATGGATTATTTCTATCTTCTTTCCTAGATCGACAGATTGCTGTAGGGATATGGGACCACAAAAGGAAGGTTTACCCAAAACGAACTACTCGGTAACCATCTGTTGGGGTCACTGAGACAGCAAAAATGCTTCATTTCCATATTCTCTCCAGGGCTGCTGTTGGTTATCATATATTTGTGAAATTTTTTTAAAAAGTGGGTGTTCTTCCATAGCCCCTAGAAGCATAAAGCAGACTTTTAATTTACAATCTCAAACACTAACACAGACAAGCTAAAAATATTTTTTTTTCTCAGATCTCAGAAGGGTAGCATTTTTACATGAAAACACAACTGTAGTTGTGAGCACATAGAAACCAAATTCAGAAGGATTGGATTTCTTGCTGACTCAAGTGACCTGTTGTGGAAATGAATTTGGGGGAAGTACAAATGAATCAATCTTGAACAGACAGGGAGTATTAAAACCTTGTACGTGTCAGCAGTCTTTGCTCTTTTAGCCCTTCAACAAGTGATTTGGTATAGTCTGGTATGTACTTCAGGGATGAATTCATACATTGAATTAGGACTAAAAATAAGCAATGATGAAAAGAAAGTGAAATGAATTCTTTTTTTCTCCCATTACTTTGAGGTATTATTATCTTTCATCCATCTGTACTTGTAGGACTGTTACTCCTTTTTAAAAAAAAATGTTTGCTTTTATGTATTTCTCCTTCTAGGACAGTATTCCTCTAAGTATGTCAGATAGATACTTTAACAGGGGATTTGTACCAGTCCCATGCTTGAACTGGAAAGAATCAAGAATAATTGTGCCAATGACTTGTTGGACTATTTCCAGGGTGGCTGTTAAGGGGATAGAACAGTAAGATTCTCCCCTTTCTCCCCCAGTTTTGTCAAGTGGCCTGTGATGTAGGAACAGGCCTAGGCTGCTTTTGTGGTATTTCTCTATTCGGCCTTGATTTTCATAGATTTTCCTCATGATCCTCTCTTGGAGGTGAATGAAACATTTTTTCATAGGTTAAAGAAATTTGCTTTTTCTAGAAGGCCCCAAATGCGTAGTCTGCGTAGTGACTTCACAGCCATGATTTTCATCATCACTAAAGACTTTGTATCCTGTTAGGACATCGACTTCATTGAAAGTGATGTCTGAAAATGGATTGCTTCATCAACTCTCTCCTCCTTCTCTTCTTGGCTAATGCTTGTACTTGACACTTGCTAATATTCTTCCTAACCTGCATTTATCTTCCCCAAATTAGAGGCAACTGGGTCATTTTAGCATGACAGCAGCTTCACTAATTTTTGTTTTACTAATTTGCAAAGTCAGTACTTTGCAACAAATCAAATACAACAAATCTCAAAACTTCAGGACACTTACTCCATTTCTAAAGAAAACAAAAAAAAAAGAACTGTAATGAGGTCAAGCAGAATTACTTGTATAAAATATCTTAGGAAGGATCTAAAAGCACTTAAGCGAACTTATTCTTATTGGCACCAGAGAATAATGACTTTGTTTGGGTCTCCTCATTCTCCTTCAACTTGATTCAGAATGACCCCAATTGGCATGAGTCTCTATACATGTGAGAGCTGTTCAACTTCTCTTTAAGGTCAGTGAACTGGGAAGCAGAAGATCTGTTCTTGTTTTGTTATGAACTGAATGTGTGACCTTGGGCCAGTCAGTTAACTGTCTTTTCATTGAAATGACAAGGTTGAACAACCTGTTCTTTAGTGTTTCTGCCACTTCCAGAATTCTCTAAGTTAGAGAAGTTAGGAAATGGCCCCAAAATTTAAAAAAGGAATGAAACTAGGTTTAGGATGAGACAAAAATAAAGACTACTTTCCAAGTGAAAAAAAAAAAACCAAACCCAACAGAACAGCTGTTCTCTCTTCTCTCCATTATATGTTTTTTGTTTTATTGTTTTTGTGAAAAAAGGATATAGATACAATTGTCTATTTTTAGGACTAATTCTATGCCTTTGCTAGTGTTTTCAGATGTTTAATAACACTATTGTTTTGCCTAACACATCTTGATCTGCTACTCCACCCATGTCTTTCATACTCTTGTAGTTTGCTCTTAGCACAAATTTCATTAAGGGAACCAGTGCTACCCTTTGGAGAAAACTCCCCCGAAGCAGAAAATGGTAGAGCAGAGAAACAATCTGGAGGCAGGGTAAGTCAAGATTTAACAGTTTCAGAATTTCTTTATGGCTATTACTTTGAAAGATATAACTGGCAAAATTATATTTTAAATAAATTATTTTTCCCAGGCATTTTTACTGACTCTCCTGCATTATTGGAATGTTCTTTCCTCCTCATCTCTACCTCCTGGTTTCTCTGGCTTCCTTCAAGTTCCAGCTTTAAAAAAAAATCTTTTCTCCTGTAGGAAGCTTTTCCACTCTCAATTCTAGTGCTTTCCCTCTGTTGATTATTTCCTATTTATCTCATAGATAGCTTGTTTGTACATAGTGGTTTGCATAATGTCTCCCTGTTTGACTGTGAGTTTCTTGAAGGCAGGGACTGCCTTTTGTCTTTCTTTTCACCTCTAGTGCCTAGCACAGTGCCCAGAATGCAGTAAACCCTTAATAAATGTTTATTGAGTGACTGAAGTAGAAATTTGACAATCCAAATGTAGCCACCAAGGATGTGATGGGTATCAGCAAAGGTACCTGTTTCTTTCAGTTGGACCTTTATGGACAGTTGTTTGTCATTCACGTGCAGCTCCATCCCTCCTTCTTCTCCCCCCCCACCCCAATTAAAGTAACTTGGGTTCTGACAGCATGTCTAGGAGTAAGTCTTTGTCTACCAATCAAAATAAATTTGATTTGCCCCTACCTTCTTAGCAAGTCCCCTCCTTTCATATCTATCAATAAACTATGCTTATGCTAGCATCATTATCTTAGTAAATAATTTAACTACATAAAAATTATAAAAGTAGAACTATTACTCTTATGTAACAATTCCATTTGATCCCTAGGCTGAACCCTTCCCGAGTGGAGAAGCCCTTTCCAGGCTACACTCAATTTCTTTTATCTAGTTTGGGGATGAACTAACCTAGAAGGTCAGCATCTTATTTTTAGATTTCCTATCTCCCAGTGGAAAGGAGGAGAATGTATACAGTTAGCTTGCAGCTAGTTTAGGAAGCATTGTAGAAGCTTCTGTCATCCTGTTCACAGCTTCATGGGCTCATAGAATAGCAGGATGCTGGCTGCAGGGTCTTGGGATGCTCCTCCCCAGGATCTGGAAGGTCACTGGGCTTCAGCTCCCTCAGTGCTAGAACAGTGCTGATAAAGGATGGCAGAAACTAATGACTGCGTCCTTACTTGGAACAACCTGGCTGTCAGAAATCAATGCAGACAGCAGAGAAGAGACACCTGTGTGCAGTGCTCCAAATCCTTTTTTTGCCTTCAAAGACTAGAATGCAGGGATGTAGGTCTGGTGTCACAGTCTACCTGCAAGTCTGTCAATCAAATCCAAGACAAATTTCATACTCCTTTGTGTCTGAGGCTGAGGAAAATGTCACCCTCATCCCCGCCCTACATTTAAGTAAGACAAGCTATTCATAAAACTATCAGACAAAACACCAATGCAGTTTTTCTTTATAGTGGCCGAAATATCAACTATTTTTTCACAATTATTTAGTAAATGCTCTATGCTTATTCTAAGGAGGGATTTAACTCTGACATTGAAAATCAAACACACACCAGGCTGGGTATTTGTTTCTATGGTTCATACTTCTTTCATGTAAAAGAAGTTTCCTGTGAAAAGAAACCTGTTCAACAGGTACCAAGACAAAAAGCTACCTGTTCCGCTCATTCAATTATCTAAATGGAAAGTTTTGCAATGACCTTTCCGTGTTCCTCCATACCACTCATCATTTAGATTTGTGTCATAAGCTTGACTTGCATAATATATTCAGAGCATATTCCTTAGAAGTAAAGTTCAAAACAGGCTTTCATGTAAAATTTAACTTACCTCTCTTAATCTAGATGTAGATGTTCTATTTGATAATGAATATGAACACTAACTCTTTCTAAAATTGTATGTAAGGCCATCACATTAATTCTAGTTTTTCTGTGGTTTTCAGTTCTCAGTCAATGCAATATATTGAGAAAAAAAATTATATTTTGGTTCTTGGCATCTTAATCTTTACTGGAGGCCTCAATAATCATGGGGATTACTCCTTTATCCTTTGGTTATAGGAAAATATACTATAAAAATTTGGCATCCTTCCATGACAGTTGTTTTGATTAATGGTGCCATTTCCAGTATTGTGAATGAGTATTTAAGATCATTTGGGAATTACTACAAGGGCTGGAGAGACTCCTGGCATTATTAGAGAGAAGATTAGATTGTATCACGCTGATAACATGTACTATATTAGAGCTGCCTCAACAGATGTATAATTGGAGGCCTGGAATCCCAGATTATTTGTTGAGTCAGTTGATTATTATTAAAATTTTGTGGACCAAATATTCATTGCTTCTAAAAAAGCTATGGTTATAACAAAAGAAAAAAATAGGAAACTTTGGGTTTTAAATAGCACATTTCTTTCTAATGGTGTGACTTAGTGTAGTATTCTCATTTTTTTTTTTTTTGCTTTTTGGAGGGCAATTGGGGTTAAGTGACTTGCCCAAGGTCACATGGCTAGTTTTTTTGTGTGTGTTGTGTCTGAGACCAGATTTGAACTCAGGTCCTCCTGACTCCAGGGCTGGTGCTCTATTCACTGTGTCACCTAGCTGCCCCTAGTGTAATATTCTCAATCTGATGTGGGGTAAGAAAATTTAGGTTTGAATCCCAACTCTTCCACTTGCTACCTTAGGCAAGCCTTAAACTCTGAGCCTCAGTTTCCATCATATAAGAGTGACAATATCTTGGTGTTATAAAAATCAAATGAAAGAATATATGTGGGGGCAGCTAGGTGGAATAGAGCACTGATTCTGGAGTCAGGAGGACCTGACTTCAAATTAGGCCTCAGACATTTGACCCACTTAGTAGCTGTGTGACCTTGTTCAAGTCACTTAATCCCAATTGACTTGCTTTCCCTCCTCCAAAAAAAAGAATATATGTGAATATTCTTTGAAAACTACCAAGTGTGAAACTAATATAAAGTGTAATAATCTTGTAATGCACAAATATTTCCCAGGGTCTGTTAGGCAGTTTAGAAAGAACATTAACTTAGCCTGGGAGACTGTCAGTAAATTATGTCTCTAGATCAGCCAACACAGATACCACTTGAAGTCCCTGAGAATCCTTCAAGGGGATATCTTGATCTCATTATGTTAATATTATGAAATCATCCATATTTTTGTAAAGATCCGAATTTGTAATCTACTTATACTGTGTAATAAAAGCCAAATATCATTTTACTGGTGTCATGAAAATCTGTGCTATTCTTCCTTTTAATTTTGGTGATTAAAAACCACATGGTCACAGATAGAGTACTGCCTATTAGACATTTTCTTTCGGCTATTGAACGTTAGTCTAAAACAAGACCTCATAGAATGATTAGGTCCACTCTCTCCAACTGCCTGTTAGACATTTCCATCTGGATGTCCCAGAGATATTTAAGCTCAACATGTCCAAAGCAGGACTTATCTTTTCACCAGACTTTATTCTAGAACTTTCCTATTTCCATTTAGGACATCTCCATTTTTCCACCTAGGAATCATCCTTGACTCTTTACTCTTATTCATCTCCTATATCCAATTAGTTACTAAGTCTTAGTCTTATGGACCTTATAATCCTTAAAATCTTTTCCATCTGTGCTGTTCTCTAATTTGAAACATGACTTTTTATAGCTAGGTCATCTATGCTTATAAAAAATAAAATGGAAATTTTTATTATACAATAAGTTGAAAAGTTTTAACACAAAATCAATGCAGTTAAAATTTGAAGGGAAGAAGTTAACTGGAAAAAAAATTCTTAGAGCAAATTTCCCTGATAAAGGTTTGATATTCAAGATATATAGTGAATTGATCCTAAAATATAAGAACAAGAGCCATTCTCCAATAAATAAGTGGTCAAAGGATATGAACAGGCAGTTCTCAGGGGAAAAAAGTTATCAAAAACTCTATAAAAGCCTACAAATTACTAATAATAAGACAAGCTCAAATTTTCATTTATTTTTTCAATTGATGAACTTTTTTTCCCTCTCTTTCCTATGCCCCACCCCACTCCATAACATGTCCATAGTCAAGTAAAGAAAATCCCCATAATGTCTAATATCCAATGACAGAAAGGAAAGAACTGGCAACAAAGTGGGTAACCATCAAGTACAGAATGGTTTAATTATGACAGATGAATGAATGGAACATTGTACAGTAGGAAATGACAAAGTGATGAACTCAGAGAAACTTAAGATTGTATAAACTGATACAGGGTGAATTGAGCATAACCAGAAGAACAATCTATATAATAACTACAATAATATAATAGAAAACAACGAAGCATCCTTGCTACCACTTGGCAGAGTCAATGGACTAGAGCAGAGGAGTCAAACACATGTTCTACATGTATACATGTATGACACTCCCAACTGTGGTCCAAAGCAGATTAAAGTGTGATTGGGAAATATTTAACAAAACAAATAAAAATGTGATAAAATATTCATAATATCAATATATGGTGTTCTAGGTCTGTGACACAAGGACCCTTATATAGTTTAGTGGCCCCTGTTTCTGTTTGAGTTGGACACCACCGGACTAGAGGTATAGAATGAGACTTTTTCAGACATGGCCAGGGTGGAATTTGTTTTTCTTGATTATACGGATTTGTTACAAAGTATGGCTTTTCGTCTTTTTTTTTTTGTGGTGGCAAAGAATTGGAAGTTGAAGGAATACATATCAGTTGCGGAATGACTGAACAAGTTGAGGTATGATTGTAATGTAATGCTGTTGTGCTATAAGAACTGATGTGCAGGATGATTTCAGAAAAACCTGGGAAGACACATGAACTGATGGAGAGTGAAGTGAGCAGAACCAGGAGAACATTGTCCATAGTAATAGCAATATGGTATGATAAACAACTGTGAAAGACAGCTTTTCTCAATAGCACAGTGATCCAAGACAATACCAAAAGACCTATGATGAAAAATCTTATTCAGATCAAGAAAAAGAACTGATGGAGTCTTAATGTAGACCAGAGAATAATATTTTCACCTTTTTTAATTTGAGCTTTCTTCCACAAAATGACTAATATGGAAATGTTTTACATGATTGCACATGCATAACCTATTTCAGATTGATTACCAGCTCAGGGAGTGAGGAAGGGAGGGAGGAAGGGAGAGAATTTGAAACTCAAATATTTTTAAACAAATGTTAAAAACTGTTATTACATGTAATTTGGGGAAAATAAAATGTTATTTAAAAAATTGGAAGAATGACTTTTCTTTTTTTGTGTGTTTATGGGGATAATATCAGTGTTCTCTGCATTAGAAGAACTTGCTAAGGCAAGAGTTTAACTCTAAGTACTTGGGAATCTCGGAGTCCCATTCTGTCCCCTTCAAGAACCTGTCAAAGATGGCAGGGGAGAGAGAGCCCCTTCCATGGCATTCTTTATGAATCGTTCACATGAATTACTGCCATAGGTCACAAGCTTTAGATTCATACTTCAATTTTAACAACTCATTCTTTGAAGTAGACTGAGCTGTCCAAATGGGGACCCAGCTAGTTGGGTAACTCAGCCCGTTCTCTCCTTCTTTCTCCTTCTCCTTCTCTCCAAAGGAAGGTAAATTTTGATGGGCAGAAGCTGCCCACTTACCTTGGGGTTTCCTTCCTTCCCATCCTTCTATCCTGCCTGCCTGCCTACAACCCAGTTCACTCTGAAGCAATAGGTCTCTGCCCAAGCTCTACTTAGTGCCTATATATTGGGCCTTTGTGCCTTACAGTGTCAATGGCTACTGTTTCTCTTTGTATCAGCAGGCCTGAGAGTCTCCTCCTCCCAGCTTGATGTTTTTTCTTTTTCTTTTTCAAATTAAAGGGGCCATCTGTAGATTCACTTCTTAAAGAGGCCTATTCACTAAACAGCCATTACTTCACTTTCAGTGAGTACCTGCAAAGGCCTTACCCAAAAAGGGCCAGGATCTCCCATTGCATCCTGGGCCATCTCCAGTCATCCTGATGAATATCAGGTCACTGGATCCAGATGGCTCTGGAGGAGAAAGTGAGGCTGGTGACCTTGCACAGCCCTCCCTCACTCAAACCAAAGCCATGTCATCATTTCCCTGATGCCATGGTCCTCTTTGAAAATGAAGGACAAACACAACATTGATACCTTATGTATCTTGTAGTTAGAGCTATTTTCATGTTGTCTTCCTCTTTAGAAGGTATTTTTTCCCTTTCTTTGTATCTCCAGTGCTCATCACAGTTCCTGGCACATAGTAAGAACTTAATTGTTGACTGACTCTGTGGTTATAGTCAATGTAGGCATCCTGTGTTTCTTTAAAAATAGAAGTTAATCTCTCACCCCACCTTTACCTTTGCCTTGTTCTGCAAAATGGAGGCTGGTTCCCTGGAGGGTGGCAGTGATTTGTTAAAGGTCACATGATTAAGAGGGAGAACCAGGACTGGCATTCTGGTTTCTTGGTTTGGAACTCAGCACTCATTTTCCTCCATTGTGCTACCTCTGCACACACACATGGTTACTGGATATTTCAGATAAATTCTGGAATAGTCTTAGTTTATCAAATTATTTTAGATATCAATAGAAATAATTGATTGAATGAATGAATGAGTGAATGAATTGAAATGAACATGAAAAAAAATCAATTCACAACTTGGAGACAGTCCATTACTATGCACTTGAGTACTGCCCTTCCCTTATCTTCTGCCATGGTCTTATCATATTAAGGTCACATGGCTTCCACTTGGCCTCCTCCTAGCTTCCTGACTTTCTTCAAGTCCCCCTAAAGTTGCGTCTTCTTCCCTTAATCTTTGGGACTTCCCTCTGAGACTCCCAATTTATCCCATATATAACTTGTCTGCGCATAGTTGTTTGTGTGTTGTCTTCCCCACTAGACTGGGAGCTCCTTTAGAACAGGAACTCTCTCTCTCTCTCTCTCTGTATACACACATACATACACACATATACATACATACATACACACATATGCTTTTATATTCCCAGTGTTTAGCACAGTTTCTGGCACATAGAAGGTGCTTAATAAATTATAGATGACTTACTGATATTTTTAGGTTTGCATTATAGGACTTGCAAAGCAAAATTAATACAGTATTGTCAGGATGCATTTTCTCATGGTATTCCTTGTGCTTTCAAGAATTTACCAGATGAAGAATTATTTTAAGTGCTATATTTTATTCTATATATAAAGAGAGCCACATGTAGTGGCAAAGATAGTCTCTCAGTTATCCCAAATGGGTACTTTTTGGTAGTTTCAATTTATTTCTTTCTATGCTAGAAGCAAAGTTAGCTGCTCATTAGATGGATACAAAGCATCAACTATTTTAGGATGTCAGGACTAAATATATTGAACCTGTCATTGTTAGAAGGACGATCTTTTTTTAAGTTGTAGAATAGTTGAGTATTTGCCCCCTCAAACTGTTTAAGATTTGACTGACAAATACCATGCAGTAGGAGCTCTATATGTTTCACAGAATCAAAATGTTAGCACAAGAAGCAATCCTTCAAGTTGTCTGATTTAACCACTTCATTTTAGAAATGAAGAATGCCCAAAGTCACACAGTTGACCAGCAGTGACCCTGGGATTACAATACATGTCTCATGAATTCCAAATTTATGCAATTTCCACTATTCTCTTTGCATAGTTGCTATGCTGTGTCCAAATTGAATGGGCCTATCTAAAAGTCCCTGAATCATAGAGAAATTGAATTTCAAAACTAGAAGAAACTTAGGAAATCATCTAGCTGGATTCCTTCATTTTACAGATGTATAAATCTAGGCCTGGACAGAAAAAGAGGCTTTACCAAGGTTGTAAACCTAATGAGCCAAGACTGGGTCCTAGAGTCCTACTCATATACTCCCCAGTCCTTTGAGTGAATAGGACTATGCAGAAAGAAAAGATGGAGAAGAGTTATATATATATATATAAAGCATGGTATTAGCTGAGCATATCTAGAACATAAAGTGTTTCGTATCATTGTCCATGTCTTTTGTCTGAAATTTGTCTTTTTAAAAATACTATTTTCCCAAAGGCTAAGTAATATTGGCTGTGTTACAAAGTTCAGTGGTAGACAATTGGCTTTCAATATTTGAAAGCTCATACATGACATTCTCATATGGAAATGCAGTTTTGGCTGGTGCGATCAAAATGTATAAACTCACTTTTAAAAATAAAGCTGAAAATAAAAATAAACTGTCTTTCATTATTCAAGGTTGTTATGGGATTTCTCAGGTCCATATGGTGACTTCTAAAGATAAATTTCAGAGGCCATATTCGTACATAAATTTACACTGGCAATATTTCCTTCTTCCTACCACAGAATTTTAAAATCCAAATTGAAGAGCCCATCCAAAATTTTCAACCCTTGTGATTGACATACAGTTAAGACAAATTTATTTTCATCCTACACAGAATCCATGTTTAGTATTTGTTGCTATGAATTTTTATAGCCAAAATGCAGAATTGGTAAATGAAGATCCCAGAAATAGTTTATGCTAAAGAATGTTAGGTTAGACAATTAAATCATCAACATTAAAGATTTATTAAGCGCCTACTGTGTGCCAGGCACTGTGCTAAGTGCAAGGGGAAAGAAAAGGAAAATGGGTACGCTTAAGGAGCTCACAGTCTAATGAGAGAGACAACAAGAAACAATTACATCCAAGATATATACAGGATGAATTGGGAATAATCAAAAGGAGGAAGGCACTAATAATAAGGAGGATCCGGGAAGGCCTCTGAAGGAAGTCAGGAGATGGTGATGATGAGGGAGAGCCAGGGCAATTGAATGGAGTCAGGAGATGGACTGTCTTGTGGGAGGAACAAGAAGGAAACCAGTGTCACTGGAATGCAGAATATGGGGACTCAAGTAAAGTAAAAGAAAACTGGGAGGGTAGGAAGGGTCAAGGTTATGAAGGACTTTGAATGCCAGAGGATTTTATATTTGATCCTGGAGGTGAAAGGGAACCACTGGAGTTCTTATGGGGGAGCAGGGTGAAATAATCAGACTTGTTTTTTAGGAAGACTAATTTGACAGCTGAGACAAGGATGGACTAGAATAGACTTGAGGTGGGGAGACCGACCAGCATTTTATTTTGGTAGTCCGGGTGTGAAGGGATTAGAACCTGTGGTGCCAGTATCAGAAGTATATATGACAGATTTTGAGAAATTAGGATTGACAGGACTTGGTAACAATTAGATATAGGAGATGGAGAGTGAGAGAGAATGGAGAATGGAAGATGACACTTAGGTTTTGAGCAGGGATTACTTGGAGACTTGGAGTACTTGACAATAATAGGGAAATTGAGAGGGAGAATGGTTTGGGAAGAAGAAAGTTAGTTCAGTTTTGGACATGTTGAGTTTAAGATGTCAATGGGACGTACGGGTCAAGATATACAAAAGCATACTTGGCAATTTTATCTTTTTTTGTTGTTCAGTTTCAGTCATGCCCAATTCTTCATGAACCCATTTGGGGTCATCTTGGCAGAGTTACTGGAGTTGTTTTCCATTTCTTTCTCCAGCTCATTTTACAGATGAGGAAACTGAGGTAAACAGGGTGAAGTGACTTGCCCATGGTAACACAGCTAGTAAGTGTTTGAGGCTGGATTTGGACTCAGGTCTTCCTAAATCCAGAACTGGCACTCCATCCACCATGCCACTTGGATAAGTAGATTTGATAATCATAAGCATAGAGATGAAATTTTAATCTGTGGGAGCTGATGAGATCACCAAGTGAAATAGTATAGAGGGAGAAGAGAAGAGAGGTCAGAATAGTGCTGTCTGGTAGATGGAAGGGCCAGCCTTGGAGTCAAGAAGAATTGGGTTGAAGGCCTTTTCCACGCTCTCACTATGTGACCATGGATGAGCAAACCACATCTCAGTGACCCCAGGCAGTGCTCTAAAACTGTAAGTTATGGACATTTTGCCAGTCTCTCTTGGCATATCTGCTCCTGCTCAAAAAGCTTCCAGAATTCTCTGTTACCTCAAGCTTAAGAGATAAACTCTTCTACTAAATATTGAAAACCTTTCACACCTCTGACTCTAGCCTTCCCTTCTGGGTTTATTACACAATTGTCCCCTTGAACATTTTAGTGGGGCAGCTAAATTAGCCTACTTGCAGTTCCTCCCACACTCCACCCGGTCTCCATCTCTCTGCCTTTGCAGAGCTGTCCTTCCCAAGCCTGGAAAGCTTTTCTTGTTCACCTTCACAGCTTAGAATTCCCAGTTAGATTAAAGCTCAGCTCAAGAATGATCTTGTACATAACATCTTTCCTAATCCCTTTGGCAGCTTGTGTCTCCACCTCCCCCAAAGTCCCTAGTCTTTGCTTTGTATTTATTTGATCTGTGCTTATGTTCTATATTGTTTCCTCTTATAAAACATAAGCTCTTTGAAGCAGGAGAGTTTTTTTGGTTTTGTTTTTGTATGCCCAGTACCAAGCACAGTACCTGAAATACAGCAGGCACTTGATTAATACTTTCTGATTGAGTAATTGAGGGAGTTTTTACAATCAGGAGTTCCCTGGAAATCACAGGTGTTCTCTCTTCATTCCTCCTTATTTTACCAAAGTAAGATTAAACTCAAATAATTTCAGATTTATTTTTGGACCCATTTGACTCCCTCTAGATAGTGAGAATCTCTTTAGGAAAATAGGAAGTAGGAAAAAAGACATTTAAAAAGTCTGAGTCAGAGTACCTGCAGCAGGTGTCTTGTATTTTGGCCAATGGAAATCAATCATGGCCTGGGGAGATCCAACACATCGAGTACTTGCCATATGAGAAACTAGGAGTAATAGGAAGTGGGTGAGAAGTATCTTTTGGTCTTTAGTTGAAAAAGTACAGAAAATGATTTGGAAAATGAGGAATAAACAATAGGTGTAAGAGTCACTGTGAAAAATGTAGTTTCTACTTATTAAATGTGAGGCTATCAGCCAGAAGATGGTGATCAGCTGTTTTCTATCTTCAATGAAAATAGAATGAAAGGAAATACTTATTCCATCATGAGAGATGCAGGTTACACACAGGTAATGTGGAAAGAATTATGGGAAGATAGCAGAGTAGGTAAGAAAATTCCAAGCTCTCAAGATTTCCCCCACGAAAGAGATAAAATATCACCTCAGGGTGAACAAATTGAGGATATAAATAAATAAGCATAGGGGCACAACAGGGGTCTTCCTGGGACAATTTGAGAAGATCGGAAGAAAAGTTCCAGGACTAGCTTTGGTCCTGGTGAAGAGGAAACACCTCCAGGCAAGGGTCTGTTTTCACTGCAAGTGGCAAGCCCTGGGGTTAGTTGGTTCAAGAAGCGGCCTTGGCCCCAGCCACCAGAACTTTTACCCTAGGATAGTGAGGGCATTTGGGTATCTGCGCCGGGAAGATGGAGGGAGCCTCTGCTGACCACCAGCGCCAGACCCAGCTGTTCTACGAAGAGCGGTGGGGACGAGAAGGAAATAGCACACGCCCGGTGAGTACGCAAGCAGTGGGGCAGAAAGGCCCTGGCTGTGGGCACTTACGGGAGGCTGGAGGTTTGGTTTGGCTTCTAGGCTAAAGGGGAGAACTGAAGATCTGGGGCAAGAGGCACCATTTCCCACACCCCAGGACTAGAGGTGATTACAAAAATTAAGCTATTACCACAGAAAATGCACAGGTAAAGGAGAAAGTATCCAACCAAAGAAAGCTATTATGGGAATAGAGATGACCAGAGTTCATCTTCAGAGGAGGATGTTGAAGTAAAGGAACCCCCAAAGAGTAATGTCAAATGGTTATCTGCCCCAAAAGAATTCATAGAAAATCTTCAAAAAGACTTAAAAAAAATAAAATATGAGGGGTGGCTAGGAGGTGAAGTGAATAGAGCAGAAGGACCTGAGTTCAAATCCAGCCCCAGACACTTAACACTAGCCATGTGACCTTGGGCAAGTCACTTAACCCCAATTGCCCTGCCTTATCCCCTCCAAAAAGCAAAAAATTAAAAATTAAAGTGACAGAGATGGAGGGAAAACTAAAAAAAATAATCCAAGGAAAGCAAGGTGATGAAAGGAAAGACAACCAATTAGAAAAGGAGATGCAGAATATTAAGGAAGAAAATGACACCTTGAAAATCAGAATTGGGCAAAGTGAAATCAGTGAAATTATAATTAAGCAAAATATGTATAATGAAAAAATAGAAGAGAAAGTAAAACATCTTATAAGAAAAACAATATATTTGGAGAATAGATCAAGAAGAGAAAATATAAAAATAATAGGACTAATTGAAAGTTATGATAAAAAAGAATCTTGATACAATAATACAAGAAATAATTAAAGAAAATTGCCCTGAAGCATTAGAAAAAAGGGGGGAAATAGAAATAGAAAAAAATCCATCAATCACCACTTAAAAGACATCCTATGAGGAAAACTTATAGGAATATAGTCAAATTTTAAAGCCCCTAGCTCAAGGATAAAATATTAAAAGCATCAAGATAAAAACAATTTAAATATGATGGTGCCACAATTAGAATCACACAAGACCTAGACATGGAGATATTAAAGGACTGGGAACACTATATATCAAAAAGCAAAAAAAAAACAAAAAACTGGGGTTACGGTCAAAAAATATCATACCCAGCAAAGTTAAGCATAATCCTAAATGGAAAAAAATGAACATTTGATCAACTTTCAGATTTTCAAGACTTTGTTAAAAAAAAGCAAAACCATAACTTAATAGAATGTTCGACATTCAAGAACCAAGAGAAATATAAGATTTGTATTAAAGACTGATTATAAGGGGTTTGATAAAGGGCAGACTGTTTATTTTATATATATAATATAAAATATATGTCTAAGATTCTTATTAATAATTGGGTAGCTCATAAAAAATATTGGGGTAAACCTGAGTATGATATAAATTTAAAGAGTAAAACCATTTAGGAACAACTAAAATGAGTAATTATTTTATACAAATGATGTGCAAGAGGAAGAATCAATACAGAGGAATTAGGTGGGGGAGGAGGGCTGGTAGTTCTGGTAACTTACTTTCATCCAGAATGGGTTCAAGAGGGAACAATACATATATATTTAGAAGAGTATAAAAGTCTTCTAAATTCAGAAGAAATAAAATGGTAAGGCCATAGGGAGGGGGGAGAGGACAAGAGAGGGCTCTTGAGAGGGGAGGGTGAGGGAATAGGTAAAAGGGGGGTATAGAAGGGTCTTTAAATTTATGGGAATGGGAGGATAGGAGAAGGATCCTTGGAGGGGGATAGGCAAGTAATAGGAGGGCAAGGTAGTGGGTAGAAATAAAGCAGAGGAGGCAAGAGGATAAGAAACAAGATGGGCACAAACATAAAAACAAAGATCAGGAGCAGAATTTGTTTGGGAAAGTATATGTTTATGTATGTATGTATCTATGTATATGTATGTATCTATAGCTATAGAGAAATATATGTAGACTTAATTGTAGTTTTCTGGGGAGGAGGGGTAAAGAGCAAAGTAAAAAAGTGCACAGCAGAGATAAAAAGAAAACTACAAGGAAGCAAAGATAAACAGTTCTCAACACTCTATCCTATTTGTTTATTTATCAATCATATTATTTATCATACAAACTTTCTTGAAATGAAAATTTATTGTTGCATATTTTGAATCCTCTCATGTTCCACTATGCACATGACATGCTTACCCCCTTTCTTACTTTGAATTTAAGTTCCAATATTTAAATTTATGATAGGTTTTTGTTTCTTTTCTCTATTCGGTGTTTGTGTTCTGGCATTTGAGTCTAAAATAAAATTTAAAAAGTGAAATGCTCAGAGTTCAGTTCATTCTATGGAAGTGGCTAGCTTTTTTCTTCAAGAGCATGACATACTTTTGAGTTTATTGTCATTGTTAACATTTTCTCCATTACTTTCTTAAATCTAGAATCATTAAAACAATAAAGATCTGATTTGTAGCTTTTGCTGATTTCTGAGATATAAATGCTCATACGTGAAAATTTAACAGTTAACCCTTGAGACCCCTTGTTAGTTGACCCAAACATAACCCTGGGTGCCCCTGGCTCCTCCTTGTTAATTGTGGAAAAGCCACTAGTTCCCACCTAGCTCTAGCCAATTTGGGGAATATGCTGAGATCTCTTCCATTCTAAAAACAGAAACAAACAAACAACAACAACAAACCTTTCACTAGACCCTGCAGTTCTTTCAATCTATCATCCTCTATACCCTCTACTTTACACATCCAAACTCCTAGGAAGGGTTACATACATATACCCATTGCTTCCATTTCCTCATCTCCCACTCAGTTTCCAATCTGGTTTCTGGCTTCATCACTTGACTGAAACTGTTCTATCCAAAGTCACCAATAATGTCTGAATTTCTAAATCCAGTGACCTTTTCTTAGTAATCATCCTTCTTGACCTCTGCAACTTTTTTGCACTTTGGTGTCTCCCATGTCCAGAATGCTTCCCCTCCTTACTTCTGCCTCCTGACTTCCCTCAAAACCTAGCTCAGATCTCCACTTTTGCAGTAGGCCTGTCCTGGTTCCCTAGCTGCTAGTTTCCTTCTGTGATGAGATTATTTTCCATCTCTTCTGAATATAGCTTGTATGTGCCTAGTTATTTACATGTTGTATTCCTCCCTCTCCCCTATGTGAGTTCCTTCAGGGCAGAGACTGTTAGACTGTTTTTGCCTCTATACCCTTAACACTCAGCACAGTGCCCAACATAGTAAGAGCTTAATAAATGCTTACTGATTGTCTAACTTGACCCCCATCTTCCTCTTGGATGCTCTCTCCTCTTATGACTCCCCATCAAACTTTCTCATCTGATTATTTCTCACTCTTTTTGCTAGATCATCCTTCTCTTCCTGCTCAGTAAGAGTGGACCTGAACATTATTGAATAGCTAATCCAGGGCTCTGTCCAGGGTCCTCATCCTTTCTCTCCATTCAGATGGCTACAAAATGTAGATATCCAAGCCTACTCTCTTTCCTGAAATGAAAGCTGTATTATCTGCCTCCTGAACACCTCTACCTGGATGTCTCACAGCATCTCAAATTTGTCGAGGGATCAACCATTCTTCTAATTACTTAGGTCTACAACTTTAGAGTCCTTAATTTTACCTTCTTCCTCGGTACCTTACATACAATCAATTGCCAAATCTTGTTGATCTTACCTTCATAGCATCTTTTGTATTCTTGCTATAGTTCAAATCTTCATCATCTCTCACCTGGACTTTTTCTATAGCTTCGCAATGGGTGTCTCTTCCATATAATTGAATTATTTTCCCTCTGAATTTGTAATTCTTGATAGAAAAAAAGAACTTGCTCCTCATACCTGGAATAAATCAATTAACTTACATGGGAGAATGTCCTAAATTCAGCATGACAAAATCATAAGATCATAGATTTAGATCAGGAAAGGAACTTCAGAGTTCACCTAGTCTAATCCACTCATTTTACAGATGAAGAAACTGAGGCCCAAAGAAGATAAGTGACTTGTCCAATGTCACATGGGTAGTAAGTAGCAAAACTTGTGTGCTTTGAATTAATGAAAGAAAAAATTATTTATTCTTATGTGCCAAAGACAACGCTAGGTATCAGGATGATTAAAAATTAAACATAATCCACTTTTCCTCAAGAAGCTTACATTCTAATGAAGGGGAATAGTGTTCGAGTTTAGGCACTAAGAAACAGGTGGGGGAACAAAGTAAAATTCTTCTGGAGTCTTTGGTTACAGTGAGGTTGTTGGATATCTAGTCCATGGTGGAGGTGTCCAGAGAAGAGGAATTCTAAATCTACTATTTATTCCACTGTGGCACACTGCTTTTCCCATTATTTAGGGATGGGGGTGGGGAAAGGGAATAAGAATTGGAAAGAATTTACTAATTAATTCTAAGGAAATTAGTTGCCATTGAGATTGTGAATCTATTTTATTTTTAAATGTATCCTCCCAATCTTCTATATGTCTTTTTTCCCCCCTTTGAATGCTTTCCAGGAGTTTTAGAAAGCTTGACAGGAAAAAGGAAATGAAACATGGTGAAATTCCGTCATGAAGATTTCTCGTTTCACCTTTTTTTCTATCCTCGTCGATATAAATAATGTATATAGTTCTGAGTGGTATAACAAGATATGCCGTATTTTGTCACAACCAAGTTACAATGTGCTAACATATCACAAGAAGGAAGGCATTTACCTTTCAAATCCGGATTCAAATATTTCCTGCGATTATCTGTGGTACATCACCTTAGACTCCCTCACTCCTACCCACTCCCCACCCATCTTTTACCAAGTCTTTATTTTGGTTCCTGTTGATGAGCTAGCCAGGAAAACTTCTTTAAAATCCACCCTCATAGATTCTATTGCACATTTAAATCATATTTTTATCCTGCTCTTGGCAAGGCCAGCACTGTGGGCTAGGGCTTACCAGCATGCCTCCCTGTAGGCATCCTTTCAGGTAACTAAACTGGGAACCTGCCTCTCCACCTCACCTGCATGAAAGGTCATGGAACAGTCTTTGGCCCTGGGCTCCCACCTGCTGGAAGAAATTCTGTCAAATTTGTACTTATAACAGCAAACTTCTCTTATTTACAGAGCAAAACAAAGCAAACAAAACAAAACAAAAATTTTAAATGTACCTATATTGATTTTAATTCAGTTGGTAATCAAGCCAACATGATTTAGTAGAAATATCACTGGCTTTGGTTGAAATCAGAAGATCTGGATTTGAATCTTACCTCTCCATCATTTATACTCCTTAGAAGACCTTGGATGTTACTCTCTGTGCCTCAGTTTCCCATCTGCAAATGAAGGGGCTGGATTTAATCATCTCTAAGGTCTCCTCTACCTCTAAATATATGATTCCAAAGGTTTGTGCATGTTTCTAAACTACTATAAAGAAGTTTCTAAATCTCTCTTTATGTGAGTTTTTGATGATTTTTCTTTATTTGAATTGTTATGGTCAGTGTGTACTATAATTTTGGTTCTCTTTTCTTCAGTCTCTATATTTTTCCTATATTTATTCAAATTCTTCATATTTTTCATTTCTTATGGTACAATAATATTCTTTCCATCATAAAGAATAACTTATTCAACCATTAGATATTATTTTCAGAACTTTACTATTAATTTTTTCTTGTTGCTATAAACAATGCAGCTTAGAGTATTTTTTTCCTCCCCATCTATGACTTCCTTGGTATAAATCCAGAAGTGTGCTGGTGTTTAGCCAGTTCTCTGGGAGGAGAAAAGTAGGTACCACAGACTTTTAAGTTTAATCTTCATTACCATGTTCCCTTTTACTTTCTTAGATCTAGGTGATCATCAAAACAATAACTCAAGCCCTAATTTGCAATATTTGCTAATTACTGAGGTATAAATGCTCACACTGAAAATTTAGCAATCAGTTCTGAAGCAGGTAGGAGCTGGCTCTAGCATGTCCTTGAAATCTCTAGTGATCCAAAGGGTAAGAACATTTCCATCACTGTAATTATATAATTCCATATTGCTAATCAAAAAGGTCAAACAATTCACAGTTCACTGGCTACAGCCCCACCAGCATTGGATTTTATGGTCTTTTATTACTTTTGCCAATTTGATGGCTGTAAGTTGGACTCTCTATAGAAGACAATTCATTTCTTCATGTCTTTGGCTCTCCTTGTTCTCCTTTGCCTCAATGCTTAGAATGCATTGCCTATAGAATCCTTGCCTCTGCCTGGTGGAATCCCTATTTCCTCTTCAAGGATCAAAGCAAGCGCCCCCATCCTACTTGAGACCTCTGTAATTCTCCAATTGCTAGTACTCAGCCCCCAAATTTCTTTGAATTTACTTTTTCTATATGTTATAGTTATTTATCTATGTTCAGTCTATGTTCCCTCCTGTCCCTTGAGGAGAATGGTTTTGTTTTCATTTTTATATCTCTAGGACTTAGCATAGCACTTGGTACACAGTAGGTACTCACTAAATACTTATTGAATGAATGGTCCAGTTCTGGCATTGACTGTGAAACATCTGGCTGTGTCATCACTTTGATTTTTTAACCCCCTTTTTGGGATCTGAACATTTGCTGACTAACTAGGAGATTTCCTTGCATTTATTGTCGGAAATGATGGATGGGAAAAGAGTGTGGATAGGGAGGATTTCACAAGTTCGCAGTCAGCAGGAGTTCTGCTGTAAAGCATCACTTTATTTTTAGGCTTTAGCAATTCTTATTTTGCCTATGGGACTTAGGTCTTCTGATTTTTCTTTGGGTTCTCTTTTACAGCTCACAAATCTCTGCCAAAAGATTTTCCTATGGAGTTAAAAAATACATCAAGGATTTGGCAACTGGACTGATCTCAAGCTAAATTGTCAGAAGATGATGGCACATTCCCCCTTATTCTAATCCATTTTACCTGTCTGTGTCCTTTTCCTTCCCAAAGACCCTCCTTAGTCCCAGGCACTTAGTGCCCTCCAATTACTTTGTATGAAGCCTGTCTTCTCCTGACTGTTGAACCTTTGTGCTAACAATGATCCCCATCTTCCCTTTCCCTCAATCCCTCTAAGGCTTCCCATAAAACCCTTAATCCTTAGGTGTCCTATTCCTCACTAGCTCAGAGGATCCAATTTACTCATTTCCCTAATGTCTTTAAAGGCTGAAAGCAGCTTAATGTGTTATCTGACCCAGGGATTATTTCATTTTATTTTGCATTTAAAAGAGGAGCCCAGGAGAGGGCAGCATTTTAACTCCAAGGAATGAATGTGGATTTTTAAAACTATGGTAAATGAGCAGGAGATCTGAGGGCAGCAGGGCCTTAGCCCATCTCTTGGGGCTCGTGGGAGAGCATCCGTTGTCTGCTTTGTTTACACATAAGGCATATGCTTGACACATTAAGCCCCCTTTGTCTTCCCGAAGCTGACTGAACACTTCTTACAAGGATTGCCAGTTGCTTAAGCTGCTAGAAAGAAAATGAGACAAAATACCTTGGGGTGAGGGAGTGTGGGGAACAAGGTTAACAAAGTCAGCAACTAATAGAAAGAAAAAGAATAAAACTGGAAGTAGTGCATTTGATTAGCTGTTCAGTAATTGTATGGATTTCTTTGGGGTTCCGACTTACTCAGTTAGGCTTTTCCATAAACTCCTTCTACTCAGGCTGAAATCTAACTCAGATTTTCAGTTTGCTCCTCACTGATTCTTGGAGCTATCCCGAATCCCTAATTTCCAGGTCAGATTCTTCTATTATGCTGCCTAGAAACAAGCCCCTGAAAGGTGGGAACAAGATCTGCTTGGGGAAACCTAAAGGCCCTCCCCTACAGTGACTTCTGGAATGCTTGATTTCTTCCATAAATCTACTTGCTCAGCTGCAAACACAAGCAATCTTTCCTTAATCCCAATGAGAGAAGGTCAGGGTTAAAATGCTTTGCAAGGGAATTATGCAGAAAAGTGAAATAAAACAAGAGGAAGGCAAGTTTTAAAGTCTCAAGTCTACCCTGCTTGTAGGCACTAGAATTAAGGGCAGATGGGAAAGGCTTCCTGTAGAAGAGGGGATTTTAGCTGACACTTAAAAGAAGCCAGGATGTGGAGATGAGGAGGGAGAGCATTCTAGAAATGGGGGACAGCCAGAGAAAATGCTTGGACTTAGAAGATGGAGGGTCCTGCTGGGGAAGAACAAAGAAAGCAGAATCACTGGATCACAGAGTATGTTAAGGGTAATGACTTAAAGGTATAAGAAAACTGGAAAAGGTTAGGATAGAGGGCAGATTATGAATGGCTTTGAATGTCAAACAAAAAATTTTATATTTGATCCTGGAGGTGATATGAAGCCAATGTAGTTTATTGAATAGATCAGTAATATGGTCAGACCTGTGGTTTAGGCAGATTGCTTTGGTAGATGACTGGAGGATGAACTGGAGAGGGGATAGACTTATGGCAGGAAGACCAAAGAACAGGCTATTGTAATAGCATGAGGTGATGAGAGCCTGTATCAGGATGCTGGCAGTATCCGAACAGAGAATAGGAACACATTGGAGAGAGGTTATAAAGGTAGAGTTGATAGGGTATTGGAGGGGGTGGTGGTGAGAAAGAATGAGTCAAGAATGATGCCTAGGTTTTGAGCCTGGGTGACTGGGAGGATAGTGATACTGCTGACTTTAAGATATTGAGTTTAGGATGTCCATGACACATCCAAATCAGGATGTCCAATAGGCAGTTGGAGATGTGAGACTGGAGGTCGGCAGAGAGGTTAGGGCTGGATAAATGGATTTGAAAATCATCAGTATAGAGATGATATTGAGAGAATAGAGATGATAAGAAGAAATTCAACAGAGATTTATGATGTCCAGCAGAGGGAAGCATGACATCAACAGAGACTGTTGGCAGCTCTGAAGTTATCACAGGTATAACTATACTAGCCCTATGTGCACATGGCCACCCATGTCCCTTTGTGTGTTCCTTCCACACACATGCCCTGACCACATGGGATCTTGAGATATTTATTCCATGCATTTTCACTGGTCATAAATGTTTTCTGCAAGCATGCCCTCCACCATTAGCAGTGCGATAAGCTAATAGAGAGTGCACTCCATACGTACAAGGAAGAATATTTCTTGTCACTTCATTTACTGTGCTGTTGGATTGTCTTTCTTTTAATTAGAATCACTCTGATTGTCTGGTAAAATAAATGGATTGGTGTGGGCTTGTGTGCCATGGTTTTGAATAGGTTAAGCTTCTATGTAAAGGGAGCACCAGGTGTTGCAGACATTGAAATCATCTTAAATAAGAAAACCTCAAATGGGGTCACAAGGAGTCAGGCATGACTGAAAATTGACTGAACAACAACTAGAAAAACTGTTTGGCCTTGTTTAAGCACAGACAGGTAACTTCTCTTCCAGTCCCTAACCTAGCTCTATTTCTGGGTCATATGCTCACTGGCTGTAGATAAGGCTCTTTTACTCCAGGAAAAATTCAGTTGTTTTACTTCTAGCTGACACCTTAGCCTTGCACTAGCCCAAGAGGTAGGGCTCTTAATGATGTCATCATTTTTAGCAATGAAACCACTCATGATTTTCTGTCCCCTATTTAAACAATCTTTTCTGATTTTAAATTCCTTGTACTTTCTATCAAATTCCACAGAGACATCTGTTGGGATTGATTTAACTGGTATTTTATCTTTTGCCTGGCCCGGTCGCCATTTACAATACTTCTCCTTCCCCACTGGTGTTCAGGGTTTGATGACTCAGTGCCCTCCTGAGTAGGAAAAAAAAATCTTTCTTAGAATTCCATAGTATACTTCAGAAATTATCAAATACTTTAAACATCTAATAACAGCAAAATCAATTTCCAACTACAACATGAAGAAAGCTATTTTATTATTCTAAGCCTTTATATAAAGGTATACAAAATCCTGGTTAATTTATTTCTAAAATTTAAGGGAAAAGTTGTTATTTTGTATGAAAATACTGGTTCACAATTGAGTAAGGTATATATACTTTGAGTTGTTTTTTCAGGAATAGGTTACACTATCAACTATGTTAGCTATGCAAGTCTTAACAGTGATAGAAAAACGGGGGATTGCCTCTAACCAAGGATCTGTCTTTCCAGAACCAGTTGAGTTCGGAGACATTTTAAGAGGTTCATGGCCAACAGGTGATAAAACTTCTTGGGCCACAGTGACACATGAAGACGTGAAGTATTAGAGTAATCAGTAAATCAGCATTTATCACATACTTCCTGTGTACAAGGAAATGGACTAAGCGTTATAGATATAAAGGCAAAATAGTTTCTGCCTTCAAAGACTTAAATTCAATGGGGAGACTACAACAGAAAGGTAAATACATGATGGTCTAATACAATACTTAGCCCATTTTAAGCTTGGGCAATGGTAGCTTTTTCAGTCCTCATGGTTTCTTCTTCTGTTGCTTTAAGGAATTTGTATTCAACTAAAACTTGGAAATACCATTTCAATCCTCCTGAGCCCCCAGGTAGGAAAGTTTCTAACATTTAAGCAGAGGTTTGGCTTTCTGTCTTAATTTACATTTATAGTTATCTCTCACTAACCTTAGGCATCATTACTTTTGAGGCAAAGTTCAGGTTCCAGGAAATATTTGGGTAAAAAAACCCCATCATTTGGAGAAAGAACAGATCTTTTTTATTTTGAAACTTCCTCAGCCTTTGAGGAAAAGAGTATAGAACTAGGGGCAATAAATAGCCCAAGTCTTTTGCTTTGAGATACCTGTAGGGTCCATGGCCTTACCTGACATCTCCTTCCTCTGTCATAGCTAAGTATTACTGTCTCTTCCCCTCACCCTTGTTGCTTCTATGCTGCTAATTCTTCCTGGTCTAACTCTTGTGATGTCTCTATTTCATCTTCTCCAACTGTCAGACCCTTGAAATCTCTCTTGAGCTCAGAACTAGGGCCTCTTCATATACAGACTCCTCAGGTTGTGAACAAGTCTCTCATCTAATCATAACAGACTCCCTGTTGCACATAATTGGAATCTTTCAATTCAAGGGGGTGCCGAGGCTTTGTTCATACCTTGTGAGTAAAATGTGTGAAAGGAATTATGATTATGGTGTTCTCATCAGGATTTGGCATCTTGATACTTTAAATGGGTGGTGGTGTTTTTTTGGTTGATTTACTCAACCCTTACACGTGCAAGATGTACTGTATAGAGTAAATGGAAGGCAGTTTGAGAGGGAAAGAGACTAGCAGTTGTGAGGACCAGGAAAGCCTACTGAAAGGAGGGATTTAAACTGAGTTTTATAGAAAGCCAGCAAAACTAGGAGACAGGGATAAGGGGTGGTGGAGGAACAACCAGTACAAAGGCATGTAGTCTAGAGATGCAGTATCCTACAAGTAGGCAAAATGTAAGTTATAAAGCTATGAAGGGGCAAGCTTGTAACAAGTTTTAGACATGAAACCAAAGGCTTTACATTTGATTCTGTATGTACTAGGGAGCCACTGTTGTTTGCTGAGTAAGGAGGGGGTGTGTATGTGTAAGGTGGCATGGTGAGACATGTACTTTAGGAAAAAAACCACCTTGGCAGAGGAGTGGAAGATGGATTGGAGTGGGAAGACACTTGAGACAGAGAGACTAGTTAGAAAGCTATTGCAACAATCTAGGCAAGAGGTGTTGAATTTCTGAATGGGAGCTATTGCTGTGTGAGTGGAGAAAAGGAGATAGAAAGGGGTGTCAGATGGGAAATGGGTTATTATTTTAAATTGTTTTTCTTGTATTTCACAAGTGTCATGGTCTCATTAGTGTGGGTATTCTCTCCACTGGTGCACATCCCAAGGCTTAGTACTCTGTATGAGGAGCTGTGATTAAAAAAACAAAACAAAACAAAACAAAACAAAACCCAACCACAACAAAAACTTCTCACCTGGTGATTAACATCCTGGTGAACTTGGCAATGATGATCTTTAGACAACAAACACATAGTGCAGCCTTGGGTACATGCTCAGCTCCTCAAACTTTGTAGGAGATGATGATGCTTTTGGTTAATTGGCATCTCCAAATGTCTACAGTCTGCCTTGATGTACCACTGGTACCTCAAGCAAGCTCAACATGTCTAAACCTAAGTTAGTTATCTACCACCCTAAAGTCTGGTCCTCCGACCTTCACTATTTCTGTCAATCTAGGCAAGAGGTGTTGAATTTCTGAATGGGAGCTATTGCTGTGTGAGTGGAGAAAAGGAGATAGAAAGGGGTGTCAGATGGGAAATGGGTTATTATTTTAAATTGTTTTTCTTGTATTGTTAGTTATCTACCACCCTAAAGTCTGGTCCTCCGACCTTCACTATTTCTGTCAGTGTTAGAAATTTCCTCCTTCAGCTGAAACTGCTCTCTTCAGTTACTAATGATTTTTTCATTGTCGATCTAATGGCCCTTTCTAAATCTTTTTGACCTCTCTATAGCTTTTGGTACTGTCAATCACCTTGATAACTTTTCCTGGATACTCTCTACTTTTTAGGTTTTTGTTACACCGCTCTCTTCTTGCTCTCCTCCTACCTGCCTGACTTTATCCAATCATTTCAGATGTATCAGGCTCTTTGTGATCCCATTTGGGGTTTTCTTGGCAAAGATACTGAAGTAGTTTGCCATTTCCTTCTCCAGCTTGTTTTACAGATGAGGAAACTGAGGCATACAAGGTTAAATGAATTGCCCAAGGTCACTAATATCTGAGGCCAGATTTGAACTTAGGAAAATGATGCATATTGACTCCAGGCCTGGCACTCTATCCACTGTGCCACCAACTGCCCATCTGCCTGACTGTTCCTTCTCAGTCTCCTTTCTTAAATCTTCAGCCAAGTTTCATCCATCAACCATGTGTATCTTCCAAAGCTCTTCCCTAATCTTTCTGTTGACTTCCAGTCTTGAAATTCCAATTGTCTGTTGTATGCATCAGATTTTTAGGATGTCTATGAAACATCTTAGATTCAACTTGGCCAAAATGGAACTTTTTAATGTTTCCTCTCAAATCACTGTCTCTTCCCAACATCTCTATATCTGTCAAGGGAATCACTATCCTCTTAGTCACCCAGGTTCCCATCCTAGATGGTATTTTCCGGACTCCTCCCTCTCACTATACTCCCACCCTGCCATAGCCAATCTGTTACCAAGCCCTTTTGTTTCTACCTTCATTTGTATACTTTTTCTTCTCTTTTCTGACATTGCCACTGCTTGGGTTAAAGCTTTCATCATCTCATAACAGAACAGTTTGAATAGCCTTTTGGTTGCTTTTCCTTACTTCAAGATTTTCCCCATTCCAGTCTATCATCTACTCATCTGTCAAATTAGTCTTCCTAAAGCACAGTTTGACTATGTTCACCTCTATTCAAGAAACTAGTGGTTCCATATAATTTGCAGGTTAAAAGAAAAAATCCTATTTGGCATTCAAGGCCTTGATAACCTGGCTCTTCTACCTTTCCAGTCTTCTTGCCCCCTTTTTCCCTTCTATATACTCTACTATCTAGTGACACTGGCCTCCTTGCTCATGTCTCGACTTCAGGCATTTTCACCGTTTATTCCCCATGCCTGGGATTCTCTCCCTCCTCATCTCTGCCTCCTGGTTTTCTTTGCTTTCTTCAAGTCTCAGCTAAAATTCCATCTTCTCCAAGAAGTCTTTTCTGGCCCCCTTAATGCTAGTGCCTTCCATCTGAGACTATTACCATTCATCTTGTGTGTATTGTTTATACTTAATTGTTTGTGTGCCACTTTCTCCATTAGATTATGAGCTCCTTTAGGGCAAAGACTATTTTCTTCTTTCTTTGTTTCCATAGCAATTAGCAGTATTTGGCACATAGTAGACACTTAAGAAAGGCTTGGGGTTTTTAATATATTCTCTTAATTTTTATCTTCAGTTCCAAATTCTCTCCCTCCAACCTCTCTCCCGCCCAGTGAGAGGGCAAGGGATATGATACCCATTATGCATATGAAGTCATACAAAACATTTCCACGTTAGCCACATTGCTGGGAGCTGGGGACCAAGAAGAATAAATCAAGAAAAAAATGCTATAGTTTGTACTCAGAGTCCATCAGTTTTCTCTCTGGAGGTAGATAGCATTTTTCATCACAAGTTCTGTGGAATTCTTGGGAATTGTATTGATCAGAGGAGCTAAGTCTTTCATGGCTGATATAATTATAGTATTGCTACTATGTAAAATGTTCTAGTTCTACTCATTTCAATTTGTTTCAGTTCATGTAGGTCTTTCTAGGTTTTTCTGAAGCCTTCACCTTCATCATTTCAAGAAATGCTTGTAAACTTGACTTGAAATGAGGCTAAGGAATCTGTTAGAAACATAGAAGGTAGGGGGAACCTGAGGGGAGGTTTGAAGCATTCCAACAGTTCCATCCCTAAGATTTTGTGATTCTAAGGAGGTGATTCAAGGGGTCTAGAATTTGCAGGATTATGGTGGTTTAATAGTTGGTTAAGGAGGATTGATGCAAAATAAATTATTGAGGTTGGGTCGTTTGACTGTTTTTGGTTTTTAATTAATTTTAGCAACATTCCTGTCTTATGCTATAATAATCTGCTTCTGGTTTTGGCACTTATGATTTGTTGATTCTTCTCCCTGCTAAACAAATACTTTTGTGATTTACTTATTTCCAGCTCATCTTTTATTCACTATTAATAATAATGCTGACATTCATATTGCCCTTTATATACATTATTGCATTTGATTCTCATAACTCCGGGAGTTACTTTTCAAGTACTTTCAGTAAAACATGCTCAGATAAATACTTTTGCAAAAAATAGACCTCTGATTTCATTGGTAAAATGAAACTTCTGGCAAGGATACTTTTTCTACCAATGCAAATCACCAACTGTTCTGCAACTCAGAGTGGTAGAAAGCCTTTGGGGACATTGACAGATTAAATGACTTGCTCAGGGTCACATAGCCAGTGTGTGTAAAAGATAGGACTCAAACCCGGGGCTTTCTCAATTCATTATGCCTTGCCAACTCTTAAGCAGGTATTGCAGATAGTATACGAGCTGCTTTGGAGGTTAGAAAGCTGAGATGGACACACAGGTGATAAGAATCAGATGCAGCATAGGAACTTTTCTCCCTTCAACCATGCTGTTACCATTCATAGGCCTGCTGGGATTTCCACCTGCCCAAATCAGAGAAAATGGATTCTGAGAAATGAAATAAATGTTTTGAATCTCTGCCCCCCAGTGACTACCTCCAGTATTGGATGCACTGCCCATAAACTCGAGTTACAAGATTCAGCAATTCAAATATCAATAAATTATAGTTCTAAACAGTGAGATAACAGCAGGCCTGAGTGGAACAGGAAAATTTTGGTCGAAAGATGAATGACATTACCAGTAATGATCAGCTGAGAGCCAAGACTATTCAAACACTGATCATTTTCACTCCAGTGTGGAAAGCTATTCAAAATCCTAAAACCCAAGCTAGACTTAATTAAATGGTTGTTCAACTCCTTGTTAGTGACACAAAACAGCCCTGAGCAGCTTCCTAGCTGGATCCAACCACTGTGGCTTCAGTTAGAAAATTCATCTTTCTTCTCTCAACCTTAATGTTTGTTTTTCTCAGGAACTGCTCAGTGGCTCCTATCTTTCTGAGACCAAAGTTCTTGGTTCTTTTTTCTCCCTCTTAGATAACCTGAAATTCTGTAGCAAATCACTCTCATTTAGAATTTCATTCCTTTGGGGTTGTGGTCAAAATTCATCACTCATCGCTAGGAACTCACAAAAATGAAAAACCTTGTTAATTCAGACTAAATGAGGAAAGGCTATCACAAAGCTAAAAATCAGAATTATAGAATACTATAAGATATTGCAATATTGTTTACAAATAGGTATAGCAACTTAACCAAGGCTGAAAAAAACATTTTCAGTAGAGTTCCTTTGGGGCAGGCTTTAGTGAGTAGATTAGAGAGATTTGTAATGATTATTTCAGTGATTTTGTTCTTAATTTTGAAAAGTTTGTTCCCCTAACCATGAAATGTACTTCCCTTAAAATCCTGACCCGCAAAAGAGGTCCTAATTCTAAAAAGACAGCAGCAAATTAGTGAAAGGGCAGAGGATTTGGAGGCAGAGAGCTGGTTTCAAATCCAAGATGACTGTGACTTTGTACAAGTGTCTTGATCTTTCTGAGTCTCAGCTTCTTCCTCTCTATGATGAGGGACTTAGACTCCAAGGTCTTTTACAGGTCTAAATTTATTATTTCTATCCCAGCATTAAAACCCTGGGTGTTTCTAGTTGGAGCCAAGGTCCTAATCCTATCCATCGCAAAGAAAAAAAGTCATAGGAGCAATACCTTGCATCCTATTCAAAGGTTATAGACCATGTCAGGAAGAGGGAGATGATGTTTTGCATGGCTTCTGAACACCTTCCATTACATTCTCTCCCAGTGGACCCTGTGCTGATGACTTTGAATCCTCCTTCCATGACAGAACCCTGAGCTTTCCAGCTGTAATCACTCTTGCTGTAATTGCTCGTTACAGTACATTTACTACTCTCTACAAAGCTTTTCTTTCCAAAGTATACATTTTCACAGCAATATAAAGGTTTTTCCCTGAGCTGCCCCTAGAGCCCTCTGTTTAAATGTCTCCTTCCTTGGCTTCTGCCCCCAAACCAGGGATGGTTGGCACAGAGAATAAAACAATATGTTTAGTGTGCCCTAGCTTAACTCCAACAGGGTGGTGGTGGTTGCTGTCTTTTTTGGATGAAACCAGTCTTCTCTGTTGTAATTTTTCTTTAAAAAGTCAGATTTTCAAACAAATCTTTATTTTAATAACTTTACAGGATCCATAGTTTCACTGATAGGGGATATTGTATCTACTGATGCAGATCACATCTCCTTCATGCCTGAATAGACAGTTTAATGAGTTGTTATAAATGAACAAAACAGAAACATCATTACCTGATGGCCAACATTCTGGCAATGAGTCTTTCCAAAATTCACTAGGCTTGTCTTCGCAACAAAAGGTATAAATAGTCTATGCTCAAACCTTTTGAACTTGATCAAATATTCTCCAAGAGCCTCAGATCACTTATTTTCATGTCATGAAGAAGAATTGGCATTGGACTTTAATGGATGAAATTACAATACATTCATATAAAATTTCTGTGCTTCATGTAAATTTCCTAATAGAATGGGAGAAGGGTCAGGGAAATACAAGGATTTGCATTATTTCCTTCCTATTTATTTCTCACCAAATCCTGTTGATGTAGGAGAAAGAATGTGGGCCCAGGAATTGAGAAGACACCTTTGCTAGCTCTGTGATCCAGGGCAAATCAGTTAATCTTCAACTCCAGTTTCTTCATCTCTGAGATAAGAATAATAATAGCATCTACTCTAGGGGCTCATAGATTTAGACCTGGGAAGACCATTATAAATCATGGAGTCCATTCCTCATGTTTTACAGATGAAGATATCAAGTGCCAGAGAGGTCAAGTCACTTTTCCAAGTTCATTTGAATCTACCTACTCTGACTCCAAATCCAATGTCCTGTCTGCTGTGCCACTTTGTTCGGTTATGTCTGACTCTTTATGATCCCATTTGGGGTTTTCTTGGCAAAGACACTGGAGTGGTTTGTCATTTTATTTTCCATATTATTTTACAGGTGAGCAAACAGAGTTAAATTACTTGCCTGTAGTCACACACACTAGTAAGTCTCTGAGGCTGTATTTGAACTCATGAAGATAAGTCTTCCTGACTTCAGGGTTGATAGTCTATCCACTGTGCCACCTAGCTGCCCATTGTACCAAATTGCTTTTCAAATAAGATGATGTATATAAAGTACTTTGTAAACATTAAAGTACTATATAAATGGCATATGATTATGATGATGATAATTCTATAAGGGCAACTTATAGGGTTCAAATCTGTCCTCAGACACTTATTAGCTATGTGACTCTGGACAAGTCGCTTAACCCTGTTTGCCTCAGTTAACTCATCTATAAAATGAGCTGGAGAAGGAAATGGCAAATTACTCTAGCATCTTTGCCAAGAAAACCCCAAATGGAGTCATGAAGAGTTGGACATGATTGAAAAATGACTAAACAACAATAATAAGTAACATAATTAATTAATCAGGTCTGGTCCAGACTATACTACAAACTATCATAATATCAGGATGTGACTTTAAATATAATTTATATCACCAATGTGACTTTCACAGATAGTGTAGACACAAACTCTGTTTTTAAAAGGAACTATATCGTGAGTTATTTCTCAGATCTGTACTGTGACTGTGTAGGTGGGAGTACAGCACATTAAGACAATTCAGATTCTTCTGCCAACTGGATGATCTGACAATAGGTGCTTATGTAAATCACTTGCCATCTCTGAGCCTTTGTTTAACTAGGTATACAATGGAGGAATTATAACAGCTATTTCAATAGTTTAGGGAACTCATTGGACTACTGTTACAACAGTTTTTGGCAAAAGAGACAGGAATAATGGAGATGTTATGGTCAAGAATCTTTGTGTGTTTTTCTCATTGTGTCTAGTCATTACTCAAGAAGTTTGAGTCATGATGAGCTGAGTAAACTAATGCCAACCACCATACATGAATAAATCAGCATGGATTAACCGGGAACTGAAACCAGAATGAAAGAGGCTTCAGTAGGTGTCCCTGATTGGAGTGGCAGATGTATTATAAACAGGCAATTTAATGAAGTAGTTTGTTGGAGGTGTCTCACAGGAAAGACCACAAAAAATTCTAGTTCCAATTATGATCTGAGAAGCATAAAGAAACTGAGAGAAGGGGTCTGAGAAAGCTGTGGAGACAGAATCAACATGACTTGGTGCCTCATTGACTGAATCATCAGATTAAAAGCTAGAAGGGACCTTGGAATTCAGCTCAAGGGTTCAGTCCCTGATCTAGACCATCCCCTCATTTTATTTTATTTTTTTTAAGAGAATGAAAAATATCAGGTATTTTGCTTCCACCTGGATATAAACTTAGTTCTTTCTCTGGATGCACATTTTTCTCTCCATCATGCGTCTTTTGGGATAGACTTATATCACTGCATTGCTGAGAAGAGTCCAGTCTATCAAAGTTGGTCATCACACATACGTTGTGTCTGTAATTGTGTACAAATTTCTCCTGGTTCTACTCTTCTCACTCAGCATCAGTTCTTTTAATCCTCTCCAGGTATATATGAAGACTGCCTGCTCCTCATTTCTTATAGCACAATAGTATTCCATAACATGCATATACCACAACTTGTTCAGCCCTTCCCCAATTTATGGGCACCCCCTTAATTTCCAATTTTTTGCCACCACAAAAAGAGCTGCTATAAACATTTTTGTACATATGGTTCTTTCTCCCATATCTATGATCTCTTTGGGATATAACCCTAGGAGTGGTATTGCTGGATCAAAGGGTATGAAAGTATTTGTAGCCCTTTGGGCATAATTCCAGATTGCTCTCCAGAAAGGCTGGATCAGTTCACAACTCCACCAACAATGCATTAGTGTTCCAGTTTGTCCACATCCTCTCCAGCATTTGTCATTTTCCTGTTTTGTCACCTTAGCCAATCTGAATGGTGAGATGTGGTACCTCAGAGTTGTTTTGATTTGCATTTCTCTAATCAATAGTGAATTAGAGCATTTCTTCATGTGCTTATAGATAGCTTTAATTTCTTTCTCTGAAAACTGCCTGTTCATATCCTTTGACCATTTATCAATTGGGGAATGACTTGTATTCTTATAAATTTGACTCAATTCTCTGTATATTTTAGAAATGAGTCCTTTGTCAGAGACATAGGTTATAAAGATTCTTTCCCAATTTCCCACCTCCCTCTTAATCTTGGTTACATTGGCTTTGTTTGTACAGAAACTTTTCAATTTCATGTAGTCAAAATTATCCATTTTACATTTTATAATGTTCTCTAATTCTTGTTTCGTCATAAAGTCTTTCCCTCTCCACAAGTCTGATAGGTAAACTATTCCTTGTTTTAGGAGACTGCTTACAGTATCAACCTTTATACCTAGATCATGAACGCATTTAGACTTGATTTTAGTATATAGTGTTAGATAATGGTCTATGTCCAGTTTCTGCCATACTATATTCCAGTTTTCCCAGCAGTTTTTCTCAAATAGTGAGTTCTTATCCCCAAAACCAGGGTCTGGAGGTTTATCAAACAATACATTACTATAGTCATTGGCTTCTGAATCTCATGTGCCTAATCTATTACATTGATCCACTCCTCTATTCCTCAGCCAGTACCAAGTCATTTTGATGACTGCTGCTTTATAGTACAGATTGAAATCTGGTAAAGCTAGTCCACCTTCCCTAGCATTTCTTTTCATTAATTCCCTTGATATTCTGTACTGTTTATTCTTTCAAATGAATTTTTTTTACTATTTTTTCTAGCTCTATAAAGTAGTTTTTTGATAAATTAATTGGTATGGCACTAAATATATAATTTAATTTAGGTAAAATTGTCATTTTTATTATATTAGCTCGACCCAGCCATGAGCAATTGATATTTTTCCAATTAGTTAGATCTGACTTTATTTGTGTGAAAAGTGTTTTGTAGTTATGATCATACAGGTCCTGGGTTTGTTTTGGCAGGTAGATTCCTAAATATTTTATAATGTCTGCAGTAACTTTAAATGGGATTTCTCTTTCTATTTCTTGCTGTTGAATTTCATTAGAAATATATAGGAATGCCAAGGATTTATGTGGGTTTATTTTATATCCTGCAACTTTGCCAAATTTATTTATTGTCTCAAGCAGTTTTTTACTAGATTCTCTAGGATTCTCTAAGTATATCATCATATCATCTGCAAAGAGTGATAGCTTGGTCTCTTCTTTGCCTAACTTGATTCCTTTTATTTCTTTTTCTTCTCTAATTGCTACTGCTAACATTTCTAGTACCAGATTGAATAAGAGGGGTGATAGTGGACACCCTTGTTTTACCTCTAATCTTATGGGAAATGCTTCTAGCTTCTCCCCATTACATATAATACTTGCTGATGGTTTTAAATAGATGCTACCTATTATTTTAAGGAAGGCTCCATTTATTCCTATGCCTTCTAATGTTTTTAATAGGAATGGATGTTGTATTTTGTCAAAAGTCTTTTCTGCATCTATTGAGATGATCATGTGGTTTCTGCTAGTTTTATTGTTGATATGATCAATTATACTGATGGTTTTCCTAATATTAAACCATCCTTGCATTCCTGGAATAAATCTTACCTGATCAAAGTGTATTATTCTTGAGATAAGTTGCTGTAGTCTTTTTGCTAGTATTTTATTTAGAATTTTTGCATCTATATTCATGAGGGAGATTGGTCTATAATTTTCTTTCTCTGTTTTATCTCTTCCTGATTTAGGTATCAGTACCATATTTGTGTCATAAAAAGAATTTGGTATGACTCCTTCTTCACTAATTTTCCAAAATAGTTTGTAGAGTATTGGAATCAATTGTTCTTTAAATGTTTGATAGAATTCACTAGTGAATCCATCTGGCACTGGAGATTTTTTCCTAGGGAGCTGACTGATGACTTGTTCAATTTCTTTTTCTGAGATGGGATTATTTAAGTAATTTACTTCCTCTCCAGTTAATCTGGGCAACTTTTATGTTTGTAAATATTCATCAATTTCCCTAAGATTGTCAAATTTATGTGCATACATTTGGGAGAAATAATTCCTAATTATTGTTTTGATTTCCTCTTCATTGGAGGTAGATTCACCCTTTTCATTTTTGATACTCATAATTTGGTTTTCTTCTTTCTTTTTTTTATCATATTGACTAAGGGTCTATCAATTTTGTTGGTTTTTTCATAAAACCAGCTCTTGGTTTTATTTATTAGTTCAATAGTTTTCTTAATTTCAATTTTATTAATCTCTCCTTTTGTCTTCAATATTTCTAATTTAGTATTTAATTGGGGATTTTGAATTTGTTCTTTTTCTAGGTTTTTTAATTGCATGCCCAATTCGTTGAGCTCCCTTTTCTCTAATTTAATCACGTATGCACTCAGGGATATAAAACTTCCCCTAAGAACTGCCTTTAATGCATCCCACAGATTTTGGTATGTTGTCTCATTATTATCATTCTCTTGAATGAAATTACTGATTGTTTCTATAATTTCTTGTTTGACCCACTCATTCTTTAGGATTAAATTGTTTAATTTCCAATGAGTTTTTAGTCTGTCTTTCCCTGGCCCTTTATTGCATATAATTTTTATTGCATCATGATCTGAGAAGGATGCATTTAATATTTCTGCCTTACTGCATAGAATTGTGAGGTTTTTATGCCCTAGAACATGGTCAATTTTTGAGTATGTGCCATGAACCACTGAGAAGAAAGTATATTCCTTTTTATCCCCATTCCATTTTCTCCAGAGATGTATCATACCTATCCTCTCTAAAATCCTGTTCACCTCCTTAACTTCTTTCTTGTTTATTTTGAGGTTGGATTTATCAAGTTCAGATAGGGGGAGATTAAGGTCTCCCACTAGTATAGTTTTGCTATCTATTTCTTCCTCTAATTCCTTTACCTTCACCTCTAGGAATTTGGATGCTACACCACTTGGTGCATATATGTTAAGTAGTGATATTGCTTCATTCTCGATGGTGCCTTTTAACAGGATATAGTTTCCTTCCTTATCTCTTTTAATTAGGTCAATTTTTGCATTTGCTTTATCTGAGATAAGGATTGCTATCCCTGTTGTTTTTTTTACTTTAGCTGAGGAATGATATATTTTATTCCAACCTTTTACCTTTACCTTGTGTGAATCCCTCTGTTTCAGATGTGTTTCTTGTAAACAGCATATTGTAGGATTATGATTTCTAATCCATTCTGCTATCTGTCTCTGTTTTATGGGAGAGTTCATTCCATTCACATTTACAGTTATGATTGTTATCTGTTTCTTTACCCCATCCTATTCCTGCCCCTGTTAATGTTCATATTTTCCCTCCCTTCTCCCTTCCCCCCCTTAATAGTTTTCCTTTTGACCACTGCCTCCCTCAGTGTTCCCTTTTCGGCCCCCCTCCTTTTTCCTCCCATTTCCCCTTACTACTTTCCTCCCTACAAACCACTCCCACCCCCCTTTCGTATCCCTTTCCCTCTCCTACTGCCTGTAGGATATTGTTATACTTAATGAAGTATGCTATTTCTTCTTCGCATCAAGAGTGACAGGAACAAATCTCATGCGAAGCTCCTCTCCCTCCCCTCTTTCCCTCTAAAATGATACTTTTTGCATTTCTTCTCCATAGAGTCCTATGCTTAACTGGTTGTTATTCCCTCCTTGTACCAGAACCAATGAGGGAAAAGCTCATATGCTTCCCAACTCCCTCCCTTTTTTTCCTCTGCTATACAGTTTTTATGCCTCTATGAGTGACATAATTTACCCTTTTCCACTTCAACCATTCCCTTTCTTCCATTGCAGTCCCTTTGTAGCCCTTAACAAGATTTTTAAAAAAATTGTCATTTTGTGTATGTTATAGTCATACCCTCTACTTGTCTATAACCAGTTTGCTCTTATCAAATAGCAGGGTGTGTGTGTGTTCTCCTTGTTTACCTTTCTAAGTCACTATTGCATCTCATAATTGGAGGTTGAATTTTCCATTGAGTTCTGGCTTTTTTATCAGGAAGTTCTGGAACTCTGTTATATCATTGAATGACCATCTCTTTGCCTGGAAGAATATGCTCAGTCTTGCTGGGTATGTGATCCTTGGTTGTAACCCGAGCTCTTTTGCCTTCTGGAAAATTGTATTCCACTGCCTCCAATCTTTCAGTGTAAAGGCTGACAAATCCTATGCAATCCTCACTGTGGACCCTCGATATTTGAATTGTTTCTTTCTGGCCGCTTGAAGTATTTTCTCTTTTATCTGGTAGTTCTGGAGTTTGGCCATAACATTTCGAGGATTTTTCAGTTTGGGATCTCTTACAGCAGGTGTCCAGTGGATTCTCTCGATTTCTATTTTGCCCTCAGGTTCTAGTATCTCAGGGCAGTTTTCCTTAACGAGCTCTTGGAGAATGTTGTACAGGCTCATTTTTTCATCATAATTTTCTGGTAGGCCTATGATTCTCAGATTATCTCTCCTGGATCTGTTTTCCAGGTCAGTTATTTTTCCTTTGAGGTATTTTACCTCTTTTTCTAATTTTTCATCCTTGTTGTTTTGCTTGGCTAATTCTTGGTTCCTCATAGAGTTATTTGTTTCCATTTGGTTAATTCTGGTTTTTAGCAAATCATTTTCCTTGGTTAATTTTTGAAGCTCCTTTTCCATATCATACACTTTTGTTTTTAGAGAGATGTTTTCCTCATTATAATGTTTTTCTAATTCTGCTATTTTCGTTTTGAGAGAATTATTCATTTTGTCTTCTGTCTCTCTCATTTTGCTTTCAAAGTTTCTTTTGATGTCATCTAGGAGAGCCTTCTGTGCTTGGGACCCATTCCCTGTTGAAGTTTCAGCTTTGGGTGTAGAGTCCTCATTGTCTCCCTCTGAGGTTGGTTCCTCCCTCTGAGGATAGTAGGACTCCAGAGTCTTTGTCTTTGTAGTCTGCTTTCTACCCATTTTGAGGCAGGGTCCTAGCCATGCCCTTCCTCTAGGATACCAAGCCTTTACTATAGAGGGTTTTGCCCTGGGCAAGAGTTACTATGTTTTCAGGGTCAGAGCGGGGTTTGGAGCAAGTGGGGTTCATTCTGTCATCCTCATCTTTGGAGGTCCTGAAAGGGGCTTTTTAAAAAAAATTTCTGGGCTATGAAGTGGTAGCCCCAGGAGTGTTTGCTGTCCAGGACAGGGGCCCCTGTATTTGCTTCTTACCTTGCTCTTTCCAGTCCCAGCCCTTTAGTGATAGGCCTGGTAGTGGACCTTGTGATTGGTGGGAAGACTTGCCCTCCGAGTTGTTCAGGCTCCATCCTGGCCTGCGTCTGCCACGCTGCGCCTTCCCGGCCTGCCGTCTCCATCCCCTCATTTTAAAGATGAGGAAATGGAAGCATAGAAAGGGTAATGGATTTGCCAAATTCACTAGCGGAGCAAAGATTAAAACTTAGGTCCTCTTTCTCCAAATTTACTTTTCTTTCCCCTATATGTTCTGTTTCTTTTTGTGTACAAAGACAGTTATGTAATGAATACTCTTGCAAGACCTCTTTTCCTTAGGAAATCACAGATAGACTCCATTCCCAAACTAAGAAGATGTAGGGAAAGTGATGATGTAAGGGGAAAGAAAGGTGAGGTACAATGGGCAGGTTCTGATGATGGTCGCACTCATATGATGAAAACCAGAGAACAGTATTCTAAGTATTCAGGCAAAGAGCTTCTTATGTCTTGGTATCTTTCAAATATTTCAATGATGACACATACCACTGTTTGATTCCTATATAATACTGGACCCTGCCAATGCAAGGACAAAGGGTCATAACAGATCACCAGCCTCAGGCTTCCCATCAAACACATCTTACTACTCAGATATGTCTGCAATATATTAACAATAATAATGGTGGGTGATTAGGCAAACTCTTTTTAGGGAAAGGATAATCCTCATACAGAGACGAGGAGGTGAGTCCAAGTTGTGAGAAAAGCAAAAATAAACTGAAAAGTCAGTCCATTTTGATGTTAAGATGTCTATGGAGCATAAGGACTGAGGCTAGCAGGAAAGGTGAATTGCCAGATGTAATGTTAATAGGAGTTGAAGATCTACCCCTATCATTAATAGGCCTCACATGGGGCCCAACAAGAGAAGCTTGATTAGGGGAGGCTTATTTTTAGGAAGGCCCACACCTTTTGTTACTTTGTAGGCAGTGGGTCACAAGGGTTGTGATGCCCTCTGACCCTGAAGAAGTATACACACACACACACACACACACACACACACACTCACTCACACACTCTGAGGTTAGCATTTTGCTTTGGGGCTCACTTACTGGAAGTGCTCATGTGATTTGGCCAGATGAGACTCTGGATAGCCATTAAGGAGCACCCTCCCCACCCCCACTTTGAAAATACAGATGTTGGTGCTTCTCTCTCTGGTAGCTATGTATGTTATATAATGGTCAGACAGTTGGATTTGTCTGTTGATTTGTGATGTATGTATTATTTGGTCAGATGGTTGGAAGCCTAGTTTGTTGGTCTTTATGCTATTATTTCTGCTTGTAATTTCTGTTTGTATTTTCTCTGAAGTTCAGGGTGCTACATATGTTTGATTAAGGTAAGATTGTTGACTCCTTTGAGTTGCTTTCCTTTAGAAAAACAGATCAAAGAACCTGTGCTAGCAGCCCTCCTGTGTGCTGGTGTTATTGGTCTTACACCCCCACAGCAGCTGCAAGTAGCATTGTTGTTACACCAGAGTACTAAATTAATGAATTAGTTTAATATGACATAGGAGTGAGTAACATTGAACTGACAACATCATTAGAGCAAATTTGTGGCTCCCAAGATGACTATGTTGAAGGAGAAATTCTTAATTTTGATGTATTCTGTTTGTTAGTTTAGTTACATTACTCCTCTGTTTTGTGCTGTTTGGTATTTTAGTCTAGGAAGTCCATATTAGATAAAGAAACTGACTTTTTTTTTCCTGACTAAAACTATCTTCATAAAACCAGTGATTTTATGGGTGGCTATTGCTAATTCCCATACTTTCTGGCTCCCCAACACTAGCATAGCATGTCTTTTGTGTAAGCACCTTCCTTGAACTCTTGCCAATAATTTTGACCTCAAGTCTGGGGTATGTGGCATGAAATGTAGCCTCAAATCTACTTTTTAATTCATGATGTGATAATAATCCAAGGGATAATTAAAACAAATTCAGTTAAAATGGGAGGGAGAATTTATTATAATGGTTAAGTGGATACTATAGATGCATAGTGTCAGAAGGTCCCTCTGCAGTCATCTAATTCACTGCTTAGGGTCCTATATGTTTTCTACTCTACTGGAGAGATCTTTAGGAAGTTCTAGGATTAGTATTCTTTTTTCTAGGTGGAATATAACTGCTTGTGGAGGAAGGGTAGGGGAAAGGCTTGTACTCTTGGAGACAATGGAGAGAAAGTGATGCTCTAAGGAAGGAGGGTGACACAAATTGGGATAGAGGGAAATTTTGTGGAATAGGGGGAGATAAAAGGGGTATCAGACCGTCATTAGCTATTTACATAGTTATTCAAAACCTAAAATGTCTCCTCCTTTTCTTTTTCTAGCAACTGAGCTTGTGTCCTCATCTTCTAATCTACTCAGCTATAGTAACCACAAAATCATAGAATTTGAGTTAGACAGGACCTCAGCAGTCACTTAATTCAACCCATACATGAAAGAAATTCCTACTATAAACTAAGTGGTCATTCAGCTTTTGATCAAAGACCTCCAAGGAGGGGGACCTATTACCTTTTGTGGCAGCTGATTGAAGTTCACGTGTTAAAAATTGCAACCTCCAGATTTCTTTTGGGACAAAATTCCAGTTTCATTGGTCTAGTTATAAATCTGCCTGCTCTTGATTCCCTTGAGTTCACCAGACCATGAACTTAATTTTTTCCCCCATCCAAGTTCTCAGATAATCTGAAATCTTTCTATAACTTCCTTGGGAGTCTCAGGACCTCAGATTAGGAATTTGTGTTCTACAATGCACTTCTTCTCCCCCCCCCTTTTTGGAGGGGGGAAAGTAGGGCAATTGGGGTAAGTGACTTGCCTAAGGTCACATGGCTAGTAAGTGTTAAGTGTCTGAGGTCAGATTTGAACTCAGGTTTTCCTGACTCCAGGGCTGGTGATCTATTCATTGAGTCACCTAGCAGCCCCTACAATGAGCTTCTTGAAAGTGGAAGAATAGTGAGGTTATTAAAATGCTGTTATTACTTTATCGTTCTGTTAATTTTGATATATAATATTAAAATTAGTGGTTTTGTTGGATATAGTTGGGCAAAAATTTTCTAAATTTGACTTTTATGGTTTCCCCTTTTTCATTTTTGATATTGGTAATTTGATTTTCCTCTTTCTTTTTAACATGATTAGCTACTGTTTTACGTATTTTATTTTTATTAAAAAGCTCTAAATTTTATTTTTTAACTCAATATTTTTTGTTTTTATTTTTTGTTACTTCTTTAATTTTCAAAGTTTTTATTTTGGCATTTAATGGGAATTTTTACTTTGTTGGTTTTCTAGTATTTTTAATTACATTCAAATTCTTTGACCTTTCATTTATTTTTTTGTTATTAAAAATGTTTAGAGATCTAAATATTCTCCCAAGGATGGCTTTGGCTGCATTGCCCAAATATTGGAATATCATCAAATCAAATATTGGAAAATCATCAAAAAATATTGAAATATTGTCATTACCTTTAATGAAATTATTTATCATTTCTAGGATTTTTTTACCCCATAATTCAGGAGTATTAAATTATTTAGTTTCCAGTTTATCTTAAAATGCTTTTCAGTGATCTTTTACTTAATATAATTTTATTTCATTATGACCAGTAAAGTATGTGAATGATACTCATGCTTTTCTACATTTATCTGTAAGGTTTTTATGACCTAGACATAAGATATAATCAATTTTTGTAAAAGTTCATACACAATTGAGAATATATATATATATATATATATATATATATATATATATATATA
>NW_027185784.1:5082883-5150755 GCF_028583685.1 Petaurus breviceps papuanus | reverse complement strand
ATATATATATATATATATATATATATATATATATATATATATACTCCTTTCTATTTCCATTCAGTAATAATCAGAGGTCTATCATATCTAATTTTCTAAAATTCTAGTCAGATCATTAATTTTTTTCCTGCTTATTTTTTGCTTAGATTTATTGAGGGGTATTAGATATAAATTGAGGTATCCCATGATTATAGTTTTATTGACTAATTTTCATTGTAATTCATTTAATTTTTTCTCTAAGTACTTAGAAGTTATCCCATTGGGTGAATATCTGTCAAGTATTGAAACCATTTCATTGTCTGTTACATTTCAGCAAAATGTAGTTTTTCTCTTTATTTTGTCTATTTTTATTGTTACCTTATCTAAAATAATAATTGCTACTCCTCCTTTTTTTGTATTCAGCTGAGGCATAAGAGATTTTGCTCTACTCCATTATTTTAACTTGTATATGTCATTATGTTTCAAGTGTGTTTCTTGTAAACAACAAATATTTGAATTTTGTTTCCTAATCCATTCTATTAACCTCTTCCTTTTACGGGTGAATTCATCCCATTCAAATGTGTAGTTATGATAGTTGTTTATTTCCTTCTACTTTATTCTTTTTCAGTTTTTCTTCTCTACATTCCTCTCTCAGTTTATTTTGTATCATTAGCCTTTCTTTTTCCCCTCCTTTTAACCTTTTCTTCACTATCCCCTCTTCAACTTTAAGGGTTTAATGTGCTTTTGTTTCATTTCTCCATGACTCTCTTCTCCCTTATAGTCCTCTTTTCCCTTTTTTGTTTCTATCTATATCCCTGTTGAGTTGGATATATATAATATGTAATATATAAATATATACATTTTATGTATATTTACATCAAACTGTGTGTGTGTATGTGTGATGTCTATGTATGTATGTAGTCTGGTCTTCTTTGCTTAGATGAAAAAAAGTTCAAGAAATGCTTGCTCTCCCCCTCCTTTCATGAGTGTAATAGTTCTACTTGTGCAACCAGATTATGTGTTTTAACAATGTTACTCTATTTTTTTTTCCTCTCCTTTCCCTTTAATATATTCTCTCCCCATCCTGGTCTCTCCTTCTTACAGTATCTTTGAAATAAAACAATTTCGAGAATTTGGGGCTTGATTGAGTACCTCTATGATCCCTAACAACTTTAGGATTCCAAAAGAACATTTCTAACATTCCCCTACTCCCTGCCCCATGGCTCATACTTACAAAATTCCTTCTGATTGTCCCCTTCTAGTTACCTTTTAAATTTTTCTTCATTTTTTATATTTCAGAGTTATTTCCATCTTTTAACAAAATCTGGCATATTTAAACATTCAATAAAGATCAATTTTCCCCTGTAAGGTAAAGTTATTCTTAATTGCTAGTCTTTTTTTTTTCCTTTTGGAATATCTTATTCAATGTTTTCTACTCCTTATAGTGTATTTCTACTTGCATTTCCTTGATATTTGAATTCTTTCTGGCTGCTTATAGTATTTTTTTCTGTAATTGGATTTTGACAATGAAATTCCTTGGAGTTTTCATTTTGTGGTTGCATCTAGGATGTGATCAGTGGATTCTTTCTATTTTCACATTGCTCCCTTATTTGTCTGGGCAATTTCCTGTTAACATTTTCTTGAAATTTTTCAGATTCTTTTTTTTGGCCTTGAATTTCAGTCAGTCTTATGCTTCTTAAATTCTCTCTTCTTTATCTGTTTTCCAGGTCAATTGTTTCTGATATTAAATATCTTACATGTTCCTCCTCTCTCTTATTCTTTTGACTTTTTTTAAAAGAATTATTGTCATGTGGAGTAATTTATTTCCATTTAGTACATTCTTATTTTTAGAAGTTTGTTATTAAAGTAACACTTCGTACTTCTGTTAAGCTGTTGATCCTTTTCATTAAAAAATTTTCTCTTCCATAGCTCTCACTTTTTTTGTGAGTTCTTTTTAAAATTCTTGCATCATTTCTTTGAAGAATTCTAATTGTTCTCGTGGACAAGTTGTTTTTTTTTCTTTGAGTCTTGATTATAGGTATTATTGAGTTATTCTCACATGGGTTTATGCCTTGGTCATACCTGACATCATGAAGGTATTGTTATTATCATTATTATTACTACTACTATTAATTTTGCTTACTCATTTTTGTTGCTTTAAAAACACAAAATGCACAAAAATGATCTCCCACCTGCTTTTTTTGCTTTCTTTTAAATGAAAAAGTAAAACAAAGCCCAAACACACACAGCTAAGGAAAACAAATTTGGCTTTTTACAAAAATACATGCCTCAGAATCCTGCCAACTCTCTGACCTTTCATCGGCTGCCCCGCATGCCTTATAAGTTCTCTGTCCTCTCCACTGCTTCCTAGATTTCCTGGATTCCTTCAAGATTCAGCTTAGTATTCCATTTAGACTGTATATATTTTATAAATACATAATTATTTGCATATTGCCTCCCCCATTAAAGTGTGAGCTCCTTGGGGGCAGGTACCATAGGGTTTTTTTTTTTGTCTTTCTTTGCATCCCCAGCACAATGAAAGCTCTTAATAAACACTGTTGACTCACTGAAAGATATGCCTACTGTGCATCATGATGTGTACTATTGTGTTGAAGAGTTAAAGATCATGTGTCCAAATGTAAGTCAAATTCTAAATCATGTAAAACAAAAATTGCAGAAAAAATTTGTAGGATAATGGAATCACAGAGGTTGAAATAGAAGGGATCTCATAATCCATTTAATCTAACTTTGTCATCATGTAGATTAGAAACTGAGGCCCAGAAAAGGATATTCTACATATTAAACATTTTATTAAAGATACAAAAAATTTTAAGGTTTATTGTAGACATCAAACCTTAATTACTTCATTTGTGCAACACTTGAGGCGTGGCACTGGCAGAAAGCCTCTATGAATTCCGGAGTATCCACATTCTCTTGCCAGATTGTGGTTTGCTGGAATCAGAAGAAGGCAAAACAAGTTTGGAGCAAAAAATAAATAAACTCAATTTTGCACATGTTGAGTTTGAGGACACCAGATGCTAAATGGGAAGAGTTTCCCAGGATACCTAATACTGCAAGGATCTGCTCTTTGCACATGGATCCAGGGCTGCAAGATTACTATGAGTTATGTAGGTTGAGCAAATCGCTCCCCTAAACTAGGGTGTTAGCCCTGATACAGTAATCAGGTAAGAACATGTCTTGATTTCTCATTAGGTGTGAACAAGGCCTGAACAACTCCTAAGATGTGACAATTAGTCTGCTCTGATTTACTGAAGGATTTAGTTATGCTCTCTGGTGCCTGAATAAGACCAGGGAGCTAGTTGGAATAAGATATTTAAATGACTGGCAGTGGAAAGTAGAAATTATTCCACTTAAGCTTCTGAGAAGGAATCAGTAGAAAAGAGGGCCCTCACCTGGGCCTTGGTCTTATCTCCTCCCCACACCTGCAAACCCACTTGGTCAGTGAAGAACCTTTCATGTTTCAAAGAGTCCAGAGGGATTTTGGACTTCCCATTTTCCCACTGGCATCCTAGCAATGTTCTTGAACAGCTGATGGCAGTGTCTGCATCAGAAGCTGTGAATAGCCTGGATGAAGATTCAAGGGTCTATAAAGAGCCTAGTAAAAAAAACACACCATAACTAAGGGGAACATGTTGAGGATTCCAGAAAAACACTGGCAGAAGCTGTGAGCTAGCCCCTTTTCCACATGTTCTCTCCAAGCTTGAGCCTACTTTCCCTCAGATTCTATGTATTTTGGGAGAATGTGTTACAGACTTCTGGGAGGGATTGTTTTATACCAATGGTTCTTGCTATTCCATCTTAGTAAATGCCCTTTCTAAAAGCTAATTAAGTTTCAATGACTGATTGATATTAACTAATAATTATGGTTGGAAGTACACACTCTGATGTGTGTCTACCTAGGGGCCTTATGAACTATTGCACTAGAAAAACAACCCCTAATTTCTCAGAGCTATCCCTGGGACTTTTGGGGGAAGTAGGAGCCACACTTCTGGGGAAACTGACCAGCCAGGGCCAGGGATTCTGAGAATTGGAAGAGTAGCTTCAGAGCATGTATGTTGTTCAGTCATCTCACTTCTGACTCTTCATGACCCCATGGACCAGAGTGCTGTTCAGGGGGTTTTCTTAGCAAAGATGCTGGAGTGGTTTGCTATTTTCTTCTCTGGTAGATTAAGGCAAATAGAGGTGAAGTGACTTGTCCAGGCCATATAGCAAGTAAGTGTCTGAGGCTGTATTTGAACTTAGAGTGCTGGACCTAGGGTTAAGAAGATCTATCAACTCAGCCGCCTAGCTGCCTCACAGAGCAGGTGCTACTTGAGAAATAACCCTCACTATGCTGAAGGTGAGGATGTGCAAATAACCAGCAAGGGAATTCTGTTTTTTGTGCTATAGTCTCTACCTGCCTCTGCTGTGATCCAAATAAGAACCATTACTCTGCCTCAGAAGTGATTTTAGGGTTAGGATATCTGACATGTTAGGTGATGGAATCAGAACTCAGAAAGATCCCAACAGGATAGAACTGAGGAGCTGCAACCAACAAGATTAAATATAAAGTTCTTTAAGTTTTTTTTAAAAAAATTCAATAGCACAAATACAATGTTCAGGAAATTGGGTTATTAAAGGATGATTGGGGTTGGGGGGCTTCATCTCCTCTAGTTCCCACGGGAAGATTCTTCCTATAGCTCACTGAAAGAGCAGCTGGGGAAAGTAGTACTTAATTGTAATTGTGGTTCTGGGGATGGGAAGAATGCATTAGGGGTCCTGGAAAATAGCTGGATTGCTGAAAGGTAGTGGATGAATGACTGGCCTCTGTGCAGACCAAGTTAGAGCCTGTGCCTTATTCAGCATGGCGGTGTGGACTCATACCAAGAGGCCGAGCGGCCCACTGAAAGTTTGCCTTGACTTGCTTCCTCTCTATTTTCACTGTGCTGTGGGTGACTGTTTGCCAAGGTGTTGGGTCTTTGTAGTAAGGATCCTGTAGCTTGCTTTTTTTAGTGGTCTCACACAGCACATACTGACAAAGAACAAGCAATGTGCAGAACTCTAAGATTAGATTTTGTCAAGCACTGCTCCACTGAATCATGGCATGGCTGATCTTGTTTCTGGTCTCTGATTCCCGCTACTGAAGAAGCGTGGGGGTGTGGAGGGGGAATAGGCAATCTAATTTACAGGACAGGGGAGGATAGATCCCAATTGATGTGAAAAATCCCTAGAACTAGGGCTGCACTTGAGGACCTAGAGGGCTGTGTGAGTCCTCAAGGGCACAGGTTCACCACCTCTGCCCTAGAAGTTTTAGGTAAGTGAAAACCACACTACAAAATTCTCACTGGCTTCCTCTGAGGTCACTCTCATTGTTAGCTTCGGTGACCCTCCCTTCTCAGGCTTCTTTCCAACTGCTCCTAATCCTGTTTCCATCTTTTAGACACATATGGCCTCTAAGAGTCTTGGTTTTGCAATCTCTTCTTTCTTTTTCTAGCTTTTCTTGCCTAGGTTGCTCATATCTCTCGCACCCACCACCCCTCTTCAGAGTTCCAGGACTGTATTTCCAGCTGCCTTCTGGGAATCTCCATCTGGATGTCCTACCAGCATTTCAAGGTCAGCATTTTCTCTTCTTTTTTTTCTTTAATTGGTTTTGTTTTAATTTTTTTTTACATAAAAAGTTCAGTAAAATTGGATAAAATAAGATGATTTTAAGCAGTGAAATCAATCTTTTCAACCTAGCACGAGGCTGACCAGAAACTTAGAAGTAGCTTAATCTGGAATATTTACATGGTAACAGATTAAACTTTGCAGGAGAACCCAAACTATCCATTTTTTTTTGCTTTTTTTGGAGGGCAATTGGGGTTAAGTGACTTGCCCAAGGTTACATGATTAGTTTTTGTGTTAAGTGTCTGAGGCCAGATTTGAACTCATGTCCTCCTGACTCCAGGGCCGGTGCTCTATTCACTGAGTCACCTAGCCACCCCCCAAACTATCCTTTCAAAGTGATCTTAGCAGGCATAGTCTAAAAGCAAAAACAGAGCCAAACCAAAAAAAAAAACCCAACTCCAAGACAAAATAAAAAATAGAGAAAATATTTATCAATATATTCACATATATGTTAAGATATAATAAAGATTCCCTTGCACACAGGGTGGGGAGAAAGGGGTTCACATGGTCAGTGTGCTAATAGCACCACCAATTAGAAGGTCAGAATTTTCAAAACAGAACTTGTTTTCTCCCTTAAAAACTTCCCCCAGTTCAACTTTCATATTTATGTTAATGATGCTATCATCTTCTCAGTCCCTCAGGCTCATAACCTATCAGAATTTTTCTCTTATCTCTTACTTCAATACAATCAGTTGCCAAGTCAATTCTAGCTCCAAATCTCTACTCAATTCTTTACTCAGAAACTGCTCTAATTCAGGCTGCCATTTATTCTTATTTTAAAATTTTGTTATGAAGCTGACAAAAAATAAAGATGAACATTTCTATGTATAAAGGAACAGGAAAAGGGCATTCTCTATGAAGCCATAAATCTATTATATACAACTTATTTTTAAAAACAAGTGTGTATTAAATTTAACACAGGAGTACCTACACTTCCCTGCTTATCTATGAATTGTAAAATGTATGCTTTTTCCCTCATTAAACTCACTGCTCTCCAAAAAAGAAAGCCCCCTGAAATAAAAAAGTATGATAAAGCAAACAAAATTCACTCATTGGTCATGCCTGAAAAGGAGTGAGTAGCGTCGTCATGATTATTTATTGCATTTATCAGAGTTCTTAAGTCCATTAAAGTTGTTTACTTTATAATATTGTTGTCAATGTACAAATTGTTTTTCTGGTACTATTCATTTCACTTTGCATTAGTTCATCGAAGTCTCCCCAGGTTGCTCTGGATTGATTATGTTAGTCACTTCTTATATTGCAATAATATGTCATTGTATTTATATACCATGATTTATTCAGTTATTCACCAAATGATGGGGACCCACTTTATTTCCCATTCTTTGCTACAACAAAAAAAATGTTGCTAGAATTATTCTTGAATATATATAGCTTTCCTCCCCCTCTCTTTGACCTCTTTGGGCATATGCCTCATAGTGATATTGTTGCGTCAAAAGGGTTTCCACAGTTTAGCAGCTGTTGGACAAGTTCATAGCTTCACTAGCAGAAGCTCTCATTTCTTCTTGCTGAGATGATTACCATCACCTTCCAATTAGTGTTCTGACTCCAGAGTGTGATTTTTTTCAATATGTCCTTCATGCTGTTGTTTGAATAGCCTTGTTTATGTACAACTCTGATAATGCTGTAACTGAATCCAAAAAGCCTTCAGTGGATCATCATCTTTGCTGAATAAAACAGTAATTCTTGTGCATCATATTTAATACCATCCATGGTCTGGCTCTACCTCAACTGTCCAGTCTCTTTTGCACATGCTGTGTTCTAATCAAACCTGTCTATTCTCATTCTCCAGTTATTGTCTTTCCTCCTTTCATCTTTTTCAGTCTTTGCTCTTACCATCCTCCATGCTCTGGAATGGGCCACCCTTTCCCCCTCATCTGCCAGTATCCATTTATTTAAGTTCCTTTATTGTTGTAAGGTCATTTGTTCCATGAAGCTTTGTCTGATCCTCTTCTTTACCCCAGCCAGAAGTGAAAGTGATCTGTCCTTCCTCAAATTTCTCATAGCATTATAATTGGACTTGACCTTGGTAAAGTCATTCTCTCTTATTTCCAGTACTTAGCACAGTGTTTGATACATATTAGGTGCTTGATCAATGTTTATTGATTGATATAATATTTTTTACACAAATGATCATTTACACTTATACAGTGACTCACTTTGTGCTTCCCAGGGAAAAGGATTGAGAAGAATGGGAGGAAGATAATATTTTCTATCAGATCACTTCAGAGCTGCCACTTCAAATGTATTTATTTGCATTAATTTACCGAGCTGCCTGAGTATACCCTATAATATAACGTTTCAGCATCTTCACATCTGAGTAATACTGACATTTGTGTTGATTCTGTTTTTCCTATTGGGACAGCACAGTAGTGACATGATTTGATATTTTGGTTACATTTAAATTAGATGTGGTCACATTACTTCTACGGTGTCAGCCCAAATATTTCACCATCTGCTTATCCCAATAATAGAGTAATCAGGGAAAAAAACAGGAACTGTATTAGAAATTTAATAAAATGTGCAAACTTCTTTCCCCATACATTTTTTTAAAACCCAGTTATAATCTTCCTAACTATACAATCATTACCATTAAGTTAAACAGAGGGCTAAATACAAAACAATTATCTTCTCTGATTTAGTAAATTAAGTTGTTTATACATATTATTTTTCACTTAACAAACATTTATTAATTGCCCACTATATAAAAGACATTTTGCTGGATCTTGGGGATGCATTGATTAAAACAAAACAGCACTTAAGAGGCTGATATTGTAAGGAAGAAACTGTCACCAGCACCTATCTTTCTGATATCCTTAATATTTCTGTTAATTTTTAGGTTAGGAACACTTAATGTTTAGCTTAGTGCAGTCTTTAGTTAGTGGGAATATTATAATATGAATTACTTCAGTGACATGAAATGTTTTTAGAAATCTAGTTGTGCATATGCTTTCAAGCTCTGTTAGAAACACTGTGATACTCAGGAAGTTGAAAAAAAAGCGGTAAAAGGTTCATCACTCAAAAATGACAAAAAAAAGTTTTTTTCAGTTACTTACAAGAGGTCATCTTGTATTCATGAAAATGTGAAACTTAAAATTCTAAGTTGCTCAAAAAGGGGCACTATACTCAATTTAAAAGAAATCAGAAGATCAGGGGAATAGTCCTTAGAATTTTTTTCTGACGAAGTTACCAGACAAACCAGCATTTTAATTAATGCCAAGGATTTTGTATTAATGAACACTATCAGCATATAGATGATTTTAGTTTCAGGCTGAATCTGATTTAATCAGCCCAGGAACTCCTGGTGTGGATAGTCTCTCCACTGAATGCAAATTAGTAGCTTCTGTATAATATAGTCAGAGAGTTGCTAGACCACTAGCTAAATAAATCAGCTAGGAGATTATTAGAAGTAGGAATTGTACCAGGCCCTTCCAGACTTTTACTTAATTCATATTTCTGCTCATGGAGAAAGACCATAAATATAAACATTCATGTTTTAATTTTTATTAGTTCAGTCAGTTAGAGAGAAGCTAATAAAAGTCTAGCTTTCACTTCAAGGAGATCAATTTTGATAATTCTTAAAATAGTTTAGAATTTTTCCTATTTCAATTGCATTTTTCAGATTTGATTGGAAGTCTTTCCTAAACTGGGTTTTCCAACATAGTTCTGAAGAAGTTAGATAATTTCCAGTCAAGTGAGGTGCCTAACTCATGTTGTGGCAAGGGAGTGAAATAATGACTGAAAGAAAGAATTTCATGGTTTTTCTTTTAAATGTGAATTTCAGTTGACCCTAGTTGATTAAGCACAATAAAAACAAGCAGATATGTGGAACCTCTTGTGGATATAGCTGTGTCTCTGGGAAAAGAAATGCTGTTGGTTTGGACAAAGCCAACCCTCATTCTTATCCTCAGCCTCACTCTTTTACCACTAGTAAAATTTCTGTGGTACCAGAAAATCTCATGAGATCTGCTTAGTCACGCTAAACCTAGGGTCTTCACTATAGGAAAGCAACCTATACAGTGCTTGGAAGTGCCCAGAATACTTCGCTCCTTTGCTTGGTGTGGGTCCTGGGGGCAAGAACCCTGACCTTGAAGTTTTATGAGCCTTTCTCTTCTCTTCTGTGAAATAAGTAGTAATCTCTAGGACTTCCTAGCTCTAACATTCTATGGTTAACAATATAATGCAAGAGACATTTATTAAACTCCTAATTGTATGCAACTCACCATCAAGTATACTCTATAAATACAAAGTTGAGAGAAGATGAAGACCCTCCTTCAAAGAATTTAAGGTCTAGTAGAGCTATTAAAACCAACACAGCTCCTCATTTCAGTGCTTGACAATAGTAAGCATTTAATTCTTTTTTTAAAAAAAATTATCCTTTTATTCATAAGTGCATTTAAGAGTTACAAAAAAAGATAATGTTTGAGATCACAGGGGGAAAGTTATTAGCAAGAGAAACACAGAAACATAACATTTGTGCTGGACTTTAAAGGGTTGGCAGGAATGCAGTGGGGGAAGAGAGGAAGGGCAACTTGAGGACCAATCTGACAGGATGGCAGAGTAGGTAGAGGGACACAAAATGTGTTGTTTCTAGAGTTGACCCACATGTCTGTTTCTCTCTAACCCTCCTGTGCATTTTAAAAAATGCTTCATTGATGTTCTTTTTTTTGACATCGCTATTTCAACACTCCAAATCTCCCTCCCCCTCTCCCCAAATTAAAGAAAAAATAACTCTACCTTTTAACAAGTTAGCATAGCTAAGTGAAACAAATCCACACATTTGCCATGTTAGAAAAGGTATGTCTCATTCTGTACCTTTCATCCATTCCCTCTCTGTCAAAATACAGGAGACATGCTTCCTCATTGGTCCTATGGAGTTATGGTTGGTTGTTGCATTGATTAGCATTCTTAAGTATTTCTTTCAAAGTGTTTTTTTTTTTTTTAACAATTCTATTGCTATTGTATAAATTGTTCTCCTGCTACTGCTCACTTCATTTTGTGTCACTTGTTACAAATCTTCCCAGGTTTCTTTGCATCCCTTCTGTAATTTCTTATGGCACAACAATAAAGAGGTCATTGGATAAGATGTTTTCTGATTGACTGTTTTGACCGTCAGAAAGTCAGCTAAATATCTGAGTGACTAACTTTAACAATTTCTCCCCTAATTTCTAGTGCTTTGAGATTGAGTCAAGAAGGAACTGTTCAGCTTTCTACTTCCTATTCTATGATGCTCATGACTAAGCTATTTCTCAAGCAAAATCCTTTAAAAGTAAGGGAAAACTACATTTCTCTCATAGGATATATATATATATATATATATGTATATGTTTTCAAACAAAGGGAAACTGAAACTTATTTCCCATGGAATTTCTATTTCCAAATCACCCATCAACTCAAAGGCAAGCTCCTAAAGTCAATCTTTTCTGGTTTCCCAGCTATCAGTTCTCTCCTCTGTGTGTACCCCCCCCCCTTTTATTTTAAAAAATTAATGAATTCCTATAGTGAGAAAGATTGCATATTTGAGATGCTGGAGAGACTTCCCCTCTGGTCTTGAGTAAAGAACTAGGAATAATTCATTCAAACTAAAGCATTTATTAAGTATTTACTATGAACTAAGCCTGGAGATACAGATAGAAAAGAAAAACTTCCCTGCTCTCGAGGAGCTCACATGCTAATGGGTGAGACAACCCAAATGGCAGTCAGATGGAAGCGTCCTATGGTCCTTAGGGAGCAGCAGCAAAGCAGATTTTATTGCTTCTTCTATAATATCATTATTTAATATCACTTTACATTCACTTTTATTATATTGCTTTATAATTAATAGAATTATTATAGTAAATATTATAAATATTTTTATTTTTGCATGTGCTGCTTCCCTCTACCCCCTTCGCAGGAGAATATAAGCTCCTTGAGGGCAGGGGATGTTTGCTTATTGTCTTTGTATTGCTGGGACCTAGGTAGCACAGAATCACCTAGTAGGCAATCACTAAATACTAGCTGGATTGAATTGAACAAATAATTTCAACAATTGTGTGTTGGTCCTAAAATAAAATTTAAAAATTTAACATTTTCTTGGGAGAGAACCTATAAAACTGAAAGTATTAATTCAACGTGAAAAGAATAAAAAAAGTTCACATCAAGGGACTTGCTATACTTATCAAAAATGTCTAAAAATGAAAATTAAAGAAGGCAGTGCTTACTATATTTTCTTTTGTAAATTTTAAAGGAACTCTCTAAATCACCCATTTTGAAATTAAGAAAAAGTTTTTCTCTTTCTTTCATAGCAGAGAAACAATACAAATCAATCTGTTGCTACCCTACGAAAACCAGGCTCACAGAAAACTGCCTCTATTAAATAATATCAGTGAAAGTATAAAGTTACCCTATCATTTTTCCAATTTGCTCCTGCCATATGAATTTTAATGCCTGAGAACATTAATAATACATTTGACTGATAGTCCAGAGGCATTTAACTAGGGATAGGAATTGGCCTTCAAATCATACTCTTACCTACCCTTTTCCTAGGGTTGAAATGAATAAAGGTTTAAAACCTTTCTTTGAGTACCTTTCTTCTCCAATATATTTGCATGTGTATGTTTTTTTTTCCTTTTGGAATTTCTATCTGCCTCATTACTATAACACTTTAAGTAGTTAGAACCACATACTATAGTTCTAATGACAGTCTTCTGGGACTTGTGCCCAAAGACAGAATCATGGAGTCTGTGTTGGGAATCTCAGTGGAAATCTAGGCCAAATCATAACTGAAAAAGAATTCCTTTACTTCATAGCTAACAAATGGCCAGTTAGGGGTGGCTGGGTGGTGCAGTGAATAGAGCACCGGCCCTGGAGTCAGGAGGACCTGAGTTCAAATCCAGATTCAGACACTTAGCACAAAAACTAGCCATGTGACCTTGGTCAAGTCACTTAACCCCAATTGCCCTGCCTTCCCCCCCTCCAAAAAAAAAAAAAACAACAAATGGTCAGCTAGAGTTTATTCGAAGGCCTCCAGTGAGGGGACACTACTAGGTCCCTAGGCAGCCCATTCTGCTTGTGGAGAATGCTAATTCTAGTTCAAATCTCTCGTTAGACATTTACTAGTTGTGTGACCCTGGGCAACTCACTTAACCTCTGTTTGCCTTAATCTATTGGAAAAGGAAATGGCAATCCACTCCAGTATCTTTGCCAAGAAAACCCATGGACAGTATGGTCCATGGGTCACAAAGAGTTGAACATAATTGACCACCACAAACAATTGTTTAGAAGTTTTCTTTATATCAGGTTCAAATTGTCCTCTTTGCATTTCTACACATTATTCCTAGTTTCGCACTTCTAGGACTAGAGGGGATAACTCTCTGGAGGGGTTTGGGGAATCTCTCAGTCTCTAGCCACATCTCTCCAATCTTTCACTAATTTTGGTTAGTCAGACTAAATTGAGGTCTTGAGAATCGCTGAAGAGGTGTATTGGAGATCTTGGGAAACCTGAGGTGCCACTCATGAGAGAATCCCTCCAATGACATTCAAACAACTGAGGTACATCTGAAAAAACCTCCACGAAAATGACTACATGTTTAATATGTATGCAGTGTACATAGATGGTAGTCTCAGTTAAAAAAATTATTGGCATAAACAATGAATCCTAAAAAGATGTACCAATTCTTTTGTTGATGTGGAATTTTAACTAAGGATTTGGCTTGAAACCATGGACTATTGGTTAGGGCTTGATAATACCTTCTTTTTGTCATACAGATTTTGTAAGAATTTAGGATTTTTTTCCCCTGAAGGCTTGTCAGGCAGGATCTTTGAATTGGAAGGGAACTTAGAGATAATTCTGTCAAAATGTTTTAAGTTGTAGAAAAGGAAATCAAGGCCTATAAAGGTCAGATGACTTGACCAAAGTCACACAGGTGAAGTGGAAGAGCCAGCATCCAAACACAGGTTCTTTGTCTCTAAATTCATGCTTTTTACTACCTCACATCGTACAGAGTATATGTAGGGAATGCAATAACACTCACTATGCATGCCAATTTTTTAAAATAGGATTTTAGATCAGATCTTTTGGGAATGTCTGAAAAGTAAATCGGGAGTTCAGAAGATGAGCTGCTTTATATAGTGGGCATATTCTCCAAATTTCCCCTTTTAGAATTTGAGTTCCTTGAAAGCAGGGACCATGTTATTTTTCTGTCTGTATCTCTAGCAGTTAGCACAATGCTTTGCACATATTAAATGCTTATTAAATATTTTCTCCATTCATTCCAAACAAACATAGCAAAAAAATTTTCCCATGATCTTCATTACCCTACTCCATCCTTTGACTATGTATTGATGCATAACTTTGTTGCACACTATTGGGGTAAAGAAATATGGGATGTAGTAATGAAAAAGAATAAAAATATGAAACCATATTATTCAAGCAGTTTTCTTTTTAATTTTATACCAGGACTATGTCATTTCAATTTCAAAGCTTCAATTCAGCAAGCATTTATTAAGCCATCTACTATGTGCAAAGTACTCACTATTTGGTACTTCACATATCTGAGATACTGCCCACACTGATGCAGATTGTAAACCTCTACTTCTTTGTAGATGGTGTTTGGGAGTTGCTATGACCAGACTAGCAGTGAGACTCTTAATTCGGCTGAACTGGAGTTTAAAAAACAGACACCTGATCTATTTATCAGCTCATATCTGAGTTTGTTCCAGTTTGGTAGGACTCACCAGAATGTAGTCTTTGGTCATAGACTTTAATGACCTAGGGCTACCTCTTTATCACAATGAAAGGTGGATGTTAGTGGAATGACTTCCATATTTAATGACTGAGGTCTTTATAGACAGGAAGACCCAGCAGTACAAGGTGAAGTCTAGCTGGTAAGAGATTGATAGGATTATAATCCTAAGAGACATTTTAAGATATTAGATTTGTTCAGCTACATTAACAATTGTTTGTGCTTATGGGATCAGTGACTACGCATGCAATTAGAACGTCACTTCATTTGCTGAAGAAATGAGGTTTCTTAAAGGACACAATTTTTTATTCATTACCATCCAAAAGCATTTGGCTTTTTCCACTTCTAAATTAGCATCTAGTAAAGCAATTACTAAATTGAAATTAAAACTGGAAAGAATTTTGGACAACATAATCGAACATTTAAGAAGAGAAGAAAAAACTTGCTAGTCCTGTCTTTGAACTGCCCACATTTCTGGGCAAGAGGCCACATATGTGTTCGTTATTTGTCAGTCGAGAGACAAGGGGGCATAGTGGACAGGGAGACAGACATGGAATCCGGGAGTTCTCAGTTTAGTCAAGTGGTCAACAAGTATTTATTAATTGCTTACCATATACCATGCACTGTGCTGGGGATAAGATACAAAGAAAGGCACAGAACAATTCTTGCCTTCAAGGAACTTCCATTCTAATGAGGGAAAACACGCAAACCAAACTCATCTTGTAATTCGGACACATTACTAGTATGTGACCATGGTCAACTTAGCTTTAGCCTTTCAGTGTCTTTGGCAGCTCTAAGACTATATTATAGAGATGTTGCCACTCTGCACTAGTGGAGGGGATCTCCACAGCAGTGAAATCACAGGTCCTGATCAACCCCCACTACTTCCCCCTAAAATTAGTCTTGAGGCAGTGTACCTAACGGAGGAGGGCACAGAAAAGAGGGAAATTTAAATCCATGAGGATTATCCTTTCTCCTATTTACGGTACCTCTAGTGTTTGGAACATCTCCTTTTGTGGGGAAAAACTACTACAATAACAACAAAAAACAGTTCTTGAGATTTTGGCTGTTCCCAAGGTTAAGCTAGTTAAAACTTCCAGGGTTGTAGCCAATTTTCAACTCAGCCAATCACATTGCCCCTTTGGTCATCTGTGACTGCATCCTTTGACATCAACTGAGCTGGGGAGTGCGGATCAATACACAAGACACGTGTTATATAAAATATTCTTGAAACCACTGGGTTTGTCCGTGCATTAGCATAACATCAAAGGGTAGACACAAACCAAAGGAGCATATAGGAGCTTGTGTTTCCGCTTCTAATGAAGATAGTTGTACTTTCTTCAGTGTCCCTTTACTAGGCAAGGGGAGAAGGGAATGTGTGTGTGTGTGTGTGGGTGTGTGTGTGTGTATGTGTATGTGAAAGAGACACAGCAGGATCTTCTGAAAGCAGCTCTTGTAGAGAGCTCAGGAGGTAAAGGTAGTGAGATAATGATGTGGCCACAATTTGTGCTGAGCCTGGAGAAGACAGAGATGGCTGAAAGCTCTCCAGCCATGAATGGGGAAGATAGATCAGCTGAAGTATAGGGAGAAAGTTTATACAAATTCTTCTTTGATGGTCATACAGAATGTCCCCAAAGTCTTAGTGGAGCTTAAGCTTTTAAAACTTCAGAAGTATAAATACTACAAATTAAAAAAAACCCTAACATTTTAAAGGTTAATTATTCACATTTTTTTTCTATAACAATAGCAATGTTTTATCAAATTTTAACAAAACCACTGTCTTGTGCTATACAGCTCTCTGGCCAATTTTCAAACTTTGTAAAAATTTTCATTGGCTGCTGCTCAGTGAGAGAAAGCATTGAATGGATAATTCTAGCTAAGGCTAGAATTTGGAACATCCAAAGAAGAAGGTTTTGATGTATTTGTGACAGTTCTGATGTGACCCCACAAGAAAAAAAATCCAATCAGAGAACAACAGTAGTAAGAGGATCTCCTCTACTAATCCACTGGTCTGAAAAAGCATCACCCAGAAACTGTAAGCCCATCTAATGCGAAATGTCAAGATTTCATGTCTTGTTAAATTAAAAAAAATTTGTAAAGGCTAAGTGCAAAAGAAACTTAAATAATAGAGCTTTCAAATAATGGATTTTGCAAGTTTATAGCATTTATACTTCTGAAGTTACTAAAGCTTAAGACTGCACTAAAACTTTTGGGACACTGTAGAGTGTGATACTTTGGGAAGATGAGAAATGAAAATATGCCATTGAAGGGGAGGAGAAATGAGTCAAATTGTAAGACTTAGGATTTTTTGTGAAATTTCATATTCTTCTTGGTAATTAAAATTCCATCTGCCACGAGAAGCCTTTCCTTATCCACTTTAATGATAGTTGCCTTCCCCTTATTGTCTCCAAGTTATCTTGTATATATTTTGTTTCTACATTGTGATTTACATGCTGTCTCCCCCATTAGAATGTGAGCTCTTACAGAGCAGACCTTATCTTTTTCCTCTCTTTGTATTATCAACTCTTAGCACAGTGCCTGGCCCATAGAAGGCATACTAAATATTAAGATAAATATTTATTGATTTTATTCTTCTGGCTATTTCGCTTTAGTAAACATGGTTTCTAAATTCTACAACTGGCCAAAATTTGAGTGCCAATAATAATGACTTTCATTTAGAAAATCATAATGCACACTTATGGATTGCCTTAAAGTTTTGAAAATTAAAAAAAAAATCTGTAAACAACCCTGTGTGATAAGTAGTGTAAATATTATTACCAATTTATAAGTAAGAAGACTAAGGCTATGGGAAGGCAACAGTACTAGTATGTTTTAAGATCGTGGAAGGGCCCTCAGAAGCCATCAAGTCCAATCCTTTCATTTTAGAGATGAAGAAATGGAGGCCCGAAGAAGTTGAGTGAGGTCCCACAGGTAGTAAACATTAGAGGTGAAACTTGAACTCAAGTCCTTTGCCTCCAAGTGATAGAGCTGGAACTCAAACCCAGGCCTCCTAACTATAATATAAAATGCTCATTACCTCTCTCCATCCTGTCTACATTATACATGGAGATTTATTTATGTCCGACAGTGACCATGGGGCGGAGAAGAGCCTTGTAAACTGGATTTGTTTATTTATACCCATGTTGAGGGTGAATCAAATGCCATAGCAATAAAAATATTGGTAGAGGTTGCTTCTTGTTCCTAAACATGGCAGAAGCTTTTTTCTTTATCTCCCTTCAGGTGAGAAATAGACCCAGTTTAATGAAAGAGGAATGTAAGTTGAAGTCAGTGCTTAATAACCAGAAGGGACTGTAAGACTAAGTTTATTTTCCAAAAATTTCAAATAGCTATCTTTCAGCTTCGGAAAGGTTGGTGTGCAAAGGGGCATTAGATCTATTTTGTTGTGACCCAGAAGGCAGAACTAGGATCAATAGGTGAAATTCCAAGGAAGAAAGACTTCATTTAACTATAAGGAAGAATTTCTTAACAATTATAGAATTGTCTGAAAAAAAATGGGATGTTACCTAGTAAGGCAGGGGGCCTGTCCCTGGAAAAGTTCAAATAGAAGCTAGGCAACTATTGATCAAAGATTCATATTGTCCTTGATAAGAGAGTTGGATTAGATGACTTTCAATGTCTCTTCAGGCTGAGAAACTAGCATTCTTTGGGGAGTCGGGAGGATTTGGCCCCATTTCACCTACCTATTCTTCCACCGATCAAGGCCAGCCGATATTTTTCTGACTTAGAAATTGTAGAGGGAAGGAATATATCTGTTAGTATAACAAGATACTTTAAAATGAATAAATGTTTAGTGGAAAAAAATAAAGATAAAGGGATGTTGTATATGAAAATGTTTATGACAGGTGCATTTAAATTTTTTTCTAACCTCCTGCCCCTAACTTTGTTCACATGACAGCTTCTTTGAATAAATAGATTGTCCTGAGGCTATTCTGGAAAGCAGAGGTTGCTGATATAGTTGGTAACTATAGTTACTGTTGTCTATTCTTTTTTTTAAAATGCTAAATAATGTATCATCATTTCAGAAATTATTTGAAAGACTTAATGAGATAAACACTTATTTGCCAGGCAATGTTCTGATTGTTAAATGCTAGTAATAATTTCTCTTTTTTCTTTTACATTTACAAAGTGCTCTCTATCTCCATGGGAGGGATAAGATAGTAATTCTGATTCCATGTAATTCAGAGACAAATGCATTATGATTAAAAAAAAACACTTTTCTTTGAAAACTTTTTCTTACCCCATTAGAAAAAGCAAAATCAAATTAAAATTATTAGAATCAGCAAAAGCAAATACATCAACAACAACAAAAAACCAACCAGTGGATTCAGTTTAGTAATCATTATAAAAGTTAATTTCAGATAATAAGCATTCTTTGTTGAAGTTAAAATTGGCTAATCTGAGTAAACTTGGCAAAATACTAATGGAAAATTGATTATTTGATGTTTGCTGAAGCACTCAAAATTTTCTTCATCAACAAAATCAGCAGTTGTAATAAACAGTGGTTGGAAATGCCTTGCATGACTGGGTAATGCAGGCTTCATTTCTTCACCACCATCTTTTACTCCAAACTCTATCCTTTTCCCAACTTCTCTGCTTCTGTGGAGGGCATTACTGTCCTTTGAGGCACCCATGTTCACAGTTTTGGTGTTATCCTTGACTCTCCATTCTCATTCATCCCACGTATCCAGTCAGCTGCCAAATCCTGACATTTCTACATCCATAATATTTTTTGCATCTATCTCAATTTCTCTCCTCACATGACTACCACCTGAGGTCAGGCTTTTATCATCTCTTACCTGCCCTATTTCAATAGCATCCTAATTGGTCTCCCTGCTTCAAGTATCTCTCTTCTTTAATCAATACTACACATAGCTGCTGACATGATTTTCCTGAAGCACAGATCAATTTCATACCCCAAAACCTGCTCAATAAACTCCAATGGCTCCCTGTGGTGTTAAGGAATAAATATAAGTGCCTCCAGCTTTTATAACCTGGATCCAACCCACCTTTCCAACCTTCTTGTACATTATTCCTCTTCCTGAAATTTTATAGTCTAGCCAAATTCTACATTCTATTGACCTTTTTACTGTTGTTCATGCATGGACAATCTCCCATCTCAGTACCTTTAAATTGGTTGTCTTCCATGCCCTCAATACACACTCCTTTATCATCTCCGTTTCTAAGAATTCCTTGTTTCTTCAAAACTTTTCACTGTCACCTTCTGTATGTAGCCTTTTTTGATTCTCCCAACTGAATATCTCCCCCCTAATAGCAAGCATTGATTTTTTATAAACTTAATTTATGTGCATATTCTCTCCCCCATGGAAGAAAGTAAGCTCCTTGAGGGTAGGAACTGTTTCATTTTAGCCTAGAACCTGGCACACGTAGGTACTTCTTACAAAATACTTTTTGATTGATCACCATGGAGCTATAGGTTGTCTGTCTTAGTTTCTAAACTTGGGGTTTGGGTGGGTGGGTGGGGGGAGTGAGTGGTGATGTGGCTGAAAGGAATGACTCAAAGACTTTGTGGTCAGTCCCAAGTATTTATTTGTCATGGCGGTTTTGCAAAGAGCCAGGAAAATTGACTCCAAAAGGCAGAGCTTTAGTCATGGAGAAATACTTTCATTAAGACATAGTATTATAGCATTGGGTGAGTCATACTACCTTGTCCAAAGTTTGCTTATTGTTTTGGGGACTTGGCATTTTGATTTGTGGCCTTCTGGTTTTTTGTATCTGTTTTTTTTTTTTAATGTTACAGGAATGCATTCGATTATTTTCCCAAATAGAGTACGCCTTTCAGCCATTTATTTATTTTTTTATGTCACTCCTTTGGGTAGTGTTCTGCTTTCAGTGACATGTGCACAATTCCCATTGAATGTAGGCCCCCTAGGGCATTATTTGGCCAGGTAGATTGGTTTTTATGAATCCTTAGAGTCATTTTCTACTTTGAAGTTTCTGTAGTAAATTGCTTAGAGAGGGGCACACAAAGGCTCCAAGGACAAATTCGTTCATATGAGTTTACATTCTGGGTCCCCAAACGCAATTTGTTCTCCCACCCTTCAAGCTATTCTCCCCTAGAGTTGCCCTGATACGGAACTCTGGGCCCCTGAATACAGCATAGGTTGCTTGCCTTTTAGCAATGCACACAGAAAACACGGAATAGTGGAAAGAATTCTGGATGTAGGAGCAGAAAGACCTGAACTTGAGTCCTGACTCTAACTTTTATTAGCCATATGGGTCACCATGGACAAGTCACTTGGTCCTGACTGTTAGTTTTCTTATCTGCAATAGGGAAATAGTGAGATACAAATGGAAAGAGTATTGTATCTGGAACCAGGAAACCTGGGTTCAAATTCTACCTCTGATCTTGGATAAGTCATTTAATGTATTACAATCTCAGTTTCTTCATCTGCAAAATAAGAGTCCAATTTCCATTGGACTAATGTTTTTCAACAACCTTGGCTGTTGCCAAATTTTTGAAACTGATGGTAGCCTCCTCCCCTCCCTACTCTTCTTGCCTTCATTGATCTTTCCTGACTTGCTATAGACTTCAAAACCATGCTCCATCTACTATGGCTGGCTCATCCTGGAACTTTCCTCGGATCCCCAAGGCCTCCTGACCTTGGACTAGCCCACCGCCACCAGAGTCTACTCACCATGGAATATCCTTAGCCAAGGCCTATTCCCCTTTCTCACTTGGAGAATTCCTCCTGGAGCTTCATTTTGAGGAGTTGTAAGGCTGTCCTGCCTCCCAGACTTGTTCCTGACATCCTTTGGATGTCAAAACCATTCCACCCCTCCTTTCCCTCCCCCCACCTCCTTCTCTTTTGTGTGTTGTCCCACCATTAGAATATAAGCTTGAAGGCAGGGATTATTTTTCTTTTTTCTTATGTGTAGGCTTAGCACAGTGCCTGACACATAGTAAGTACTTAATAAATGTTTCCTTCCTTCCTTCCTTCCTTCCTTCCTTCCTTCCTTCCTTCCTTCCTTCCTTCCTTCCTTCCTTCCTTCCTTCCTTCCTTGATATTTGATATATTTGGTGGTTGAAGTTCCAAGGGAGACCTGGTGAGTTTTTTTCTTTATATAAATTTGTGTTACTGATTTTTCTTTCTTTAAGCCAGTAACAAGTTAAATCTAACTTGTGAATTGTGTTTTTAAAAGCATATTTGAGTGTCCTTACAGCTCTGTTAACATTGTAATTCTTTAAGGTCAGCCTTTTAACTTGTATGACAAGATCAATTATTAAGGTCCTTTGTGGGTTTATTTATTTTTTAGATCAAGTCCAGTAATTGGAAGACTGGAGACAATCTTGAGACATCAAGGAATTCTTTTCTACCACTTATACTCTGTCATAGTTGAGAAAACTTAATTTTAAAAATATTCTAGTTTGTGCAATTTATATAGCTTCTTAAAAATCAAGATGTTTAGAAAGGAGTTTGATATAGGTGTAACAATAACAAGAGACATAATAGAGTAGTGACTAGAGGAATATCCTTGGATTAAGGAAAATTAGCGTTCAGACTCTTCTGTCACACACTGATTATATAACTATGGACAAGTCATCTAACCTTTCAGTATTCCAGACAGCTCTATGAGGCTGTTAAGTTAAAGACAGTTGCTATTGGTGATAGGCAATTAGTGAAGGAAATTTCTACACCATGAATTTCCTTAATGATAAAACCACAAATTCAGACAAAAACTAGGCAAAGCTAGGATGGGGAAAAAAGTTGGCAATTTTTATCTCTCTCAATAAATTACCGTAGGGGAAAAGACTTGGGTGTGTAGCATTGTTTCAAGTCTTGACTCCGCTATAGATTACCTGTGTGATCTTGATCAAGTCATGTAACTTCCTGGGGCTCTAGTTTTATTATCTCTAAAATAATAGAGTTAGGCTAGGTGATACTTAAGATCGCTTCTAATTAAATACTATGGCTTAATGCTCAATATCATCCAGAAATATGATTTTTCAAGACAGTTTTAAATATGTATGTTTTCTTATAAAGAGACATAAGGTAGAGGATTTTGAGTGTGCATGGATTAATCATTGAACATCACTGGCCTGTTTGGGACTTGTTTCATTTTATACACAAACCAGGTTTCATCAGAATCCAAAAATGGAAAAATGTGCATTGCAAAAATCATTGGACAAAAATCCATTTCCTTTATCATCTTTGAAGAGAGACATTTAGAGATGTGGAAAACTTGAAAGGTGTTCAAAATAGCCACAAAATAAGTAGAGGTTAGAAAATGAGACCTAAAGGGAAAGATTAAAGGGTTCAAGATAATCTCTGAAAGTTGAAGGCAATCTTAATGATTGACTTCATGCTTAGAATGTAGAAAATATTGATAACCACCCCATTTCAAACTTAAAAGAAAGAGCGAGAGATTTGTTAGATATAACATTTCCCGTCATTGCTGGTTATCATGAATTGTACTGAGTTACTAACAGTCATAATAACCCCAAAAGAGTACCTTTAAGAAGTAGGGATAGTTACGGGATTGTTCTTTCTGGAGGTCATAAAAAAATTGAGAATAGTCATAAAAAAATCCGTCTGTCTGGATTGTTTTAGTGCAAATGAAAGCATGAAAATAAGCTTTGTGACTTTGTGAGCTCACAGCTGCAGAATTCTATGGAAATAGAAAAACAATTAATTTACTCTGTTATTCCTAGAGGTAGACCTTGGTGGAGAGGGTTGAGATTGGTTAACAGAACCATGAGGATAAACTTTTACTATCCTGGCCTGTCTAGTAAAACTGTAGGAACACTGGTTCTCTTGGTGCAGTATGGTAGAGAAACATAGAGTATGATAGACAGTCTTGGTGGAATTTAATGTGAATAGTACACAGAGGGAAATGGAAAGGTACAAGGTGGGCTGAGCAGACTATTACATGAAACCAGTGAAGGACTGAACAAGAACAGAAATAAAAAAAAGGTGGGATCAAGGGATTATATATTAGAGAAAGGAAGATAGTGTGGTCACATGGTAAAGGCAAGCTATGACAGGCAGACAGCTAGAGTGATCCGCTGATACCCTCAAGAAAGTAGGAAGAAGGAAAGAAGGTGCCTAGAAGGTTAGATGGACCTCTTGTGGCAAACTTTGTGGGAGGACATGGAAAAGATGAGCGAATATAGATGTGTTTGATCTGAATCATTGCAGGAAACATCCACACTGAGATCACAGATTCAGCTGAGGATCGAAGATAATAATCCAATGATTAATCCTCTTTAGAATGAAGGTTTATATATGCATATAGATGTATATACAAATATATGTTGTATAAGTTTATACAAAATCTCATTATTGGTTAAAAAAAGAAATAAAGGCTTAGTCATGAACATTTTGGAATAATTAATCTACTGAAGTATATAAAGATTTTTCTGAAGCTGAAAACAATAGGGTCATTCTAAGGTCTTCTACCTTCCTGGAATTTAGGATTGCAATAATCTTTTTTCAAATTCAGGTACATATGAAAATTGTCCAAATAATTTTAAAATCACTTGGAAGAAGACAGAATAATTTACCATTAATATTGTACTTCGGTGGTTTATCAGCCCTAGTTCAGAGGATGGCAGAAAGCCAATAGGCTAACTACTCTGCAACTTTTCCTGGCCTTTCTTAGTCCTAAATTCTGTGTCTAGGAAAGGTGCTGCTCATGAAAAGTGATATTATAGTATTATTTCATTTGAAAAGTTCTCTACCAGTTTTTAGAGCTGTGATCCATTTTATTTTCTGCCTTATTTTTATTAATTTTCATTGTAAAATAACAGCTGTATTTCCTTGAACCATTTGGAAAAAAAAATGTGAAAGTGTCAGATTCTCTGCCATTGAAGTGAGGTTACAGGTTTTCATTGAATCACATGCAACACTTTGGACTTCCTGTTTTTCCCAAGTATTTCATTTTGGGAGATGAAATAGAAAGAATTTCCTGATGGAAGGTAGCCAAAGCTGCAGTGAAAAGGGGTTTTGTTATAAAATCTAGATCTTTAGCTAACAATACTGTCAAATTATTGAGCTGATGAACTTGACTTTGTATTGGTATAAATGCATCATCAGTTAATAATGGTGTATGATCCATTTTTAGTAGGACTAGGTGGTGTAATGGGTACATCACTGACCCTGTAGTCAAGAGGACGGCCTCAGATACTTATTAGCCTTGTAACTCTGGGCAAATCACTTAACATTGTTCGTCTCAGTTTCCTCAACTATAAAATGAGCTGGAAAAGGAAATGGCAAACCACTCCAGTGTCTTTGCCAAGAAAACCCCAAATGGGATCAAGGAGAATCAGACATCACTGAAATGACTCAAGGGCAAATATACTTCAAATGGTTTTTCTAATAGAGGAATGACCTAGTCATTTCTCTCTCATAGAACTCCTTCAGGAAGTAGTGTGATGTAGTGTATAGTGTCCTGGACTTGTGAGTCAGCAAGACCTGGGTTCCAGTCCTGCCTGGCAATGATGATCTATGAGCTTGGTCAGGAAAGTTACTTCATGCTTCTTACCTTCAGTTTCCTCATCTATAAAATAAAAGGCTTAGACTAGATGATTTCTGAGGTCCTTCTAGCTCTAAATCAATGTCCCTATATATTTAGAAATAGACACTGGGGACTGGCCTAGCTTTCCCAACAGAAAACAATAAAAGGAGACCATGATAATAGTTTAAAGAAATTTGAAATACCCAAAATGGAAATCATACAAATATTCTATTTCTCATGTATTTCTTTACTTGTAATGAGATGAATAGGAAATCTAAGAGATATTCTATATATTCAATATTTTGACTGAGAATTTTGGGAAAAGAGACTTTGAGGCCTTAATTTTAGGCTGCTCAAAATGAAGAAACATATTGCTTCTCTCAGATTGGATTTTCTTAATAGAATGGCCCTTTGGGGAGATATAAGAATACAAAGGAAAGAAAAGAAAAGTGAATTTTCTTTTGGTAAACAACCTAGACTCTTATCACTCTTCCTTAAGCCCAATTCCTTTCCCTTGTTAGGTGAGTACTATAAGATCTGCAACTCACAAATGACTTTGGTATTACTTGGCTGAGGCTAGGTCAGGTGAACATCCTTTGCTAATTTTGAGCTAGAGAATAAATCTCAGGTCAGGTTTACATGACTCCTCTCCCCTCCCCTCCTAACCCTTCATCCCTGTCCCCAATCTAACCCTTCCCCTCCCTCCCCTCTCCACTCTCCCTTCTTACCCCTCTCCTCTCTTCTCACCTCTAGTCTAAACATCCCCAGTTCCTTCAAACAATCCTCATATGACAGTTGCTTCATTATTCTGATTGCTGTTCCTTGGGGATTCTGTATCTTATCAATATCCTTCTAAAACTCTGGTGCTCAGAACTGAAAACAGTTCTCTATTTGAAGTCAGGGGAGGATAGAGTATGGAGGGACTTTTACCTCCTTATTCTTAGAAACTGTGCATCTTTTAATAGAGGCCAAGATCACAATAGCACTTTTTTTGGATGCCACAATTCACTGCTGATTCATATTAAACTTGTAGGTTACTAAAATTTCTAGATCTTTTTCAGTGAAACACTGTCTAATCATATCTCTCTATCCTGAACTTATGAAGATTAAAAAAATCCGAAATATAAAATTATACATTTGTCCATATTGAATTTCACTTAATAGATGCAGCCTGATACTCTGGCCTGTCAATGTAATTTTGGGTCCTGGTTCTATTAAACTAGATTTGAACCTAGGAAGATGAGTCTTTCTGACTCCAGGCTCCACACTTTATCTACTGCACCACCTAGTTGCCACCAAATTTGCAACTTTAAAGAAGTTACTGTCACATCACTATTCATAGTTATTTTGTGCTTTACCTTTTTTTTGGGGGGGGGGAGGCAATTGGGTTAAGTGACTTGCCCAGAGTCACACAGCATTAAGTATCTGAGGTTGGATTTGAACTCAGGTCCTCCTGGTGCTCTTATCCATTGTGCCTAGCTGTGCTTTACCTTTTTAATGTACTTTTTACATTTTATCTCATCTGATGCTTAAAACAACTTCCTTCAAAATAGTATAAATATTGGTTTCCTAATTGGGAAAACCAAAGCTTACTTAAATGATTTTGCTAAGTTCACCAAGCTAGCAGGGCCAGATATCAAAATTAAATCTATTGCATTCAGGGCCAACACTTTTCCCCACTGCTCCTAACTTTGGAGCCTATGAATCACATCCTTTTCTGTCACTTTTTCTTTTGCCTTATTCTTACTCAGTGTCTTTCTTCTTCTGTTCCCATAATATGGAAGTAAAATATATTTTTATTCTTTATTGTATATACTAAATATAGTTTTAGCTTTCTTTGTCCCAGTTCTTCTGACCCCAAGCCCAGTTTCCTTTTTTCTACTATACCTTGTCAATTAGCATATTTCAGACATGGATCAATATCATGCCTCTGGGTCCTTTGCTTGAGGACCACAAGCAGTTGTTGGACCACACAAAAATATCTGTGCTGATATTCAACTTGTGTGAACTCAGAGATGCTTCCTAGAGGCTCAAATCCCGAGGAGCAGCAACTAGGAGAGAGAATATATTCCAGGCCTAGATAAAATCTTCTAGACAGGTCCAGGTAAGACTCTGGAGTACAGAGGAGATAAAGTAATTATTACTATTCAGTGTCAACTATGATTTGAAAGAGTCAAGCTGTTAAAACCATTGACACCTAATTTTGAATTAGGTGATTTGTACTTCACTCATTCATTAGATAAGCATTTATTAAGGCTCTGCTCTCTAGGGAGAGGGCCTAGGGATACAAAGATAAAACCAAGCAAAGCTAGATAGTCACTGCTCTCAAGGAGTATCTTCTACTTAGACTTCTAGCAGACAAGTCCCTAAGGAAATAGGGCATGGAACAAATACATTTTTAGGAGTAAGGAAGGCGGTATGAGCAGTTTAAAACACTGCAGTGGGAGTGTAACAGGAAACGAAGATGGGTTCTGGAAGCCTAGGGGTGAAGGGGTATGGGAAGGGAAAAGTGGATTCCATAAGAGAAAGGGAGGTTCAGTTGTTTTTTAGTTGTGTCTGACTTTTTGTGACCCCATGTGGAGTTTTCTTGGCAAAGACCCTGGAGTGTTTTGCCATTTCCTTCACTAGTTCATTTTACAGATGAGGAAATTGAGGCAAGCAGGGGTTAAGTGATTTGCCCAGGGTCACATGACTTATCAATGTCTGAGACTGGATTTGATCTCAGGAAGATGAAGTCTCCCTGACTTCAGGTCTGGCACTCTAACCACTGGGCAACCTAGCTGCCCCTAAATTTTTTTTTAAACTAATCCTTTTCTACACCCTTTCTTTGAACTAGTCCTGCATCCACCCATGTATATGAGTTGTCTTACCCATAAATAAAATAGGAAAATGGAGAAAAATTTGATGGGTATCACAAGGGACCTCAACTAAAAATATTCTCCTTTGTTTGCTCTATAATTCCATCAAACTTGATTATGGAACTCCAACATACCTCCTAAAGGAGTATAAAGAAATACTTTCATTAGAAACTCTGAATGGATTAATCCCAGTTTCATAACCTTTGCAATTGGTGATTAAGTCTATCAGGGTCTGAATGCTTTACAAACTGCGAATGCAACCACTTGAATTCTGAAAAAGGTAAAACATTTCATTGCCTATTCCTGTTCCTTATATCCTGTTATTTCATCAGAAAAATGAAGGGGGGGGACTTAATTCATCAGGCATTCTCTTATCAATACTGTCTCACTCCCAATTTTACCTCAGTCACAATCTTATGGTTAAAAAGAAAACAGTCATTTGAGCCCTCACCAAAAAGAAAAAAAAAACTTTCCAATATGTAATTTTCCATGTTACTGACTCAACAATTAGAGTGAACATAATTGCTGATGAATGAGGCTCTTGTGGTTTCTTAGAATCATTTTTCTGAAGATCAGTTCCATAGTACTGAAGAACCAAGGGGTTGGGAGGGACCTTAGAGATTATGAAGCTCAATTCTCTCATTTTATAGCCCAAAGAGCTAAAGCAACTTATCTAAGATCAGGCAGCTAGATAGTGATGGAGTTGGATGAGAATTTCTGTTCTTTTGATTTTCAATCCAGTTTCTTTCCTTTTTTTTCCCTTTTTTTTTGGAGGGGGGAAGGCAGGGCAATTGGGGTTAAGTGATTTGCCCAAGGTCACATGGCTAGTAAAAATTAAGAGTCCTGACTCCAGGGCCCGTGCTCTATTCACTGTGCCACCTAGCTACCCCCAGTTTCTTTCCAATATACCATCTGTCCTTCCTATATAAAAGATGGGGTTGAATGTATAAGCATCTCAGGATAATCCTGGAAGTGAGCTTGTTTCACTTTTCACCTTCCCTCTTCATACTGTTCTACTGCCCCCCTTCCCCTCTTCTCTTCTTAACTCCACCCCCTTTCCTCTTTTCCCTCCTCCTGGCCATTGTTCTCTGTCCCAATTCTACTCTACACTCCATCACTCTCACCCTACCCTAATGCAAGATCTGGGTATCTCAACCCTTTTCCCCTAACACATACACATCTGAAAGCTTATGTCCTAAGAATCTCCAATACTCAATTAAATTTTTCTTGGACACATTTACTTGCAGGTGCATTTAGTGCTGTTTTCCCCAGGCACCAAAATTTCTAGTTAGATTTTTTGATCTTCAGGTTCAAGATTGGGAGTGTAACAAAGTGATAGATTTTTTTCCTATAATTTAATTTCTGCCCATTACTTATTTTTTAAAAGTTCTTATTTCTCTGGTATTTTCAAATATCTTTTACATTTCAATCGATAGAATTTATTGACTTGGTACTCTGATGTTGATTAAGCAAGGGACGTGGTTTGAGAAATTTTAAAAGAGGTTTTGAAGATCATTAATTTCTTACTTTTCTAAAATTTAGGCTCTACCTCGGTAAAGTGCTTTCCCCATCTTTTACCTCTCATCACACTTCATATTTATATTAAATTCATTGGAGCAAAGCCCTTATTACATTTCTCCAATGTCTCATTTTGCACTAACTGAGTTAACCACTAGTATATGTTATTAATTACATCAATAAAAGCAGCATCATTTGGAAACTCTTAGTGGAGGTAATAGGGCAGGAAGTTTCGGGTAGTGAATATTCGGAAGCAATTAACAGTCCACTCTTTGGAGGAAACACTGAACTCATTTTTTAATAACCTTCTTGCATTATAGCTGGACTTCAGTCAGATCAATCCTTCTCTGTCTTGAAAATATGGCCATTTCATCAGAATGAAATTCATTGGATGTGTTTCTGCAGGATGCAGCATGAATTCATTTACTCTCTTAAAAGAAAACAGTTCATTGCTTAGCCCATTTTATCTAACTTTTAAAAGTGTCCTGTCTTCTTTTGCTTAGGCTCAGTTCTCTTTCTGAATATTAAAAGTCACTGTCTTGCCAATATGCAAATGTATGCTAACTCTTATAAAATGACTTGGATGAAAGCTGTGATTTGATTGCCAGAGACACCTAGCTGCTACAAAATGATATCTCAGCAGTAGAAAAGCATTGAACCCACAATATTCCATTCCTTGCTCTATGTCAGAATAAAGTTTTTGGAAATGTGGAAATAGGTAAGAATAAATTAAATTTTATATACTTTTTGTTTTTAATTTAAAATTAAGTTTTGGGATTGCTTTTTCTTTAAAAATATCTCAAAGTGGACTGGGAGTGGGAGGAACAGGTGACAAATTTCCAAAGGAATGGAAAAGATAGAACAGGTCCTATTACTAAGAAAGAAATTTTAAAAAGCAACCAAGAAGATGTAAGCAACTACTGGGCCACATACCTACTTTCTCATCTCTCGAATATTTATAAAATCGATCCACACATATGATATATACATGAGAAAACATATAGATGTTTGTAGGGGATTTTTTTTTGGTAGCAGAACACATCCTCACAGATAATTAACTGAGATGAGAAAATTGTCATTTTCTGCTTTATCAATTGTTCCTTGATTAAAAATAATTAACTTAATAGGAAAAATATGATCCTAAGGGTTCTCCACAGACAAGATGTTTCCCATCCATATGGGTCCAAGCAATTCAAATTTTTTGAGTGAGTGGTAATATAGTAGAGATCACTTTGGTCAAACCTGTGGGGAGGAATTGCTTGGGGAGTGGTGGAGAGGAGTACATGTCAGCCTCAGTCTCCCTTTACCCCCCAAAAAATTGGTCAGAGGAGGACCTTATGGTGTTTGAAGTGTCCAGAAAACTTGAATTTCCTGTTTTCCTATTGGTACCCTAACATTGTCCCAAAAAGATCTAAAGCCTATCTTTGCCACCAGGATTCTCCTGGTGATGCTTTATTCCTATGAATAATGAAACACCAAAATCTTAGAAAAATTAAAAGTGCAGATGACTTCCAAAGGGATACTGTAAAGATGATTCTACAATTCTGTAATATAATTTACTCCTACTCAATCTATCCTACTCCTATGGAGGATTTACAGAAAGGCATGGACAAGAATTGAAACATATTTGAAAGTGTGGAAGGATTGCAATCTAAACTAGAGGTTCAAATTTGTGCTATGACCTCAAAAAGACAATGAAGTATTTAAAACCAATATTTTTTAAAAGTTTTGAATTATAATTATTCCCATTTATTTTTTTTCTTCTTAAATTTTTTAGTTTGCATCATTCATTTCCACAAGATCTTGAGTTACAAATTTTCTCCCCATTTTTCCTCTACCTACTACCCCAAAACAGCGATCCCACTGAATATCCCCTCCCCCAATCTGCTCTCTCCCATATCTTCCCCATCTCCCCTCCAACTTTCCAGTAGGGCATGGTGAATCTCTGTGCCCCACTGCCTATATATCTTATTTCCCAGTTACATGTATAATAATAATAATAATAATAATAATAATAATAATAATAATAATAAATATATACTTTTTAAACATTTGATTTTAAAACTTTGAATTCCAGATTCTTTCCCTTCCTCCCTCATCACCCACCCTTACTGGGAAGATAAGTAATTCAATATAGGTTGTACATATGTAGCTATGCAAAACATTTCCATAGTGAATATATTGTGAAAGACTGACTATATTTCCCTCCATCCTATCCCTCCCCTAACTTGTTCTATTCTCTACTTTGACCCTGTCTCTTTTCAAAATTGTGTGCTTCCAACTTTCCTCCCCCCAAGCCTGCCCTCCCTTCCATCATCCCCCTTCTCATCCCCTTCCCCCCTACTCTCCTGTAGGGTGAGATACCCTATTTAGTGTGTATGTCATTCCCTCCCTAAGCCAAATTCAACGAGAATAATGTTGACTTATTACCTTTGCCTTCCTGTTCTTCCCCTCCATTGTAACAATTTTCCCTTTCCTCTTCTTTATGAGATAATTTACCCCATTCTGTCTCTCCCCATCTCCTCTCCTTGTAATCCTCTCTCACATTTTAATTTCACCTTTTAAGTATCATCCCTTCCTATTAAATTGGTCCTGTGCCCTCTGTCCCTCTGTCTATGTATACCTGTACACATATATACACACACACTCACATATGTATTCATATGACCATATAAGCTCATATAGACATTATATATATTTCTATTCCCTTCAACTATTCTCATACTGAGAAAAGTTTCATAAGTTACAATTATTGTTTTTCCATGCAGGAATGTAAACAGTTCAACTTTGGTAAATTCCTTATGATTTCTTTTACCTGTTTACTTTCTCATGCTTCTCTTGCTTCTTGTATCTGAATGTCAAATTTTCTATTCAACTCTGATTTTTTCATCAAGAATGCTTGAAAGTCCTCTATTCCACTGAATGACCATATTTTCCCTGAAGCATGATACTCAGTTTTTCTGGGTAGGTGATTCTTGGTTTTAATCCCAGCTCCTTTGACCTCTGGAATATCATATTCCAAGCCCTTCAATCCCTCAGGGTAGAAGCTGCTAAATCCTGAGTTATCCTGATTGTGTTTCCACAATATTGAAATTGTTTCTTCCTGGCTTCTTGTTATATGTTCTCCTTGATCTGGGAACTCCAGAACCTGGCTTTAATATTGCTAGGAATTTTCTTTTTGGGATCTTTTTCAGGAGGTGATTAGTGGATTTTTTCAAGCTCTATTTTGCCCTCTGGTTCTAAAACATCAGGGCAATTTTGCTTGAGAATTTCTTGAAGGATGATTTCTAGGTTCCTTTTTTGATTATGGCTTTCAGAAGGTTCAATAATTTTTAAATTCTCTCTCCTGGATCTATTTTCCAGGTCAGTGGTTTTCCCAATGAGATATTTCACATTGCCTTCTGTTTTTTCATTTGTTTAATAGTATCTTGATTTCTCATAAAGTCACTAGTTTCCATTTGCTCCAATCTAATTCTGAAGGAATGATTCTCTTCAGTGAGCTTTTGAGATTTTTTTTTTCTGTCTGGCAAATTTGGCTTTTTAAGACAATGTTCTCCCCATTGCCTTTTTGATCCTCTTTTGCCATTTGAGTTAGTGTATTTTTCAGGGTGTTATTTTCTTCAGTCAGGTTTCTGACTCTCATTTAATAATTTTCTTGCATTGTTCTCATTTCTCTTCCCAATTTTTCCTCTACTTCTCTTATTTGATTTTCAAAATCCTTCTTAAGCTCCTCTATGGCCTGTAACCAGATCATATTTTTTGGAAGCTTTTGGTGCAGGAGTTCTGACTTTGCTGCCTTCCTCCTGTTCCATGCCTTTATCCTTTTTGTCCCCAAAATAGGAATGTAAAGTTGGATTACTCTGCTCGCTTTGCTTCCTTTGCTTGCTCATGTTGCCAGTCAATTACTTGACTTTTGAGCTTTTTGCCACAGTAGAACTCTGCTACCAGAGAGGGCTGCTTTGTCCCAAACCAGGGTTTTTGCATCCACTGGAGCTATTAGTTGGCTGCCCTCTCTGAAGCCTCCCCACGCTCTGGCAAACTGGTCATGTACCCCAAGACCTCCACCCTAGACAGCAATCCAGACCCAACGAGGTTTAAGCAATAGTTATTACCCCTCAGAATGGTTGCTTGGTCTCCCTACAATCTGCAGGCCAGGAGCTCTGAAGCGGTTATGTGGTGGCAGCTTCATGGCTATGGCGCCTCAGCCGTTTCTCCTTCCAGAGGGTAAATGCCGGACTACACTCCCGAACTCCTGGTTCCCAAAGTCCACACTGCACTGACCTCTCACCTTGTCCTTAGCATTTATGAATTGATAATTCTGGAAACTTCCACAGCTGCTGGCAAACTGAAGTCCCTCCACTCAGAGGCTGGTTGTAGGCACCCTGAGGCTAAAACCTTGGGCTCCACAAGGCTGGGCTAGGCTCCCAGAGCACTGTGCTGGCCCCTTCCTGCTGGTCTGCTGGACTGTCTTCAGTGGGAAGTTATCTTCTCTCTGTCATTTTGTGGGTTCTGTAGCTCCAAAGTTTGTTTAGTGTAATTTTTTACATGAATTTGAGGAATGAAACCAATATTTTCTTATGGATATTATAGAATAGTGTATCTAATTTCTTCTTGGTGCATTTCTTGAACATCATCTTGCATCAATTGGTGTCTCCATTGTTTTTTTTGTAACACCTTCATTCATTGAAGAAACATTTATATTACTATGTCTAAGTATTATTCCATAAACTTGAAATAATGTAAAGATAAATAAATTTGGTCCCTGTCCTCAAAATGCTTCTAGCCCAATAGATGTGATAAGACACATGCACACAATACAAATTCAGATGAGGGTAAATATATAGAAGTACTACAAAATACTATGAAATCAGGTAAGAGAAAAATAATTTCTTGATAGTGTATTGTGGTGGTGGGAGCAGAGAATTCTGGAAATTTAATTATTTTACTTTCACATTCTACTTTGTATGCTGGTACTCCTAAACCATAGCCCTGCTGTAATAAGTTCCTTTTTGGGAAATTGCGGTAATAGCTTATTTCTTAGGTATATGCCCCCACCCAGCATCTTTATGCAGAGGAAAAACTCAGATCAGTTCATTTTAACTAACTATTAAACATATATGACTCTCTATTCCTATAAGCATCTCGATGCTTCTAAAACTTTTCTATTGATAATATTTTTGAATAGTTAGAGTAAGTATGGTACAGGAGAAAAATGGTCAGCTTTGGAAATAGTAAGATGTGGGTTCAAGGTATGTTAGTAAATGTTTAACAACTGACTCTAGAAGAGGAAAAAGTGTGCACAGCATACTTTAAAGTTTAATCTTCATTACTGGCATTTTCATTACTGACACTTTCTCCATCACTCTCAAGTCTGTATGATCAATAGAACAATGAATTAAATCCCAGTTGGTAACATCTGCCAATTTATGAGGTATAAATGCTCATACTGAACATTTACCAATCACTCCACCATGTCCCTGGTTCAAAGCATCTTTCTGTCCCTGAGTACCTGTTACACTAAATCACTTAAGCTCTCAGTGCCCTAAGGTAATTATCTGAAAGCATAAAATACAGACTGGTGGCAGTTGCCTTGCTGGGTACTCTCTGCACTAATGAAATCCCATTTCTAGATCCATTGTCCTCCTGTATCTCCTGCAGTTTTCCCCAGATAGAACAGTAGTGAGTGTAGCAAAGTGACTTAAAAGTGTGCATAGGACATGCAACATCTAGCATCCTAGCATATCTTAGCAAATGCTACAGAGCTTAGTCATCATCCTCTGATTCTGATAAGTGTCCTTATTTCCTTCTCAGGGATTCTTAACCTTTTTTATATCATGGACCCCTTCTCATATTGATTTTAAAAGCATAAAATACAGAGTCTTACAAAGAAAACCAATTATATTGAAATAGAGGAATAAATTTTTTCCCTATTGTGGGGCTATATTCTACATAACAGGAACTCATAGTACTGTGGCAAGTGAAATTCAACAAAGGTAGAATAAGGCATATTTTCTCCAAGAAAGATGACATTTTATTAATTAGAGCACTACCTGCCAATAGAATGGGTCAATGACTTGTCTCAGTTTAGCCAAAGACCCTGAGATGAAGACAACTCATTTTTGTAAGGTTAGAAAAAAGAACAGAACTAGGTAGGCAACACCATGGGGTTTGAGGACAATATGATTGGTTATATACCTCAGGGGTATGTGTGTGTGTGTGTGTGTGTGTGTGTGTGTGTGTGTGTGTGTGTACAATATAATTGTTTGAAAGTTGGGAATGATGGGCTAGCAACAATCTCCTTTCCCTCCTGTTCATTGTTCATTGTTTAAATCTATCTGCAAAGTCAGAGATAGTGGACCAGACATCCTTGAAGGATAGCTTGGTGGTGTACAGATACTGGACCAGATTCCCTGGGATCCATTTATATTCCTCAAGGATAGCAAATTTCCTTAAGGCAAGAATAGAATAGTGATTAGCAGGAAAACTGAATTTTTAAACTTAAGTCATCACAGGCCAGCTGAAGTTCTTCACTAAATTCAGAGACAAAGAACCATGATTTAGGCAATTACAGGACAAAAGCAATTAATTATAAATAGAATAAAAAATGACACAGAATCAATTTAATCTTCTCAATATATGAATCAATACCTGAGTATACTACTTAATGGGTACCATAGAGGTACAGAGGTGTTGCATCCCTGGCAATCTAAGCTTTTCTTGTGTCTTGATGTGTCCAGAATGAGAATCTGTTGCTACTATTGCCCCAATTTAGGGTTCTACAGGTCTATAGCACTGCTCTTCCTTAGCTAGACTTCTTTATGCCCAAGTCATCAACCTAACATGGTAGCTCTTCTCTCTTCTGTCCAGTGGTTCTTCCCTCCTATCTTCCTTCTTTATTCTGGGGTCCCTTTCTCTTTCTTTAAGCTTTGTTCTGTGTCTTCTTCCATTTACATTGACCTATCATATTCTGGAAAATAATGCTTTTTCTCCCATCAGCTGCATGTCAGTTGTATGTTATACCACATGGACTCTTGCCTTCCTACCTCTGTCCCTCATAAGAAGAGGGGAAACATGTAAAAAAGTTTTCATGTCTGGCTATTAAACATGAATTGTCATTATTTGTACATGTCTTTTCTCTCATTGAGGAGACATTTTTTATTCTTATCACTTTTATGCCTTTAAAAATAGAAATGAGTACTCTCTCTTGTCAAAAGTCATTTCTATATGTTAAAATGTAGGGATGTAATCTCTTTGGTAATATTTTGCTTATTATGTGCATATCTATATTCAGTGGTGTTTGTCTATAATTTTTATTCTCTGCCTTATCTTCCTCAGGTTTGATTAGCAGGACCATATTTATCCTATAGAAGCAATTGGGTAAGGTGTCATTTAAATTTATCTTTCTGAATAATCTTTATTATAGAAGTGATTTTCTTTAAATATTTGATAGAATTCACTTTAAAGCATATCTGTAACATCTTGGAAGTTCATTTTTTAATTTGCTTGATTTCTTTTTCTCAGATCAGGTAGTTTAGGTTATGTGTTCTCATACTGGATATTTTTTATTTTTATAAATAATCATTTGAGTATTTGGTTTCCCTGATATAATATAGGTCAGCAGTTCCAAAGTTTTCTTTATTTTTTTCTGTTATAACCATGAATTTCTTCTCCAATTTTTAATTTTAGATGATTTGGTAGCAAATGGTTTATCTGGTTTAATTTATTGAGCTTTAAAAGCAGTGATTCATTTTCAAAATTTGTTTATTTTTACATTCCTTTACAATCAATTACTCCCACTGCTCACCACCCCAATTGAAGAAAAAGAAAACCTAAACATGCATAATATAAAAAAAAAACAATTTCCCTTATTGGTCATACCTGAAAACATGTCTCTTTCCATTTTAAATTCATTATGTGTCTGACAGAAGTGAGCATTGTATTTCATCTTTAGTTTTGGTCTCATGACATCACTGAATTAATCACAGTTCTAAAATTTTTTGAAGTTGTTGTCTAATATTGTTGTCATTGTATAAATGGTTCCCCTAGTTCTACTTATTTCACCTTGCATTAGTTTGTAGAGATTTTCCCAATTTTATCTCAAACTGTCCAATTGATTATTTTTTTATGGTACAATAACTTCCTATTATATTCATATGCCATAATTTGCTTGGTCACTTGCCAATAGGGAGGATACTACCTTAGTTTCCAGTTTTTGCTTACCACAAAAAAAGCTTCTGTAAATATGTAGGTCCTTTTCCTCTTTCTTTAACATCTTTGGGAAATAGGTGTAGTAGTAGTGTTACTGGGTCAAAGGGTATGCACAGTTTCAGTAACTCCTGAAGCAAAATCGCAAGTTGCTCTCCAGAGCATCAAGACCAAATCATAGTTTCACCAATAATATAGCAGTATGCCTATTTTCCCACAGTCCCTTCAACATTTGTCATTTTCTTTTTGTCATTTTTGTGAGATGAGTTGTGTGAGATGAATTGTTTTATTTATTAGCTCAATTGTTTTGTTTTTAACTTCACTTATTTTTTTTATTTTAAACATTTCTGCTTTTGTGTAGAAATTTTGGATTTACTAACGTTTAAATTTTGGATTTTATCTTTTGTTTATTTGTATTTATTTCAGACTTATTAACTTTTAAATTTTCTATTTTTGAGTTGTAGGCTCAACTAATTTGTCTTTTCTCTCTCCTCTTTATTAAGGAAAATCTATAGATTCATAATTTTTTTCTCTAGACTACTTTATCTGAAGCCTCCAAATTTTATGTGTCATTAGTAAAATTCATTTTTCCTATTGTATTTTATGAATTGATAATTAAAACATTACTTACCATTTAAGACTTTTTTTGGTTCGTATTTTCCTTATTTATTATAGGTTTGATGTGTTATGGCCTGTATAAGACACATGAAATATTTCTGCCTTTCTGAATTTATTTATGAGTTCTTTATGCCTTATCATGTAATCAGTATTTGTGAGGGTGATCTGTGAGACTCAAAAATATGTATGCTCCTTAAAATTCCAATTCAGAAATCATCAAATTTATATCATGTCTGATTTTTACAACATTCTGTGGCAAATTTTTGTCTTTTGCTTTCCAATCCATTCTGCTACCTTTTTCTATTTTATGAGGGAGTTATTCCCATTAATATTCATAGTTGATATTGCTAAAATTTTCTTCTCTGGAAAATCCTCTTATAATATTTATTTGTTGACTTTATTTTAAAGAAATCAATACCACATATCTGTAATTTCTATTTCTTGGAGAAAATCTTGTCCCTGTCTTCTCCCTTCCTTCTTCCTTTCTAGCTAAGACCCAAATAATTAAATCTTGTCACTTTTATTAAAAAAAATCAACTCTTTGTAGATAATTTATCTTAAGATACCTCTCTCCTTGACCCTATCTTTTATCTCTGATGCCTCCATATCTCTTTCCCCCTTCTGTATTTGAGAATAGTTGACTACTCATTTTATCAAACTTGTGCTTTTTCTCACCACTCCTATCTCATTTTGGGGTACTTTTCTTTGAACAAATAATCCCCAAATTTATTTCTCCCCCAAATTTGTCTCTCCTTATTCTTTAATAGCTGTCAGAGTTGAACACCAAAATAACAAAAATTTTGTCTTTCCCTTTTAGTATGTAAGCACTAATCATTGCTTGTTTTTTTTACATTTATTTTAATTGTTTACCTTTTATAATTTTCTATTGTCTACCACATTTATATTTTGAAGACCTTCCACCTCTGATTTTCTTAAAAGGAATGCTTATCAGTCATTAGTTCAGCTAAATGTTCATTTTCCCTCATTATAGAATTATGCTCAACTTTTCAGTATAAATTATCCTTGAGTACAAGTGGTTTTCTTTTGCTTTTAGCATTTTATATTCTATTTTTCTCTTTAAAATCTCAGTAATACTGAATAGTTCCAAGTAATTATAACTTTGATTGGTCTTTTTTCCCCCCTGGGATCTGGAACTTGCTGGTCATATTTCTGGGGTTCCTCTCTGCTGATATCTTTTGAATTCTCTTACTCTCAGGTTCCAAAATGTCTGAGTAATTTTCTATTGTGATTTCCTGAAATATGATGTTCAGTCTTTTTGTTTTATCATGTTAGTCTGAATGTCTAATGATAGTCAGATAATCTTTCCTAATACTGTCTTTCTGATAAATTTCTTTGGATTGTAGAGTTGTCATGTGTTCTTTCAGTTTTATTTTCTTTATATATTTCTCTAGTCATTTTTATTTTATCACTAAATTTTCAGTTCCATCTTCTTTTTTTTTAAAGTGCTAATAGTCTTGTTAAAGCTCTTCAGCATCTTTCTTAAGATATCAATTCAACTTTCAAGTTTTTCATTACTGGCTTTAATTTCAGTACTTATTTCCCCCCTCAGTTCTCTGGGGATTTCCAATTAATCTTAGTCTGACATTATATATAGCCCTCACCTCTGTAAAGAAAGGATGGAGGCTCATTTTCTCCTTTCTTCTTTGGAGACAAGACTGATTATTAAAATTATGCAGTGTTCAGTAAGTTTAGTATGTTGTGGCTGTCTCTTCCTTGGCAAGGGGTCAGTCTGGTTATTAGGTATTATTATTAAGCTTAATACTACATTTCTGATGAGGTTCCTCCTATTCAATGATGGTTTAATGACTTCAGAGGTAAGATTTATATTTTAAATCTGTCTTGCTTTTTTTTAGGGGCTTAATTTGTCTGAATGTCAGTATGTAAGACTGGGGGAAGATCCAGGAATGGCTTCTGAGACAATGAGGTTACTAGTTACCAGGGGCTTTGATATTAATTGGCTATTTGCTAACCTATCTCCAAGCTCATCTCTGTTCCTCCTCTCTCTCAGGAGAGAGAGCAAATCCAGTGGAGAAGTAGAATAAGCCACACTCCTACGAAGTGTGGAGCTCCTTGCCTCTTTTCAGTCCAATCACTCTTTTAATGCAATTCCTCAAGGACACAGTGGGAGACATTGCTCCCACAGGACTAGCCCCATGTATCTCTCACCGTAAATTTTGATTTAGGGAAAAGGAAAACAGGAGATAACGGGTTTGGAGAGAAAATTTTAAATCAGAAGCATCTGTCCATGAACAGATTGTGAATGGATGTCCCAGAGAAACAGTTCAGACCTGGAAATGGAAATATCTGTATAGCCACTGTGTCTGAGACCTGCTGTTGTTTTTTCTGTTTGATGTCTTTGTTTCAAACCATATGGTGTGGAAATGGTACATATTTGTAAATAAATAAACTATCAGTCTCTATTCCTCTTGTGAAAATATATTCATTCTTTCTCCCTGTCCCTGTCCCTGTCCCTGTCCCTCTCCCCTCTTCCTCCTCCTCCTCCTCCTCCTCCTCCCTCTCTCTCTCTCTCTCTCTCTCTCTCTCTCTCTCTCTCTCTGTCTCTCATTTGCCTGAAGTTAGAACATTTTTGACTCTACTAAGCCAAGCATGGCATACTTTCAGTGTTTCTTGAAAGTTGATGCAAAGCCAAACCTCAGCATGACAGAGTAATATACCCAAACAGTGTTATTTTGCAGTTGTTAGGCATGGTCTATTTTACATTTCAGCTGGTCACTTGGAGACATTTAAAAAATTTGGATGGTAATCTCTCATGGGTGCTTTGTTCTCTCTTGAGCCCTATTCTCAGAAGATTTTCAGACTTTTATTTCCTGTGCCTGATGTCTCAAAAGACCCTAGCTTGCAGCTGTTTCCAGCTTCTTAAAGCAAGCAGTCAGAGAAAACAGCAGCCTCAAGGTTATAAAAGGGCATGGGAGAGAAAAAAGGAGCCAAGTTGCTGTGACTGGCAGGGCTTGTGCTTTCTCCTTTCTTTGTAACTCCCCAGGGTACCTTAAGTATGCTTAGTAAATACTTTAGATTGATGGACTGACTGAAGCAGCTGGATAGGCATATCTCACCCAGACAGTGAATTTTTTTCACCCCAGATTAACCAAGGACATATGATGGTCAATTAGGAATATTATGTATTTACACCAGGGCAGGGACTGGAAAAAAAGGATGGTGTTGTCTTTGGCCCCCTGTGGGACACACTCAGGCATTGCCCTATGCTTGGTGCGCTCTTTGCCCTTAACCTTCAAGATAATCCCTAGGGTGGATTGCTGCCAACTACACCTCTTTCTATTCCTTCTTCCACTCCCCCAGTCATCATAGTAGAGTGGATAGAGAGTTGACTCTAGAAGTCGGGAAGACCTGAGTTCAAGTCTTGCAGTCATGTACCCCTGGGCAACCTTGTCAGGGATTATATCTCACTTGTCATGGGTTATACCTCACCTAGCGATGAGCATCGTACATTTAATAAACATTTAATTTAGACATTTACTAAATAAACAAATAAATATCTAAGAAAATTGAATTGGCCCTGACTTTGATTTGTTTTTGTTCCATCATCATTTTGGTTGTGTCTGACTCTGTGTGACCTCATTTGGGATTTACTTGGTAAGGATACTGGAATGATTTGTCATTTCCTTTTCAAGCTCATTTTACAGATGAGGAACAGAGGCATACAGGGTTAAGTGACTTGCCCAGGGTCATACAGCTAGCAAATGTCTGAGGCTGGATTTGAACTCAGGAAGAGGAATCTTCCTGACTCCAAGCCCAGTCCTATATCCACTGATACTTTCCTTCTAAAATACTTTATATATTTCACAGATAACTTATTGATATATTCTTTTTTGTATGCAATTAGGAACCTTAAAGCTATTTTAGGATTAATTGGTCTGGGTCCTATGTCCTTTGCCCAAATTAGGACAGATCCTTCCATGATCTGAGGGGGGTAAAGAATTTCTTCTTTGCCTCTGAGATAGGGAAGAAAGCCAAGCTTATTAGGACTAAGGGAATAACAACTAAAATATTATAACCCAAGACCTTTAATAGAGATAGCCCATACTACCTTTATTCTGCTCTAAATGTTGCCAACATTGAACTAGTTAGTACTAGATTGAGGACTGGCCAAAAGGCCTTCTGAACTCTAGCAGAGATCTCTTCACTATTTTATGCTACCTTAGAAGTCTCCACGGGTGAAGTCAGACAGTGATTGGAAGAGAAGACTTAGTTTTTTTTGTGCATTCTTCATATTAAAACAATAAATGTGTATTGCTTTTTTAAAAAATACTTTTAAATATTATTTGTATATACTAATATACTAGCACATAATGTAAGTCAACAAGCATTTATTAGTACTTACTGTGTGTTAGGCACTGTGTTATATATAGAGTATATATAACTGAGAATATAAATATAAGCAAAAGAAGACAGTTTCTGTCCTCAAGGAACTTACATTCAGGGAAGACAACACATAAAAGTAAGGGTGGAAGGGGAAGGAAAGTACTGTCAGGGCATGGTGGAGAAGTCTGGAGAGGCAGGAATGAAGTCAGGAGAGATGTGAAGATGCAAACAAGGCTGGCTTTATATGGTATGGCACTTCCTCAAAGGGGCAATTCTGGGAGGAACTCACTATTCAGAAAAAGGGACCTTAGAAATGGAGGGATCTTTCAAGGTGAGAAGACCACAAGGTCAAGAGGCATGTTGTAGGGTGAGAAAGCAGTTGGGAAATGGTGAAGTCCAGAGAGTCATGAAGAGGGAAGAAGTGAGAGCTCAGCTCCATACTACTTTGAAATTCCTAACTTGAATTAAAATTTTTATTTTAAATCAAAGGCATCCAAAGGGATGACTTAGAAACACTTGGAGTGAGAAATGGTGATCACCATAAACTAGCTTAGGCTTGTAATAAGCCATGCCAGAGTAAACTTCCTATTTTGATAGGGATCAAAGTGATTCCAGAGATGGAGCATACACAAATTTCAGTAGAGTATTTTAAAAGCCTTTCACAATATCCTTGTAGGCAAGAGAGGAACTTACTGAAGACAGTATCATTAGGAACATTTGGAATTAGTTAAAAATCCCTAGACCCAAAGAGTTATGTTTAATATTAATTGGTGTTAATTAGCCTATAAGATTTCTAAAGAAGTGCCATTGGGCTTTGTTGCTACTCTAATTATTTTCAATATTTTTATAAATAATTTGGATGAAGACATAACATACGTATTAAATTTGCAGATGATAGTGTGATACCTCCCCCCACCCCCAATCTCCATTTCCCCCAAACCAAAAAACAAACCTTAAGCAGATATACTCTGATTGCTTCCAACTATGTATGACTCATTCCAGTGTTGAATACCACCCATTATTTGCTGAGCTGGAAAAGCTAATAACAAAAGATGCCATACCTGGTAGAAGATGACAGAGTTTCCAGCTGACAAGTCTCTTTGGAACAGCTTTGAAGAAGATAAGATGTGATTCCAGTTGGGGAGTGCAGGAAGAAAGGGTCTATTTCTACCCTGGTGTAATGGAACATGGATTCAGCAAGCTGGATTTTATCCCAGTCAGGATTGCCTTTCCTTCAGTGTTTCCTCTCTTTTAGCATTGACCTTGTAAACATCAGAAGGTCCTGAAAGGCCTGTGAATGTCAGCAGTAGAGCTTTTCTCTAGTAGAGCAAATACCGTTGCTAATCCAGTAGCAGGATCAAGTTTGAAACAAAGAAAAGTGCTGGTACCTGAGAGGGCTGACCTCCCAAAAGCAGTCTTACTGGTGTTAGATTGAATTTATTCAATGAATGTCAATGTGAACTAGCTAATTAGCAACCTTGCAGAACTATCTATGTCCAATGAGGCTTGGATATTGACCTCTCAACTGATTGTACTGGTAGTAATATTTTTGAATTCTATGATCATTTTAGGATTCTTTTGTGCTTAATATTTCCTTTTCTATGTGAGAACAAAATCACTGTCCCATACCTGATTCATGTCTGCATGCTGGGTACTTAAAATATTCTCCTTTGCTAGGGAAAACACTTACACTTTAACCCCTAAACCATTTCTATAATTAGCATCTCTATAAGTAGCTACTTACCCCCAGAGTAGCTAAGGTGAAGAGTCAATGAATAGGAGAACTAGGAAGTCTTCCCCTATTGAGAAGTCAGGTACCCCTATAGTAATTACAAAACAGGAACTGATGTAGGTTACCAGCTCTGTGGCTTCAACTGAGCACAAAGAACTTCTAGAAATTGAAAAGAGTTGCTATTAAGTTGGGTAACTGAACCAGACTGCAGAAAGATCTTAAAGTCTTTATAAATTCAATAAATTTAACTTTAATGGGAATAAATTTGAATTCCTACAGTTGGGTTCTAACATTCAGCCTCACAACTAGAGGAAGGAGGAAGTATGACTGCATCTATTCATGTGGAAAACACCTGGAGGTTTTAAAAGACTGGAAATTCAATATAAGTCCATAGTATGACTTATGTTAGCAAAAATAAGCAAAAGCAATCTTTTAAAAAATAATTCAAATGATTTAAGATATCATTCTGGTTACTCCTTCTACAGAAGCAGGTCATAATCCCTCTATGTCCTAGTAGACAGTCTTCATAAGTTGTTGTGACCCATATTTACTAAATTAAGTCCAAGCTTGTTTAGTCTACCATTCAAGGTTCTCCAAAATTTATCTCACATTTCCAAGCCATTTCACAACAGTCCCTGTGAAAACACTCATTCCAAAATGGATTATTTACCAGTTCTTCCCTAACTCTATTTCTTGGGTTACAATGCTTGCTTCAAGATGCAGCTCAATTGCCACTTCTCAAAATAGGATATTCTTGATTCTCCCCCAACATTCTCCTCCCCCATCAGTTGTTAAAACCATTTCCATTTTGAAATCACTTTGCATCACCTTGTATATATACTTTGTATAGTGTCTTGTATAGCCCTTTCATTTTACAGATAGTTAAACTCTGATGTAAAGAAATAAGGTGATTTGACTTGGCCAAGATCGTATAGAAAGTCATTGGCAGAGCAGGAGTAGATGTCAGGTCTTTTGGCTCCCTAACCACTGCCCCCATACCATGCGGCTCATTGACTTCAATGCCTTTGGTCACTTTTTTGCACCATGATTGTCATGTGCCCTACACATTGCTGCCTATTGAAACCCAACCTTTTCTTTTCTTTCTTTCTTTTTTTTTTTGAGGCAGTTGGGTTTAAATTACTTGCCCAGAGTCACACAAATATTAAGTGTCAAGTGTCTGAGGCTGGATTTGAACTATGATCCTCCTGACTCATGGGCTGGTGTTCCATCCACTGTGCCACTTAGATGTCCCTAAATCCAACTTCTTTTTCAAGTTTTAAATGGTGCCTACTTCCTTAAGGATTCTGCATTTCCCTGTAGGCAGATATAATTTCTCCCTCCTCAGATCCTTCATAGAACTTTGTATGTCTCTCTTCTGGACTTAAATTCTAATATATAGTCAACTTATCTGTGATCTCATGTAATGCTCTTACCAGGAAATAATTTTTTTGAAGGCAGGAACCATGTCTTATTCATCTTTGTAATATGGCCAGCATATTAGCATAGGGTCATACATAGAGAAGCATTTCATACATATTTGTTGATTTGAGTTGGTTATTGAATACTTACTTCAACTTTTTATTTTAAAGATAAGGTTGGTGTGGTTCAGAGAAATTATACAGCTTACCCAAGCTTGCACAAGTAATTAGTAAGAGTATTGGAATTCAATCTTCTCCTCTAATACCATATCCAATGTATATTTTTTCTAGTATTTTCTTTTTCACTTGTGAATCTAATAATCATAAACTAACATGAACATTTCGATATCCAGAAAAAGAAGACAATAACAAACTGTGAATTTCTATATTTCTGTATTATATATTAAGTATATAACATACATATATGTATATATAATTTTGAAAAAAATATACATTTAATTTAGCAAAATAGTAACAAATTTGCTCTATTTCTTTGCATCCCCTTTTGTATTTCTTTTGTGCATTTAAAAATTTGATTGATGTTCTCTTTGCAATTCAATAATTAACTATTAACCTATATACCCACTACCTTTATTTTTACCCTCTTATAATATTAATGGCATATAAGATCTTCCCCAATTAATAGGCTTCAGGTAGAGCCCATTAAGAGAAACTTGCTTAGGGGAGGCTTGCTTGTAGGAATACTTTCACACCTTTTGCTAATTTCTAATTAGGCATGGAGTCATGAGGGTTGTAATGTCTTCTGGCTCTGAGAAGTGTATATATACTCTCCGTTTTGGTATTTTGCTTTGGGGGTACATGTTCAGAGCTCCCTGACTGCTCAGATGTAAAGGCTCTCTCCATCCAGTAATGTCTGTAAAGTGTCTAGCAATATTGCTTTGATTTAGGCAGTCAGAGCCCTGTCTATTGGTCTTTATTTCTCTGCCTGTATTTTCTCTGCAGTTCAGGGTGCTGACTTTTCCCCTGAACTAGTAAATGTAATTTAAAAAGATTGTTGACCCCTTAAATAGTTATCTTTCCTATTAAAGCAGATCCAAGAACCTGTGCTAGCAGCCATCCTGGGTATGCCAGTGTGGTTGCCGCTACACCCTCCACTCCTGTAATAGATACCCTGATTTGTAACAAATAAGTAAAATTCTGCAGCAAAATTAAACAACTCATGGACTATGTCTGAGAACATACATCTCATCCTTTATCTGTCATCAGTCATCTTTCTGCCAAGAGATGGGAGGTATGTTTCAGCATCAGTCTTTTGAATTCATGATTGTTCACTCCTCTAACCAGAGTTCTGAGATATTTCACAGTTGTTTCCCTTCACAGTATTATTATCATTGTCATGAAAATTATCCTCTTGGTCTTCATTTCAGAATTCATCAGTTCATACAAGTTTTCCCATGCTTCTTTGAATTTGTCACATTTTTTGTCTTAAGATGCAATAATATTCCTTGACCCTCATATGCTACAATTAGATCAGCCATTCTCCCAAGTTGATGGGGACCCATTTTATTTCCACTTCTTTGCTAAAGCAAAAAGTGCTGCTATAAATGTCTTTGTACATATGGTTCCTTACTCTCTTTAATGTTCTTTTTACCATACTCACTACCTTTCCCATGATGCTTCTCTAGACATTGAATTTTGGGTTTGGTGTTCACCTTTTAAAAATTTGTTTCAATAAATGTCCCAAATGCCCTTATGGGGGTAAAAAACAAGATAGAAAGCTAAGTCTGCTTTTAGAAAGATCACTATTGCTTTCATTCCAAATAAATGCTATTTAATGTAAATAATCTCTTTGGATTTATTTTGGAAGAATAGTTCATATCCCTTTGGTTTGTGTCATGACTGTTTTATTGTTCAGAAATAAGCTGTTCCAATGGTAAAAACAGAAGGGAAAAGAAGGTCTCAGGGTGAATGGAGAGACCTTTCCTCTCTCAGTACCACCAAGTTTGTATGAATCTTGAACAACAGAGAGAGAAAGGCAGAGAAGGGCCTGGTGGAGCAAAGAAAAAGCAAAGAAAGTAGGTGAATAAGTATTACTTCCCTAGGCATTTCTGAGAGGGGTATTCATTGCAGAAATCAGTGGATTTATTAGGAGGGCAACTATTCTTTCAACTGTGTTATATGGCTCTAAAGTTGAATATGCATTGTTTTGCATGGGCCTGTCATAGGCCTACCTAGAACTTTCTGTTGATTCATTCATTCCCAACAGTGCTAACGTAGGCTGGCATATGAACAACTGCACTCTCAGCAGCCATAAATTGTCTGAAAGTTTTGTTTCATTTTAGGGAGAAAATTAAGTGTCTGTTCCAATGGTGAAGAGGAAAAATAGCTCTCATTTTGTGGACACATTTCTTGCTGTGAGCTTATAAATACCACAGCTGCTAGGGTGTCCTTTCCTCTTTTCCTTGTGAATCAACTCTTTACTGCTCTGAGATATTTAGAAATGGCAGAAAGCCATACAGAGCAAAGACAAAAAAATAAATATATAAAGGGAAATTACAGACAGTTTCTTCTTTTGAACATGATCGATATTTATATTCCGTGGCTAATGGATACCAGTACTTGGCAGTTTGGGAGATTATGGCTATATTGATGAGTCTATATGCAACCTGATAGCTTGCTTATTCAAGAGAAGACTGCTGTCCCCATTACGTATTGTTCACCATGGACTTAACCTTCTAACAACCTTACGAGAACTTTTAGTGTCAATTTTCTCTCTCTCCTTTCTCCTCTTCTCTTTCAACTATCTCTCCTTTATGCATCTGTATATTTTTAAAAAGTTCTATGGATCCTTGTTTACACTTCCATCATTTTCTAGTACCATTGATCCAAATTATAATGTTTAGAGTTGTTTTCCTTTATATTTATATTGTCACTTTGTATACATATTTTTTTGATTCTACTTATTTTGCTCTGCATACAAGTCTTCCAGAGAATTCTTTATATTTGTGATTTCTTATGGCATAATAATATTATATCATGTTAATTTACTACTACTTGCCATTTAATGGCTATTCATCAATTAATGGACAATCAATTTGTTTCTATTTCTTTTCTATCTTGAAAATTGTCAACCTTGTCTTTACTAGTTTCATTACAGATTTAACTCTAGGTATAGATAGCACTGTGCTGATACTACTAATGACTGGTGTGTGTGTGTGTGTATGTATGTATGTATGCATGCACATACAAATGTATGTGTGTAAATAGTGATTTCTTTCATTTATGTCATGTTATGGTTGAGTGTGAATATATTTTGCTTCTATTTATAGTGTTTATATTTTATAGTATCTTCTCAAAATTTACAAAACAATTTCAAGGAGTCTAATGGCGGGGGGGAGAAAACATCTCAGTATTTGGAATAAAGCCAAATTTTTTTTGTCAGTTGAATTTCCATCACCCCAATCCTTTTCTATCTATGTGGCTACTATTATGTAGCACGAGAGTTGGCAATTGAATTGATATTGGTCAAACCTAGTAAAATGATAGATTATGTTTATACCTTTTGCCTTGTGTCTAATCATTGACTTTTAAAAATATTATGAAGTGCTAAGAGCCTTAATGAGAAGAGTAAAATAATTCAACAGTTATTGAACATGTATCATATGTAATATATTTGCTATATTTTGCATGTGATACCAAGATAATACCTAATTTCAATTAAAACATTTAAATAAGCAACAATAATAATTAGCATTTAGATGTGCTTTAAGGTTTATAAAGTGTTTTACACATCCAATTTCATGTGAGATTGACATTTGAGAACCCTGAGAATTTGAGGTTGAATGGGATCAAGTGACTTGACACTGTATCTGGTTCTCGTTGGTTAATATAGGATGTATTCTCTATCTTGTGCTTTGGGATCTCATTATCTATCTATCTATCTATCTATCTATCTATCTATCTATCTATCTATCTATCATCTATCTATCTATCATATATCTATCTATCTTTATTATGCTTATCTGAATTGAGAGCTTTATTTTAGGGAGAGATTTATAAAACAGGTTCACAGCAACAGAGAAAATATTTCTAGATATTTGAATATATTGAAAACCCTAGTTCTTGCAAGATGATAAATAAGTAGGGAAAAGAGAGATTAGATATAGGAATCAAGAGCCTAAGGATCACATGTTGAATCTCCATGTATGAATCATGATAATAAAATTTTTTTTTGCTTTTCTGGAGAGGGGAAGGTAGGACAATTGGGGTTAAGTGACTTGCCCAAGGTCACACAGCTAGTTTGTGTTAAGTGTCTGAGGCTGAATTTGAACTCAGGTCCTCCTGACTCCAGGGCCAGTGCTCTATTCACTGCACCACCTAGCTGCCCTATGATAATAACAAATAAATAAATAATAAAGAACTCTGTAGAAGAGTATCAGTGACTGCTATATAGGAGGCCATTTATGTGAAAAGGGACCTGGGTGCATCATGTCAAATGGTTGATGAAAAATAAATGGTCCTTCCTCAAAACAGGTTAGATTCCAGAAGACTACAAGTAACTGACCAAGAATATAGAAATGTGGTAGGGTGAGGTAATAGTTCAGTTGTCTGTATAGACATGGGAATAGTTAACAAAAGATGGACCGTTCTGGTGATTGGTGAATTTTTTTTTTTTAACTACAGGTAGTATTGTTTCAAGTGACAGGATTCTCACAGAAGAGAAAGAAGGAAAGAATTAAGTCCTGCTATGGAAGCTGGCCTGTTCAAATACATGGAGAGGAAGGAGAAGTTTTGTGGTTGTTGGTTTTTTTTAATTTAAGCAAATAATTAATCAGTTTGGTTTGACTTAAATGTAGTGTATGTTAAGGGAAGTAATATAAAGTAAGACCAAAACAATGAAAGCTAGAATGCTGGGCTTATGAATGTATATCCTTTAGGCAGTGTGGTACAATGGAAAGAATGCTGATTCTGGAGTCAGAAAACCTGGATTTAAATTCTGATTCTGATGTTTATTATTCATATGACCTCATACAAATCTCTTAACCTCCGTGGGCTTTAGTTTCCTCTTTTATAAAAGGAGTTTGACTGGGTGATCTCTTAGATTTCTTTCTCCTCCAGATCTAGGATTTTATAATGCAAGACATAGTTAGTAAAAGTTTCTGAGTGGAGGCGAGGGAGAGAGGAAATCTTTGTAGTCACAATACTATTTTGGCGGTGTGAAGGGTTGCTTGGAAAGGGGTGTATATCGAGATAGGGAGACCAAAATTATGACTACATAATAATAGTGTACTTGAGAGACATTTAAGGCCAATTTAGTGGAAGCAGGAGTGGAGAGAAGGGGCTGAATGTGAGAGATTGCGAAGGTGGATTTGTGAGGACCAAGTTGATGGGATGAAAGGACAGGACGGTGAGGATGAGGGAGGAGAGAAAGATGACAGCAAGGTCTTCCTTGCTGTCTGAAAAAGTGGCAGTGACTGAAAAGATGAGAAGACCCTTAATCATGTTCTTCTTGTGGAAGAGATTGAATGGTTGGACTTAAAGAGTAATTATGAATGGTTTAGTGTCAGCTTGGGGAGATGTTTACAGTGGAGTTCCCTAAGAAGATCTGTTTGTGGTTTTGTGCTGTTTAACACATTCACTTTGGTAATGAGATGGAGAAAGTCACAGAAAGCACAATTATCACATTTGCGCATGACTTAAAGCTGGGAGGGATAACTAACACATTGCTTGACAGTTAATTCAAACAGGTCTTGATAAGTTAAAAAAATAAAATTTAATAGGATTCATGTAAAATCTTATGCTTGAACTTTTATATAAAAACACAACTGCATCAGTAGAATTACATGGCTGGCTAGCAGTTGGTCTGAGGAAATATTATGAGTATTTTAGTGGTCTGTTAGTTTAGAGTACCGGGTCTGGAGTCAGGAAGATCTGAGTTCAAATTAGGCCTCAGACACTTATTAGCTAGGTTACTTTGGGCAAGTCACTTAATTTCTCTTAGTTTTAGCTTCCTCATTTCTTGAGGAAGTTTCCTTTTATTTACATGCATCTTCTTTCCCCTGTTGGAACATAAGCTCTTGGAGAACAGGGGCTGTTTTTTGTTCTTTCCTTTGTAACCACTTCTTCTGAGAGTAAATGAATGATCTAATTTCTATGGCATTTCCTTCTTGAATTTCCTTCCCCCAAACCAGCTCAAATAAAAAAAAGGGATGAAAAAGAAGACCATTGAAAACAAATATGCAAGCAGGACAAGATTCCTATATTGGAGCAGTGGTATAATTAAGCAGCGGTATGCTTTTTTGAATTGGTAGGATCTGTAAGCAAATCTATGCACCTTCCTTTAAGTAACCATAGCAATAGAGGATTGGGGAAGTGGCCTCTAAGAAGGACCTAATCACCAATTAGAGATGGACAAGTCAAGGTAGATATTGAAATATATGCGGGCGATCAAGAATGAGATCGTTATGAAAATGTAAGTGTGTACAGATACTGTCTTGAGGGAGAAGAAAGCTTGCTAAGATTTCTTTGGTTTGAGTGGGGATCTATCCTCAGAGAGTGGAGGGCTGGATCCAGAGGTTTCCCTTTTGTTGCTGAATATTCTAGCTGTGGAGATCCCAAAAGATCTAGGATTGGGACTATAGCCTAGTATGAGAGAATGGGACTGGCAATGAGTCCCAGCAGAAGTGCCAGACTCACCTGAGTAGAAACTAAACTGATAGATATGCTTCAAGGGAAATGAATGAGGACGTTACATTTTTTCCCCGATATGTCACCCATTAGGTAAATGTAATATCTACTTTGTGTACAATTCCAATATGATATTATGCATTACATATGACCTTGAAAAGGTCAAGATGAAAAGGTGAAAAGGAAGACGCTGCCAGTGTGGTGCAGCTGTGGGTTTGACTAACAGAACTCACCATGTGTTAATTAGTTTTGGGTCATGTCTGCTTTCTAACAGAAGAGTATTAACACTCTTTAAGGAAGAATAAGCCCCAGCAAGAGATGGCAGTTCCAATAGATGGCAGAAACAGTTTGATGGAGAAACAATGAATGGCTACTTTCTTTTTTTGAATGGGGGAAGGCAAGGAAATTGCGGTTAAGTGACTTGCCAAGGTCACACAGTGAGTAAGTGTGTCAAGTGTCTGAGGCCGAGTCTGAACTCAGGTCCTTCTGATTCCAGGGCCAGTGTTCTATTCAGTGCAACACCTTAGCTGCCCCAAATGGCTATTTTTTAAAAATTTATTTTCCTCTTTTTTTTGTTTTTTAGATTACATCATTCATTTCCACAAAATTTTGAGTTACAAATTTTCTCCCCAATTTTCCCTACCCACCACCCCAAAACAGCAATCCCACTGAACATCCCCTCCCCCAATCTGCTCTCTCCCATATCTTCCCCCATTCCCCTTATACTTTCGTATAGGGCACGGTGGATCTCTGTGCACTAGTGCCTGTATATCTCATTTCCCAGTTACATGTAAAGTAACAATAATAATATGTATATATATATATATATATATATTTTTTTTTAAGCATTTAATTTTAAAACTTTGGATTCCAGATTCTTTCTCTTCCTCCCTCATCACCCACCCTTACTGGGAAGATAAGCAATTCAATATAGGTTGTACATGTATAGCTATGCAAAACATTTCCATAGTGGATATATTGTGAAAGACTGACTATATTTCCCTCCCTCCTAACCGACCTCCCACTTGATCTATTCTCTACTTTGATCCTGTCCCTTTTCAAAACTGGGTGCTTCCAACCTTCCTCCCCCCCACCCCTGCCTGCCCGCCCTTCCATTATCCCCTCTCTCTTCCCCTTTCCCTCTAATCTCCTGTAGGGTGAGATACCTTATTTAGTGTGTATGTCATTCCTTCCCTAAGCCAAATTCAATGAGAATAAGATTGACTCATTCTCTTTTGCTTTGCTGTTCTTCCCCACCATTGTAACAATTTTCCCTTGCCTCTTCTATATGAAATAGTTTACCCCATTCTGATTCTCCTCATCTCTTCTTATTATATTCCTCTCTCACCTCTTAATTTCACCTTTTAAGTATCATCCCTTCCTATTCAATTAGCTTGTGCCCTCTGTCTATGTATACCTGTAGACACATATACACACACTCACATATGTATTCATACATCCATATACCTTCCTATATATACACACACACGCACATATACACACACACACACACATTTTTATTACCTTCAACTCTTCTCATACTGAGAAAAGTTTCATAAGTTACAATGATCGTTTTTCCATGTAGGGATGTAAATAGTTCAACTTTGATAAGTTCCTTATGATTTCTTTTCCCTCTTTACTTTCTCATGCTTCTCTTGCTTCTTGTATCTGAATGTCAAATTTTCTATTCAACTGTGGTTTTTTCATCAAGAATGCTTGAAAGTCCTCTATTCCACTGAATGACCATATTTTCCCCTGAAACATGATACTCAGTTTTGCTGGGTAGGTGATTCTTGGTTTTAATCCCAGCTCCTTTGACCTTTGGAACATCATATTCCAAGCCCTTTAATACCTCAATGTAGAAGCTGCCAGATCTTGTGTTATCCTGATTGTGTTTCCACAATCTTCAAATTGTTTCTTCCTGGCTGCTTGTAATATTCTCTCCTTGATCTGGGAACTCCAGAACCTGGCTATAATAATGCTAGGAGTTTTCTTTTTGGAATCCTTTTCAAGAGGTGATCGGTGGATTCTTTCAACCTCTATTTTGCCCTCTGGTTCTAAAACATCAGGGCATTTCTCCTTGAGAATTTCTTGAAGGATGATTTCTAGGTTCTTTTTTTGATCATGGCTTTCAGGTAGTCCAATAATTTTAAAATTCTCTCTCCTGGATCTATTTTCCAGGTCAGTGGTTTTCCCAATGAGATATGTCACATTGCCTTTTATTTTTTCATTTGTTTCGATCTGTTGAATAGTATCTTGATTTCTCAGAAAGTCACTAGCTTCTGTTTCCTCCACTCTAATTCTGAAGGAATGATTTTCCTCATTGAGCTTTTGAGATTCTTTTTCCATCTGGCAAATTTGGCTTTTTAAGGCATTCTTCTCCTCATTGTCTTTTTGAGCCTCTTTTGCCATCTGAGTTTGTCTATTTTTCTTTTTTTTTTATTGGAGAATGGCTCAACAAATATTTATTTATTTATTTTTATTAATTCTTTAATTTATTAATTTGTTTGTTTCCTTTTAGTTTACAGGATTCAATTCCACAATTCCTTGAATTTCACATTTTGTCCCCTTCCCTCCCCCCACCCCCCCGGCGGCTTATAATCAAGTATAGGATCTGTAAATACTTTCACATTATACAATGGTCAGGTTATAAGGATGGATTATACCAGCTGGAATGAAAAATGGTAAAGAGGACATAAAATCAAATAAGAGAATGAAAAAGATCAGGTATTTTGCTTCCACCTGGGTATAAATTTAATTCTTTCTAGTTCTTTCTCTGGATGCACGTTTTTCTCTCCATCATGCGTCTTTTGGGATTGACTTATATCCCTGCATTGTTGAGAAGAGTCCAGTCTATCAAAGTTGGTCATCACATATACGTTGTGTCTGTAATTGTGTACAAATTTCTCCTGGTTCTACTCTTCTCACTCAGCATCAGTTCTTTTAAGCCTCTCCAGGTAAATACGAAGACTGCCTGCTCCCCGTTTCTTATAGCGCAATAGTATTCCATAACATGCATATACCACAACTTGTTCAGCCATTCCCCAATTGATGGGCACCCCCTTAATTTCCAATTCTTTGCCACAACAAAAAGAGCTGCTATAAACATTTTTGTACATATGGGTCTTTCTCCCATTTCTATGATCTCTTTGGGATATAACCCTAGGAGTGGTATTGCTGGATCAAAGGGTATGAAATAATTTATAGCCCTTTGGGCATAATTCCAGATTGCTCTCCAGAAAGGCTGGATCAGTTCACAACTCCACTAACAATGCATTAGTGTTCCAGTTTGCCCACATCCTCTCCAGCATTTGTCATTTTCCTGTTTTGTCATCTTAGCCAATCTGACTGGTGAGATGTGGTACCTCAGAGTTGTTTTGATTTGCATTTCTCTAATCAATAGTGAATTAGAGTATTTCTTCATGTGCTTATAGATAAATTTAATTTCTTTCTCTGAAAACTGCCTGTTCATACCCTTTGACCATTTATCAATTGGGGAATGACTTGTATTCTTATAAATTTGACTCCATTCTCTGTATATTTTAGAGATGAGTCCTTTGTCAGAGACATAGGTTGTAAAGATTCTTTCCCAATTTCCCACCTCCCTCTTAATCTTGGTTACATTGGCTTTATTTGTACAGAAACTTTTCAATTTCATGTAGTCAAAATTATCCATTTTACATTTTATAATGTTCTCTAATTCCTGTTTCGTCATAAAGTCATTCCCTCTCCACAAGTCTGATAGGTAAACTATTCCTTGTTTTAGCAGACTGCTTACAGTATCAACCTTTATACCTAGATCATGAACCCATTTAGACTTGATTTTGGTATATGGTGTTAGATAATGGTCTATGTCCAGTTTCTGCCATACTATATTCCAGTTTTCCCAGCAGTTTTTCTCAAATAGTGAGTTCTTATCCCCAAAACCAGGGTCTGGGGGTTTATCAAACAATACATTACTGTAGTCGTTGACTTCTGAATCTTGTGTGCCTAATCTATTCCATTGACCCACTCCTCTATTCCTCAGCCAGTACCAAGTAGTTTTGATGACTGCTGCTTTATAGTACAGATTGAAATCTGGTAAGGCTAGTCCACCTTCCCTAGCATTTCTTTTCATTAATTCCCTTGATATTCTGGACTGTTTATTCTTCCAGATGAATTTTGTTACTATTTTTTCTAACTCTATAAAGTAGTTTTTTGGTAAATTAATTGGTATGGCACTAAATATATAATTTAATTTAGGTAAAATTGTCATTTTTATTATATTAGCTCGACCCAGCCATGAGCAATTGATATTTTTCCAGTTAGTTAGATCTGACTTTATTTGTGTGGAAAGTGTTTTTTAGTTATCATATAGGTCCTGGGTTTGTTTTGGCAGGTAGATTCCCAAATATTTTATAATGTCTACAGTAACTTTAAATGGGATTTCTCTTTCTACTTCTTGCTGTTGAATTTCATTGGAAAAGTTTGTCTATTTTTCAAGGTGTTATTTTCTTCAGTCAGGTTGTTGACTCTCATTTCATAATTTTCTTACACTGTTTTCATTTCTCTTCCCAATTTTTCCTTCACTTCTCTTATTTGATTTTCAAAATCTTTTTTAAACTCCTCTATGGCCTGTAACCAGCTCATATTTTTCTTAGAAGCTTTTGGTGCAGGAGTTCTGGCTTTTCAGTCTTCCTCCTGTTTCATGTTTTCATACTTTTTGTCCCCAAAATAGAAGTGTAAAGTTGGATTGCTCTGTTTTCTTTGCTTCCTCATGTTGCCACTCAATTACTTTGACTTTTGTGCCTTTTGCCACAGTAGAACTCTGCTACCAGAAATGGGAGCTTTATCCCAAATGCTGGGGTTTTCACAGCTGCTGGAGCTATTAGTTGGCTGCCCTCTCTGAAGCCTCCACATGCTCTGGCAAACTGCTCACACTCCCCAGGACCTCCACCTTAGAATGCAATCCAGATCCAAGCAGGTTAAAGCAAGAGTCATTACCTCTCAGACTGGTTGCTTGGTGCCCCTGCAATCTGCATACCAGGAGCTCTGAAGCAGCCAAGAGGCTGGTGGCTGCATGACCAGGGTGCCTCAGCTGCTTCTCACCCTGGGGGCAAAGGCCAGCTGCACTCCCTAATTCCCAGGTCCCAAAGTCCACACTGCACTGACCTCTCACTTTGTCCTTAGCATCAATGGGTTGATAATTCTGGAAACTGCCACAGCTGCTGGTGATTTGAAGTCCCTGCAGCTGGTGGCTGGTCAGGCCTCCCTGAGGCTAAAACCTCTGGCTCACACAGGGCTGGGCTCAGCTCCCAGAGCTCTGCACTGGCACCTTCCTGCTGGCCTGCCAGGCTGTCCTCAGTGGGAGGTTAGCTTTTCTGTGTCATTTTGTGGGTTCTGTAGCTCCAAAGTTTGTCTAGAGTCATTTTTTACATGAATTGGAGGAGGTGGGAGCTGGAGTCCTGTGGAAATCCTGTTTCTACTCCACCATCTTGACTCTGTCCCCCAATCCAAATGGCTATTTTCAAGGAAGGTAGAAACAGTAGTAGCAAAGGCAGACTGGAGGTATATGGACTGTTAGACTGGAAAAGACTGAGGCCCAGCCCCTTGCTGGGAGAAGGAACAATGAGATATGTTCCACATGTCATGTGTTTCCTTTTCTACAAGCATGAGGATATGTGGGAGATTTGTCTGAGGAGGGGGACAAAAAAGAATGATCTTACCACTTGTTATTTACTTTTTCATTATGTCCTAATTAATAATAATAGTAGCATTAAAAATAACTAGCAGCTATACAGAGCTTTAAGTTTTACAAAGCATTTTACAAATATTAGCTTATTTTCTTTTTATACCAACCCTAGGGGTAGGTATTATTATACCCATTTTACAGATGAAGTAAATGAGGCAGACAAATGTTAAGTAACTTGTCCAGGATTAGATAGCCAGATATGAACTCAGGTCTTCTTGACTCCAAGTTCAGAGGCCCATCCACAGTACCATATAGCTCCCTCTGTAATTAAAAGTTTTGCTATTTGATGTATGGTTCTTTCCTGGTCTAATGGTAGAAAATACATTTGGGAGTTCAAACTATCTGTATAACTATTACTGCTCCTGGATACTAGTTTGGTGAAGAGAAAGGGTCCCTAGTTTTTTGCAGGATCTATGTTACAGGTAAAAGAATGAGACAGTGTGGAATAGAGGAAAGAGCACTATTGGAATGACTATTGTCAATATCAACTGAGGGTAGAACAAGGGGAAATGGGCAGAAACTGTAGTATTAAGGATTGAGGTTAGACCGAAAGAGAGAAGAGTTAACCACTGGAATGTGAGGCAATCATTAACAGAGAAACAAATCACGTCCAGCTCCACGGCAGAACTGAAGTGAAGGAAAAGGGAGGAGGGTGAGGTCATTGCTTCCCTCCCTCCTTCCTTCTTCTCTCTGGGAGACTTCCCATCTCTTTTGTACTGGGGCCTTTCAGGCCTTGGAGTTACCCCTAATCGCTTCACTAATACCAGCAGGAATGCCACAGGTTACCCTTGGACAGGAGTGAGCTATAGGAACTACTGCTGACCTAATGTAATTGCTGTGCTAGCTGTCCTCTGTGCATTTAACACCATGAAAAAAGGGAGAGATGAAATAGGGCTGATGTAACTTCCTGCTTCTTCTTCCTCTCAGCAAAAGAAGAGAAGCAGAAGTAAAGGTAGGGGCAGCTCATTTATAGTCCAAATTGGAAAAATTGAAAGGAAAGGGAACTCTCACTGAAACACCAGCCTTCCATCTTTTCCCCACGTTTCTCCCCCTTTCCGATCTATCCTCTGTACAACTACTAAATCCCTATACCCCAAACAAAAATTTGACCAAGTCATTACCCTGCTCAAGAAGATCCAGTGACTCTCTGTTTCATCAAAGATAAAATACAAAGGCTGCTTTTGAATTTTCCAATCTCTCATAATCTGGGTCTCAATTTTCCCCCCCAACCTTTATAAATATTATTCATCTTCATGCCCTCTATTTCTAGCAAAAATGACACCTTTATTTTTCCTCACACGCACAGTTCCATTTACCCTGTGCTGCCCTCTGCGGTTGGAATTTACCTCTTTCTCTTCATTTCTTAGAATCCCTAGCTTCCTTCAGGTTTGGCTCATTTCATTTCCGACATGAAACTGTTCTTCCTCCCTTCTGCTGCCAGCACCCTCCCCACAAAATCACTTTTTGTGCACATTTTATACTGATATTGTATTTAATTTTCTCTACTGCTTATCACAGGACCTTGCACAAGAGTCACGTTGTGCCTCTCCTGTCAATAGAATATAAGTTCCTTGAGATTAGTGTTTTGTTTTTGTCTTTGTATAATACCTGCTTAACCCAGTACCTGGCACGTGACGTTTGAGCCATTTATTAATGAATGAATTAGCGTGAATTAGAATTAATTAGTATGAATGAATTAGTGAACACTCAATTGCCATGCACTCTCTTGCTGTTTCACTAACACCTCACATACCCACACTGATATTAATTACTCAATTAACAGCTTTTCTTTTTATTTTTTAAAATAATGAACTGAGCAATCATCAATGCCACAAATGTTGAAATATACAAAGTATAAAAAAAGAATCATGAACTTTTGTTATATCTAGTTCATTTTAAAAAGTGCATGTTAAATTTAACATGGTGGTAAAAATAAATGCCATTTGTTTCATTCCTCTTATAAGCTTTTTTTTTCTGTGTATCTTTTTGTGTTTCCTGAAGCTCTTTCCTTCCCAGTTTTGTTTTGTTTTTTTATAAAACTTCCTTTAATCTCTCTCCTCCACAACAGAAAAAATAAAGTAAAGAAAAAATAAAGAAACAAAAAAAATAGTCAAACAAAACAATTTCACAAATTGGCCATGTGTGAAAATACATGTTTCATTGGGCTCCTTTGGTTCATTAGCTCTCTGTTAAAACACAGAAAGCACGCTTCATTATCAGTTTTCTGAAGTCATTGTTGTTCGCTACATTGATAAGTGTTCTGTAGTCTTTCAGCATTGTTTTCCTTTGAGTTTAATTTTTCCTTTATTCTGTTCATTTCACTCTGAATCAGTTAATAAATTCTTATCCAGTTTCTCCAAATTCATCATTATTTGTCATTACTTATGGTAAAAAAAAAAGCGTATTCTACTTATATACCACAGTTCATTTAGCTATTTCCCAGACGATGGACATTCATTTTCTTTCCAGTTCTTTGCTGTAGCAGAAAGCAGTGCTATAAATATTTTTATACATTTAAGTCCTTTCTCTCTGTCTTTATTCTTTTTTTGGGTATACGCTCAGGAGTAATATCACTGGGTGTTTTGGGCCAGGACAATAGTAGAACTGGGAAGGTGTAAGTTAACTCCTCTACCCCCCTACTCCAAACTACCACAGTGCCAACCAGGACAGTTCTGGGCATGGAAACTGTGGTGTAGACTTGCAGCAGTTCGCATTTTTCTGAGACCCATGTGTAAGCCTTTTGGGGCAAGGACGATATAAAGTTCATTCTAAGACTCTAGCAAGGAACTCTTGAGACATAAAAGAACTTCATTGTTCGGTCCTTTTAACCTTCTTGCTACTGGCTTTTAATTACCTTGGAAACGGTTTTTACAATTTTACATATACATGTACAGTCTGTATATACTTTTATTTCATGTATTAGTTCTTTAAACTCTTAGGTTCTGGGTGATCCATTATCTCAGATACAAAACTGTGCCTGGGAAGAAGAATTTGTACAGATTAGCAATTTGGGGATCATAATTTGAAATTACTTCTAGAATGGTTGAACCAATTTACAGTGTCACCAGTGGTACCTTAGTAAAACTTTCCCCCAATTAATTGCCTTTCTTCAGTTTCTAGATACGTTGATCTTGTGTGTGCAATAGTTTTACAATTTTATGTAAGTAAAATTGTTCATTTTATTTTTAATGACTATTTCTTGGTCCCTTATTAGTTTAGAATCCTTCCCAAAGTTATAGTAGTAAAATTGTTTTCCTCCCATTCTCCTCTAATTTTTTCAGTGATGTGACCTTTTATATTTGTCGTGTATCCATTGGGAGTTTATCCCTTTTCAGTACCTCTAAGGAACTCATTTCTTGTATAAATATGCTGAGACAAAAATTTGCTCATTGCATTTCATTGTTTAGAACCATTTGGGCAGGGGAGGAAGAAAAGGCTTTTATTTATTTGTTTTTTAAAGTGTTTTAGCACCTATCAGTTCTACCTTAAGCACATGAAAGAGTATCTTTGAATTTGATTACTACGCTCCCTCCTGAAATGATACCATAAAGGTCATCTTATCCAACCTTACCCTGAGACATTGATTCGCTTTTACAACAATCCCAAACTGGCATCCAGCTTCTGTTTAAAGATCCCCAGTAAAGCCTGGTTATTCATTGGTGGAGTTAGTCAGAAAACCTAGACCTAATAATATTTTGGTTTTTATTTTTCCATCAAGAGCATTTATTTTTTTCTCACTTTTTCTCCGGTCACCTTGTCCAGTTGGAGAAAGAAAAACAAAGCCTTGTAGCCAAAATCCACAGCCAAGCAAATCAGATTCCTTCCTAGCCCATTTCAGAAAAATGTGTGTCTCACTCTGCATCCATTTGACATGAGCCCAATTTCTTCACCACCAATCCTTTAGAACTGTGGTTGGTTATTTACACTGCTAGGAGCAGCTAGGTGACTCATGGATAGAGGGCTAGGACTGGAGTCAATAAGACTCATTTACCTGAATGTGAATCTGGCCTCAGACGCTTACTAGCTGTGTGACCCTGGGCAAGTCACTTAACCCTGTTTGTCTCAGTTCCTCATCTGTAAAATGAGCTGGAGAGGAAAATAGCAAACTAATCTAATATCTTTAACAAGAAAAACCCAAATGGAGTCGCAAAGAGTTGGACACAACTGAACAACAACAAAATTACGGCAATCAGAAATTTTAAGATAATCATAGTATATACAGGATCTTTATAAGGATCAAAAGAGATAATTTATATAAAGTGGTTTGCAAACTTTTAAGAACTATGCAAATGCTAATTATCATTAATGACAAAGCTGTCAAAGCTGTTTGCTTCTATAGCGCTGTCATTGTCTAGACCCTTCTCCTCATCCCGCTCACTTCATTCGGCACCCATCCATGTAAGTCTCAATGAGATGATCTAGATTGGAATCTTGACCTCTCTGAGCCTTGATCCCTTCTGCAGCTTTGACCATTGACTTGGAGACTTGCTGTGGCTGGAACATCCATGGCCTTTTGGCTAGCCTTGTGAGAAACCTCTCTGTACCTAACTGGGCCGGTTCTCTATAACAATCCATCATCACTGGACCCATCTTTTCTTATCCTGAAGCAAGACCTGCTTCCACGTATCTTCTCTTTATTCGTACTAGCTCTGCTTCTTAGGCTAATTAACAGAAGTTTTTATCACTCCTTCACATGATCCTTAAATACTTCAATGAGCCTCTGTCCTCATTGGTATGATTATTTTCTCCAAATTATTATGTTTGACACCTCTCCACACCTTCTATTCTTGTGCCTTCCTTTTATACTTCCTCACATAAAACCTCTACACAGGGCCTATTCAACATTTACTGTTATTCACTTGTTTCAGTCATGTCCAACTCTCTTCATGAACCAATTTGGGGTTTTCTTGGCCAAGATATTGGAGAAGTTTGCCATTTCCTTCTCCAGCTTATTTTGCAGATGAGGGAACTGAGGCAAACAGGATTAAGTGACTTGTCCAGGGTCACTCAGCTAATAAGCATCTGAGCCCAGATTTATACTCAGGTAGATGAATTTTTCTGATTCCATTTGGGGTTTTCTAGGCTAAGATATTAGAGTGGTTTGCCATTTCCTTCTCAAGATCATTTTACAGATGAAGAAACTGAGGCAAACAGGATTTAGCGACTTGCCCAGGGTCACTCAGCGTCTAAGTATGTGAGGCCAGATTTGTACTCAGGTAGATGAATCTTTCTGACCAGGCCTCAAGGCCTGGTACTCTATCCCCTGCTCCTCCAACTATTTGAGTCTATGATATGCAGGGATCAATGCTTCATTCAGGTTGTCCATGTGTTATTCATTGCTCTTGCTGTATTGTTGATCTGTCTCCTTGTTTTTTTTCATCTTTTTGGTGATATAATAATATTAATTTTTATAGTGCTTTAAAGTTTGCAAAGTACTTTTTCTATATTATTTCATTTGATCCTCTAAATAGTCCTATGAAGTAGATGCTATTATTATCTCTGTTTTACAAACAAGGAAAATATGATGAAAAAGACTGGGAACATCGATTGAAGCATTTAAAAATAATTTTACTATGATTTATTATAGCTTTTCTTTTCTCTGCAAATACACTTTAAATACAAATAATTATTAACAGATACCATAGTTTTACTTTGAAATAAACCATTTCAACCTACTGTATTTTCCTTGATTAAAAAATATGCCCAAATCGATAGATGCAGGTTGGTTCTTGAGGGTATTCTTAAGTTCCAGTTTTTCTAGTATAGTTACTCACCTAGGATCACACAGTAAGCATCTGAGACAGGCTTTGAAATCGAGTCTTTTTGAATTCAAGTCCAATATTCTATCCACTTCAGCCTCTAGATGTTATATTTTATGCCATTTTTGGCATGGAATTTATCACTAATAATATATTGTCACCTACTTATGTGGAGAGCCAAAGAGACGTGGTTCAGGCCTCAGATATCAAATCCTAATAGTGGACTTTGAAACAAGAATCTCTTTGAAACATGACTTTTTGTTAAGTTAGCTCCTGAGTTCTTTGTTATGGGTTATTTTTTCTTTGTTATGGGATGGTACTTGAGTTCTGAGATCAATAGGCTATACCCCAAGATTTTAGTTATTAAGAGCTAAAACATTTGATTCAGCACTCAGGTATCTTTGGGTTGTCAGCTCTAAACATGATGTCTTTTGAGGATTGGCTTTGAAGTTTGCTCTCAATTGTATCCATTTATGACTGTGGCTGCATTAGCAGGTACCTGAGGCCTAGATCAAAGGTCTTACCCTAAGACTTTAGTCTCCTAGATAACAAATCCTTATCAAATTATCTATTCTGTGCTACTTCCAAGATATAACAGACTAAGATAATGATAAGAAAACTTGAGTCCCCTTCCTTGGTCTCTTTTGCTCTATAAAAACCTTGTACTAAGAATCAATAAATGGAGTTCATTGTTCTTTCTTGAACTACCCACATGGCCTGGTCATTTCTTATTCATGTTTCCAAATCATGCTAAGTGCTGGACACTGAGCAGCCCATGGCATACTTATGTCCAGCATGTGTCTCTCCGTGGCCTTTTGGTAACCAGAAACTTTGATTCCTTGGTATTTGAGTATCTGTAGCCACATTGTCACTGGAAGAATATTGGTGCTAAGAAAGATGGGTTTTTGCTTTGGGGGCGATCTTGAGATCATTGAAAGTACAGTGACATTTCCTAAATGCAATCTAGACCTTTTTCAAATCCTAGTTCTTTTACTTATTACCTGAGTGATCTCATCCAACTCATTTAACCTCTGGACCAGGAGTGGGGAACATGCAGTCTTGAGACCACATGTGGCCCTCTAGGTCCTCATGTGCAGCCCTTTGACCAAATCTAAACTTCATAGAACAAATCCCCTTAATAAAAGGATTTGTTTTGTAAAACTTGGATTCAGTCAAAAGGCTGCACTCAACAACCTAGAAGGCCACATGTGGTCTCAAGGCCGCAGGTTCCCCACCCCTGCTCTGGACCTTGTTCCTCATCTGTAAAATGAGGGGTTTAGACCCCTCTGAGGTCCCTTCTAGTCCTAAATATAGGATTATACAGTCCTTCTACTTTTCACCTCTGTACTCAGTCTATTCTAGTGTATTAGATAGTCTATTTGCAGAGTCTGTCCAATATAATTAAATTGATGGTCTAATTCCATCAATTTCATTTTATGTCAGTTTTCATATGATGACCTTTCAAATAATTTGAGACAGCTACCATGTCCCTGATAAGTCTTCTCTTCTCCATACTAAATATTTCCATTTTCTTCAACCAATCCTCATTTGATATCATTCTTGACACAATATGTGAAAAAACCCTTCAATTTATCCCACTATTGTAGAAAAAAATATTTCACATAAGTGAATTTTCCAGATAACTGAAGCTCTTTAAGAACACAAACTTTCATTCAGATGTTAATATTTCTAAAAATTTATAAACTTCTCTATTATAATTTCTTCTACTTCAAGGATGTCTTCAGGCTGTTAAGATACCTGGGGATGTTTGTCCCTACATTAAATGGCCTTAGGCTCTTCTGTTGAGTTTCATATTTGCTAATTAAAATAGGTTTACTGTGACCTCCTTCAACTAGGATCTCAGTGATCGTTTCATGCTTAGTGGGGATTTGAAGGACTCCCCCAAAATAGTTCATACCTCAGCTTTTTGTAGTACTTAATAAGTATTACACATAAATTTATAGATCTTATCTGACTTGATCACATCAGAACCACTTTGGGAGGTAGCCAGAACAGGGCTTAGTATCCTTATTTTACAGATCATAAACATTCAACTTGGAGAGGTTAACTAAAAGGCAGCATGGTACATAACAGTGGAATGATTAGTGGATTGGGAAGCAGCAGACTTGGGTCAGAAAGTCATCAACCACCATGCATTTATTATGCACAAGGCATGAGGCTGTTTTTGGTTTTCACATCTCTTCCCTTCTTTATGTTCCACTCCTCTAATTTCCCTTTCTCATTATCCTGCTCTTCTTTTCTCTCTTTTGGTTTAAAACAGATATTTACCAACATACATTTGGTTTTGTTTTATTTAGGCAGCTCGGTGGCACAGTGGATAGGGTACTGAGCCTGGAGTTCAAATGTGATCTCAGACACTTACTAGATGTAAGTCACTTAACTCTGTTTGCCTCAGTTTCCTCATCTGTATAATGAGCTGGAGAAGGAAATGACAAAGCAGTATCTTTGCCAAGAAGACCCCAAGTTGGGTCACAAAGAGTCAGACATGACTGACACAACAACAACAAATATGCTAACCTCTGAGGAAATAAAGAAAGGTAAAAAGAGTTCCTGCCCTTAAGCAACTCACATTCTAACAGGGGAGACAACCTATAATTAAATACTATATATATATATATGTAGATACAGATCAATATCTATAGATAGATGTCCACACCTCTCTGTCTCTCTTTGCCTCTCTTTCTGTCTCTCTCTGAATACCGTGTTTCCCCAATAATAAGACACTGTCTTATTATTTTTTTTGGAAAGAAAAACACCAGAGGGCTTATTTTCAGGGGAGGGCTTATGTTGTCCTGCCTCAGCTCTCCTCCACGGCACTGCTCTCAATGGCGCCAGCAAGCAAATCACTGGGGAAGAACAGGATGACGCGCTCACTGCTGCAGCTCTGATTGGGGGGGGAGATGGTGCATACAGAGGGTACTGTAATGTAGTGTGTAGCACAGGGGATCACCTTCACTACAGTAGCAATCTCAATAGGGCTTATTTTTGGGGGAGGGCTTATTTTAGAGGAATCTTACACAGTAAGGGGAGGGCTTATTTTCGGGATAGGTCTTATTATTGGGGAAACACGGTAGCATAAATGGAAGGTAATCCTTAGAGGGAAAGGACTAGCAGCGCCAGGGTGGAAAGCGTTCCAGGCATGGGAGAAAGTTAATACAAATTCAGATTGCTGAGAGCTATGTTACCTTGGCAAAACAACAAACATTTCCAGGTCTGTGTTTCCTCAGTGAAATAAGGGAGGTAAACTAAGATGATTTCTCAAAATTCTACAACTCTTTAAAATTACCCAAAGTCCATGCACTAAAGTTTACACAGAGCCAAGAATGCCAATTTGAAAATAAAATTTGTCTTTACATGCAATTGGAGAAAATAAAACACTGTTAAAAAAGAAAATAAAACATAAAATGAAAGCTATTATTAAGATTATTGTTTATTATATTATTATTAAGATACTTTTGCTACCTACCCATATTTTAATATCTAGTGGATGTTAATTGGCTATCTTACTTTATTCTGGGAATGTTGGTCATACCCACTGATACTTAATTGAGAGAAAATCTTGGCATGAGGATTTTTTGGCTTTCATCTCTTCCCTTCTTGATGTCCCATTCTTCTAATTTCCCTTTCTCATTATCCCACTTTTCTCTTTTTTTGATCTAAAACAGATATTTACCAACAAACATTTAGTTTTGTATAGCGGAATTTCTTTTCATTTAAGTAATTGTTACTTTGATGGATTCATTATTTTCTCCTTCTCCCGCTTTGTCTTCATCTCCCAGATTCAGAGCCATACAGAAAGTATATTTCAGAGGCCTGACTCTTCCTGACTCTGAGGACTACACTCTATCTACCACATGATGCTGTGTATTAATACATATATATGTATATATTTGTGTGTCTTTATATATGTAGATATGTGTGTATATACATAGCTATCTATCCATCTATCTACCTATATCTGTTTTTCTATCTATCTATCTATCTATCTATCTATCTATCTATCTATCTATCTGTCTGTCTGTCTGTCTGTCTATCCATCTAAATATCTATCCATCTGTTGGTCTATCTATCATCTATCTATCTATCTATCTATCTATCTATCTATCTATCTATCTATC
>NW_027185784.1:5077281-5082873 GCF_028583685.1 Petaurus breviceps papuanus | reverse complement strand
ATCCATCCATCCATCCATCCATCCATCCATCCATCCATCCATCCATCTACCTACCTACCTACCTACCTATCTATATCTTCTATCTATCTAATCTATCATGTGGTAGATAGGATGTAATCCTTAGAGTCAAGAGGAGCTGGGTTCAAGTCCTATCTCTGTCATATGCTTTTGATGTAATCTGAATCTGCCACTTAACATATCAGAGCCCTAAGTAGCTCTTAAATATTATGTTATGGAGTAGGTACCCATCTGCATTGGTAGAGGAAATGTCTTTTACCAATTGAATCATAGGTTTAAATATATATATGTATATGTATGCATATATGTGTGTGTGTATATATATGTATACATATACATATACACACAGATGGGTGGAAGAGGCAAGAAGAGAAGGATAGAGAGAACAAGAGAGTGTTAAAATAGGTCTAGAGTAGGAAGCGTCCTTAGAGATCATCTGGTTCAACCTTTCATTTTACAGAGGAGGAAGCCAAGGTGAAGAGGGGTTAAATGACTTGCTGAAACTTAATAGACAGCAAGTAATAGGAGCTGAGATTCGAACTCCAATCCTGTTCTTCCATGTTCCGTCATTTATCCATGATCCCATGGGAGACAGTATAGATCTCAACCCATCAGTTCTTTCTGATTTTGTGCAGTTGTTATCCATATCACTGCATAACTCCTGCATAGTGGACCTTTCTAGTGTATTAGAAGCTTTCCTGTAGTTCTTTTGGTTTATGGCTATTGGGGTAGCATTTGTACTGCTTATGTGCTGTCTCTCAGGTCTTTTCTGTCCATAAATGTTTTCAATGATGCCATTTAAGCAATTTCTTGGTTTTTTTTTTTTAGTCATTTTATCATTTTTCTAATAGTGGTACACTAAGAGCACCCGAGGCCCTGGGGTCTTATCCTTTCTTTAGTTAAACCTAAATAATTCCTAACACAATTCATACAAAGTTTAGTGGTTGGTAAGTATTCATTAATAAATGGAATCCCTAACAATTGCTTTCTTTATGTATATATAAAGACACATACTCAATGCATATATTTGCAGGTATGTATACATGTGTTTGCACATGCACTCACATACAAGACATATTTATATGTGTACACACATGCAATATATGTGTATGTATCTATGTATCTATCTATATATGAATTGGTAAGCACCCAAAAAAGAGAACCTCACAAGGCAGGCATTATGGTATAGTGGCAAGAGTAAAGGATTTGGAATCAGAGAATTTGGGTTCAAGAACATCCCACTTACTACCTGTGTGATCTTGGGCAAGACCTTTAACCTCTCTAGGTGTCAGTTGCTCCATTTGTAAAATGAGAGAATTTGACTAGAAAGTCTCTGGTTCCCTCAACTCTGGATCTACAATCTTTTAACCTTGTTCTTTTTAAAGCTAATGCCTTTAAAGGTAACTGAAATGTTATAATTTGTTCCTGTGAAAATATGCCACGGCACATGTGTCTTTTTCCTTTTTTTGAAGGAACTTCCTTTTTATTGGGGTTGGTGAGAGGGAGCAGTAGGTGAAGCTGTCTTGTGTCTGGGAGGAGTCATCTCCATAATATTTCATTTCTATACAGAGCTAAACAAACAAGCACAAAGTCATTACGGATATTAGAAATTGTGTTGGTTGGTTTGGGTGAGGGGAAGGAGAAGAGAAAGGAGTGTCCTCTTTAAAAAAATAGAGTCCCCCCCTCCCCATTATCCCAGTGGGGAGTCTATAAGACCCATAAGTCTATAAGAGTAGGAGAACCGGCTTGATTTTTTTTTTAAGTTAACAAAAATGTATTTTCTCTCCCCCATAGTTCCTGGGGGGGAGGAGAGGGAAAAAAAAATACAAAATCTTTGGAGCAAATTATGTATAGCTAAGCAAAACAAATTCCAAGTTTGGTCCCTTTCAACTAAAGAACAGTTGACCAAAAGTGTTTTGGGAAAGCTAGAGCCATTGGCTAAGGTTGGTGGAGGTCCAGTGTCAGGGAGTACTTTGGCAAATGGGGTAATGGGATCACTGTCCCCTTACTAGAACACTCTCAGACCATCTTTTTTGGCAGGTAGAGGGATGCCTGCTTCCCCCTCTCCTCCCTCTAAGGTCAGGAACCTCTGAAGCTCCAGGCAGGGGGCTGGAAATGGGAGAATTGTAAGGGCTCAACCTCCATCTAGAGAACACCATTTCCTTGCTCCCCCAAAGATTGTCTGCCAAGATATGTATCAGCCCTTCTCTTCCTTATATCACTTTGCGTGTCATTCATGTTTGACCTCTGTCAACTTTTCCTTGATGGCGTCTTGTAGCTTGCATGAATCATTTTCCTCTTGGAGGGCACATGCTCTGAAGACAGAAGAGGAACACTAGGTCTTCTTTCTTGTCCTCCTAAGTAGATGTGTGGAGAGCATGGGGACAGTCCTTGTCTGGCGCCATCTTGACAAGGGTGCATCCAGAATTTTCCCCATATCTTGTCCATGAGGATTTGTCATCTTTTGCCACAATGACCTCTTATTCAGGTAGAACAACATTGTTTTCATGAACTTTTCCCACCGCCTTTGGTGGGATAGCTTGCAGCACCTTCTGTCCTTGAACACCTTTCTCACCTCATCTAAAACAGCAAATGTGGAGGCTATGGTTCTTGGAAATAAGACAGGAAGGAAAGGGACTCCAGGAGATGAGGGAGCCTTATCTTGGACTGCTGCCTCTGGGATGTAAGCTCTTGAGCATTTTTCCAAGACTACTGTATAACAAATGATTTCTTAAAAAAAATTAATGATGCCTTTGGTTTATCACAGTCCCTTTTCAATATCCTTTCCCCCTTCTACTGAATCCTTCCTTGCAACATAGCAAACAATTATACAAAACCAAGCAACATAACAACTACATAGTTTACAACTTTGTGCTTCACTTTTCTTTTCCAGGGAAGGAAAACATATTTTATCACCTGCTTTTTTTTTTCTTCCTCTGGATTCTCTTTTTAAAAATTTAATTATTTTTTTAAACTAACAAGCATTTCTTTTCTCTCCTTCATATCTTAATTGGGAAAAGAAAGAAAAAGAAATTCCTACCTATGTCCAAACCTCTGTGTGTCTCTTGTTGGGTGGTTCGCATTCTTCATCATTGGTTCTTTAGAATCATGGTTGGTCTTTGCATGATTGGAATTCTTCAAACTTTCAAAGTTACTGATTTTTACAATTTTGTTGTTATAGTATAGATTGTTTTCTTGGTTCTGTTCAATTTACTTTGTATCAGTTCATGTAATTCATTAGAAGTTTATCTGAAACTGCCTCCTTTGTAGTTTCTTATCAATATCCAGGGCCAAGGTCAGTCACCAAAATCAGAGTTCAGTTGCCTTTAAGAGCTGTTTTAATTTACATTATTGTAGGGGCAGTTAGATGGCACAGTGAATATAATGCTGGGCTTAGAGTCAGGAAGACTCAACTTCCTAGGTTCAAATCTGGCCTCAAACGCTTACTAGATGTGTGACCCCTGGCAAGTCATTTAACCCTGTTTGCCTCAGTTTCCTCATATGTAAAAAAAAGTTGGAGAAGGAAATAGCAAATCACTCCAGAATCTTTGTTAAGAAAAACCCAAATGCGGTTACAAAGAATTGGACATGACCAAACAACAAATTTAGATACTATGTATACTGTTGTCCTGGTCCTATATTCACTCTGCATCAATTCATACAAGTTTTCACACATTTCTCAAAATACCTTGTATTCATTACATCTTATGATACAATAATATTCTATCATATGCATATCCCACAATCTAACAAAAGATTTCTTGAAAAGACAAACGGCAATTTTAGATCAGATGAGACTGCCTGAGTTCAAGGTAGGAGTGATATAGCCCAATTTGTTAAAGCTCCTAGAATTTGGAAATGAAGGCGTGTTACTCAGAATTTTAAAATGGCTTAAGACTAGCATCTTGCATATTTAGTTTCAGGTTTAACTCTATTTTATAAACTCCTGAAGATAACAATTTGTAACAGCAGCTCTGACAGACTAATAGCTCTAGTGGGTCCAATTATTTGAAGTTTTTGACTGAAAGCCTCATTTTCTCCTCTATTTTGCTACTGGTATCTCAGAGGAAGTTATAGAATACTCCCTACTTTCCTCCTCTGGACTCTTGGACCCTGCTATAGTATTTTTTCTTCCAAAACAAAACAAGTAATGTGTGTGTTTGTGTGTGTGTGTGTGTGCGCATGTGCATGTGTGTTCTTCATCATCCCAGATTTATATAGTTTGCCACAAAAACCAAGGTGTCTTTTTTTCCCATAGGAGAAACTGAAAAAAAATTTTGCCTCCTGTTTTGTTTTTTATATCACCTACAAGTCCAGTGTATCCCCCATTTTCTTCTTCTTCTCAGAGAACCATCCCTTAATAACAAAGAATTTAAAAAAGGGAAAAAAGTTCAACAAAACTAGTCAACACTTGAAAAATTCTGACATTACATATAGTGTTCTGGACCCATAGACTCCTCTCACTTTTCCCCTGCTACCTAACTTTTCTAAAGAATGGGGTAAAGATGCCTTTTTATATCTCTTCTTGAGGGCCAAACCTGGTCAATATAATTTTATAGCATTGTTACAGTTTTAAAAATGGTTTTCCCCATTTATATTGTTGAGGTCATTGTGTTCATTATACAGTGATAAATAACACCTGGATGTTACAATCACCATGCTCCACTCCATGTTTTTAAATTCTGAGATTCCTTAATGGAATCATAATCTTTTCCTCTGCCTTACAACCTTTAACCCTGTTGTTTGTCCTACAATGACCTCTATTCCTTCCACCCCTCAGTTCTTTCCCAGTCCAATACTCCTGTTCTAGATACATTTTCCTCCTTTCTCTATGTCTACTTGTTGGTAAATCAACTCTATTCTACAGTCTTCTCTCAATTTCTTTGCCTCCTAGTCCTATCTATGATCACACCCTCCCAAATTCTGATCCTGGATTACTCCCAATATTTCCCTTCTTTGTTCCTATTCACTTGCTACTGAATAGAATTGGAGGAAATTACAACTGTGCTTACTGATTTCAGGACAAATTTATGTTATCTAATCTCAACTAGGCCCTCACTGCAGCAAAGCAATCATTCTACTACTTCTCCCTAATTGATCCAAAATCCCTCCCATCCAAAGCAATTACTCTAAACCTTCTCATCTTATCTGAAACTTCCCTTGAACTTATTCTTTCAACTCTCCCAGATATAGATTTCACTCAGGACTTCAGGAAAAAATCAAATTGAAACAAAACAAAACAAGAAACTGAGGCCATTCTGATAGTTCCCCCTTCCTCCTTATCTCACATCACTCTGACATCTTTCCCCTACTATTTCTTCCTTTCTTTTCATCTCAGATGAAGAGGTGGTTCTTCTTGTTGAGACCAAATTCTCTTTCTTCCCATACTTTCCAGTTTTCTCCTGTAGATTGCTCCATTAACGTCCTTATATTCTCATTTTTACATTAAAACTCTATGTATATACTCGTTTCTTTTTTGGAGGGCAATTGGGGTTAAGTAACTTGCCCAAGGTCACATGGCTAGGGTGTGTGTGTGTGTGTGTGTGTGTGTGTGTGTGTGTGTGTGTGTGTGTG
>NW_027185784.1:5076849-5077271 GCF_028583685.1 Petaurus breviceps papuanus | reverse complement strand
GTGTGTGTGTGTGTGTGTGTGTGTGTGTGTGTGTGTGTGTGTGTGTGCGCGTGTGTGCTAAGTGTCTGAGTCAGGATCTGAACTCAGGTTCTCTTGACTCCAGGGCCGGCTCTCTACTCACTGTGCCACCTAGCCGCCCCCTATATACTCCTTTCTTTCCAGCTAGAAACACACCCTTGTCTTTTCTATTCTTAAAAAAAAAAAACCAAAACCAAAAAACAAACCCTCACTTAGTCCTTTGAAATTAATTTCAATTTAAACTAAATTGATCTTGTATGAACCTAATTATTAACTTGTCTTTCCCATCAGAATGTGAACTTCTTGAGGGCAGGGATTGTTTTTTTTTCCTTTGTTTCTCTAGTGTTCAGAGAGAGAGAGAGACAGAGAGAGAGAGAGAGAGAGAGAGAGAGAGAGAGAGAGAG
>NW_027185784.1:5048028-5071849 GCF_028583685.1 Petaurus breviceps papuanus | reverse complement strand
GGGGACTCTCAACAACGGCTTCCCAGAATTCAGATCAAATCACAGAACACTTCTCAAAGTGAGTCCCAAAACAAAGCCTCACATCAGGGCTTATATAGCCTTCTCCTGGCTCAGAGAATGTAACAACCTTTTGGACCCACTGGCCAATCAAAAAGTATCAACTGAAAAACAAGCCTCCCACCCCAGTCTCCAGGTGCACTTTAGCCTAGGGGCAGGGAAGATCTTTAAATTTGCATTTCCATTACACTTGCCCAAGGTCACATGGCTAGTTTTTGTGTTAAGTGTCTGAGGCTGGATTTGAACTCAGGTCCTCCTGACTCCAGGGCTCGTGCTTTCTTTGCTGCACCACCTAGCCGCCCCTTCAATGCCTTTTGACTCTTTTTGAAGACAGAATTCATGGTATGCAGGAAAGAAGCTTCTAAATAGTCTACAAGACTTTAGTATCTGTCAGTTCTTCATCCCCAGACATTTTTTACCATTCTCCCTTGAACCCACCTTTGCATTGAAATCACTCAGTATCAGATTGATATATTGACTTGGTTTGGAGAATCTTGTGAGATTCCTTCCTCAAATTTCTGTACTTCTTCATCCTTTGCAATAAATGATTCCATATAAGTTATGATTATCTTTTAAAATTAATTCTTGGTATTTTGAACTTAATATACAGCAAGCATAAACACTTCCACATACAAGGAAGAATAGAAAGGAGAATTGTATAAGAAATCTTTGGGGAAGCTAGGTGGAGCAGTGAATAGAGCACTGAGTTTGGAATCAGGAAGACTCTTTCTGAGTTCAAATCTGGTCTCAGACGTTTACTGGCTGTGTGACCCTGGGCAAGTCACTTAATCCTGTTTGCCTTAGTTCCTCATCTGTAAAATGAACTGGGGAAGGAAGTGGCAAACCATTCCAGTATCTTTACCAAAACAAACGAACAAAAACTCAAAACCCAAACCCAAGTGGAGTCACGAAGAATCAGCCATGACTGAAATGATTGAACAATAACATTAGAAATCTAGAATCTTCTCTATGTTCATCTTGTTTCCTTTTTAAAAAGTATGCCGTACATTCAAGACAGTAATTTCAAGGATATCTTGCTTGTCTGTCTCCCTCTGAATCTTCTGCTCTTGTCTGTGTGTTACATTAAATTATCATTGATGAGTTCTTTTTTTATATTACTATCTCTATACCCCTTATTTTCCCCCAATTTACCCATTCTCAGAACGAAAAAAAAATTCCCTCATAACAAATAGGCATTGCAAGGCAAAACAAATTTATATAGAGGCTGTTTGTACAAAATTGTTTGCCTGGTGTCTCTCCTTTTGGAGGTGAGCTTTCTGAGAGCAGGGACTGATTCTTTTGCCTTTCTTTTAGCCTAGAAGCAGAAAATCACAGAATTCTCCCAATGGATCAGATAGGTGGAGGAGCACCTAAGGATTTGTTAGTAAAACAGGCTAGAGCAACTCAGCTTAGCAAAGGAAGCTTCTTTATACCATGTAAAAGGAAATAAACATTTATATACCCCTACTACATGTCAGGCACTATGCTAAGCACTTTGTAATGATTATCTCTTTTGAGTCTCACAAGGACCCTGGGAGGTAGGTACTATTATTATCCCCATTTTACAGATCAGGAAACTGAGGCAAATAGAGATTAAGTAACTTGCCAGGATCACACAGCTAGTAAGTATCTGAGGTCACATTTGAACTCAGGTCTTCCTGACTCCAGGGCCACCTACTATATACTTCACCATCCAAATGGAATGTCACTGCCTTTAAATGGAAAAATAATTTATAACCTTGTTTCCAATCTACTTGTGCTAATCCTCTACTTATCTATGTTTAACATAACATAACATCAGACAGCAGATACGATCTATCCCCAAACCTATAATCAAAGTCCAGCTTGATAGAACTGCCTAGTGCTTGTATTCCACTGGTTTAGCCTTCAGTAATCCATGATTCCCTACATGTCATGATAAATTATCAGAATAGGACTCCTGAGGAGATACATCCTTCATTATTTGTCCTTAGTAATTAAATTGAATGATCTGGTTATATTTCTGAGGTTGTAATGTTCTCTTGGGGCAGCTAGATGGTTTAGTGGATAGGGTACCCAGGCAGGAGTCAGGAAGACTTATTTTTGTTGGGTTCAAATCTGGCCTCAGACCCTGGCAAGTCACTTAACTCTGTTCTCCTCATCTGTAAAATGAGCAAGAGAAGGAAATGGTAAACCACTCCAGTATCTTTGCTGAGAAAACTTCAAATGGAGTCATGAGGAATCAGACACAGTTAAAAAATGGCTGAACAAGAACAATGATGAACAATGATGTTCCCTTAGCGTGGGAATTGTGGTAAAGGACATAGGATAAAATTTGTGGGATACATTTAGGGGATCATCAATTTCTTCATGCCAAAATATTATATTAAATACTGGGATGCAAAGACATGCATTCGCCTCTGTGTGATCTCTACACATTTCTGTGCTCATTTAGTACCAACTTTTTATTCCATATAATATCAGATCCAGAAACAGAATGTCTTGATAAGAGAGCTATACGTATGACTGAATTTCTTGACTGTCTCAATTTCTTAGAAATGTCTTAGAATGAAACCTATGCATTGTGATACAAGTATGTACATTCAGAGGATATAAGAATATAACCAGTTTGATATACTGTGGTGTTTACAAAGGTGTGAGAGACATAACTTCCAAGTAATTTAATCATTTTTACTAGTAATGCCAGCATTTTAATAAAAGGATGGCTATTTGGCTGTCTCTCTCTTTTAGATGAATGACAATCATTGTCTGCCTCCTCCCAGTTTTTATGCCCTTTGAAGAGTAGGTGTTCCCCAGGGTGGCAATCAATCCTGATTGGTTAACAAATGAGAGAATGAATATTACAATGAGGGGCTAGACCAGCATTTGGATTATGTCATTTAGTTCTTAAATTCTTCCAAGCCTTGGGCAATCTATTCAAAGAATTTATGCCCCACCCAGGTCTGAGCAGAATACAATGGCTGTCCCACCTGGTTTAAGATCTGGGCAGAGGAGAAGGTTAGTTCCCCTTCAGAGACTGGGGCCTTGAAATGAGGTTAAAGAAAAAAGGGGCAATCTGAATTTCCCTAAATCATTGGTTATTAATAATCATTTCTCTCAATATAATAGGAAGTGGACTGGACCCATGCCTTGTGCTATCTCTATAATGTATGTGTGTATGTTTGTGTGTACTTGTGCATTGGCACCCATCTGCCACTCAGTGGACTTCAGAAAATTAGTTCTTTTAAAACATCAAAAATGTGCAATTTAATCTGCTAAGGAAGAAAACATCTAAATATCAACTTTAGATATACTTTTCTGAACTGTTTTAGGGTAAGAATCCAAGTAATGAAACTTTTTCAGGATGTGCCTTGCTTTGCCTTGTGAGATTAAGATGTGTGGTTGGTGATAGGCTAAGGAAGCCATTCCCTCAAGTTTTGAGATCTGGGCTAGAGGCAGTGCCAGAACTTCAAAATGTTTTTAGAGTTAATACAATTTTCCCTGGCCTTTTGCTTACCTGGAAAATCATTTACTGGGGCAGTTATCATTTGGAAAATTGCTTTTGGATATGCTCAAAATAGGGTTGAGAGTAGAGCTAGATGGTATTTATACTCTGATCCTGCTACAGAACTACCAAAATAGAAAAAAATGATTTGTTTGTCCCCTAAAATCAAGGGAGTGAAGGTGGTGATGGCTTAAATAAGAAATAGTTATCTCCCTAGAAGGCTTTCTGCTAAACAGAGAGAAATCTACTGAAGGTGGAAGCATGAGAATTAAAATCTTAATAAATAATGAAGTGACTTTTGATATGAAATATTGGAAGGTCTGTAGCTAAAACTAACCCCAAAGATTTCATTATGTAGTTTTTAAGATCACCTGTCCTCTTAGTGATAGAACGGTCCAGTCTCATGAACAGGGGACATATTCTTTGACAAAATCTTTTAATTGAATAAAGAAAAAAGGATTTTTAGATAAAGAAAAAAGCAGATTTTAGGTAAAGCAGGGAACTAACCCTACATAAGAACTCAGAGAACTGGATCCCTCCATCTTGCTCCGATGGCTCAGTATAGAAGACATCCCTTCTCCCCTTCCTTCCCTAAATAGTGAACAGAGTATTCCTATAAATATATACCTTGAAAATTCCACTGTAGACTGAGGTCCATATGTCACACCAAACCTTGGTGTCCCCAACTGGGGGCATTAGTACATTCATTGATCAAAGTTCTGTTTCTACCTCTAATATCAAGACTGATCATTTACGCATTTTAAAACGCAGGTAATGGACATTTTTTAAAGCAGTGAGATCACATTCCTAAAACACAATGAGTATAATTTTACACAGGTATTTTGGCCTTTTACATCTTATCTTTCATCATCAAGAACATTTTGAGTACCTCATACACAAAATATTGCACTGTCTTGGGTTATAAAGACCTATATAACATGGTCCTTGCATTTTTAGATTCCATGATGTAGTCAAATAAATTATTATAGAGAAATACATTATAAAGAAATTATGCTTACAGAAATTATCAGACTCTTCACTGGAAAGCCAAATACTAAATCTGAAGTTTCAATATTTTGGTCAGTCCCTGATCTTGGGATAGATTGAAGGCAAAAGGAAAAGGGGAGGGCAGAGGATGAGATGGATAGATAATGTCACAGAAACAACGAACATGAACTTGGACAAACTTTGAGAGACGATGGAGGATAGAAGGACTTGGTGTGCTGTGGTCCAAGGGATCATAAAGAGTCAGAGATTACTGAATGACTTAACAACAGACAAGGCTTTGAATCACAGAATAGGGATCAGGCAACATTTTCTTGGACCTGTAGTACATATAGGATTATATTGAAAATTGAAAATAATTGAAATTAATTGAAATGTAAAAAGCATTCTGCCTTTCATATTTGCTAAATATTCTTCCCTGCTGATCACAATTAGTTAAATTTTAGTCATAGCAAATATATTTGATGACACAGAATAAAAATGCTTCTGTGTTCAGTCTGGCTCCCAAAATTAAAGCTGAATCCACTGTGAAGTCAGAAAAAAAATATTGAAACATTGTCTAGTTAGAGAATATCTATGAACAGATAAACATGAGCTGATCCTATGGTGTAGAAAAATATAATAAAACTTCATTGATTAAAACTCCACTCACTCAAAATTTGCAAAACTGTTATGACCCTGGGCAAGCTTCCAGATCTTACTTTTCTCATCTGGAAAATGAAGATGTTGCACAAAAACTAGCCATGTGACCTTGGGCAAGTCACTTAACCCCAATTGTCCTCCAAAAAAAAATGGAAGAAAATGAATATGATAGACTAAATATCTATGGCTTTCCCTCCTTCATATTTAATAGTCTATGAATCTTTGATTCGGACACATTAAATGCATTACGTATATATACATGTATATGTATATACACACACATATGTATACTTATATACACAATGTGTGTGTGCATGCAAGTGTGTGTATTTATATTTTATATATATATATATGTATATATATACATATATAGGAACATTTAAGTGACTATCTTGGAACTTCACTGCTTGAGGTACAGTTATGTAATGTTGACCTATTGTAAACTATAATGGGACCATTACCTTATTAATATACATTCGTAAAATAGTTCTTATATTACCAGTTCAATTGGAAATTGGGGGCCCAAAGGAAATGTTATATAACATTTTTTCTACTTTTCCCTTTACTTTCTCTCCTTTTGTCTGTTGCAAAATAAGGTTTTTATCTTCTCTGCAATGCAGAGGCTACTTTTGTTTAGAGAGAGAGAAAAAAAGAAGCTGGTGAAATTGGTCCTCTGCTCTCATTCTACCTTGTCATCCATGTTCCCCGTAGAGAGAAATATAATAACTAATAGCTCAGTTTTAGCAAGTGGATACCTCCTGTGAGTTTTGAAGACTTAGCTGGAGGAGAAATTGTATGTAAAGTGCAGTATTTTATGGGAACTTAGAAGTTACTGGCCACACAGTAAACACCAAGGTCTTTGGTTGAATTATTGGGAGTTCCATTCCATACACCCTCCTGTGACTAAAAGCTTGCTTCTTCACAGGCCCCCATGGACTTTGAGCTGCCTACTTGGTGGGTGGCTGCTTGAGAAGGAGCTAGCTACACTTACGTGAATTCGAAAATAACAAAGTCATTTCTTTAAAAACATAGAATTCTCATTTCCCCAAAATTTACCATGGAATCCTCCTTGCCTCTTTCCAAGTTAGGCAGTTTTTACTGTACTTTGGAAAAAAAAAAGAAGAGCAGGGAGGGGTTCTTGATCCTGGGGGTTCATGAACTTTTAAAAAATATTTCGATAACTATAATAGCTAGCAAAATAATAATGATCAACTTTTATTTGTTCTTACTTTGTGCAAGGCACTGAGCTAAGCACTTTACAATTATTATCTCATTTGAACCCCCCAACAACCCTGGGAGCAGGTATTATTAGTATTTCCATTTTAATAGAAGAGGGAACTGAGACAAAAAAAGGTAAAGTAACTTGTCCCAGGGTCATTCAACTAGTATGTGTCTGAGGTTGGATTTGAACTCAGGTCTTCCTGATTCCAGTTCTGGCTTGTTATTCATTGTGCCACCTAGTTGCTTCTAGTTTTTATTCTCTATAGCTATATTTCAATGTGATTGACTTTCTTTGTAATCCTATGTATTTTATGCATTTATTTATTGTTGCTTTTTGGAGAGCACTTGGGGTTAAGCAACTTGCCCAAGGTCACATGGCTAGGTTTTTTTTTGTGTGTGTGTTGTGTCTGAGGCCGCATTTGAACTCAGGTCCTCCTGACTCCATATTTTATGCTTTTAAAAACATTATTCTGAGATGGGGTCCATAAACTTGGTCAGACTACCAAGGGGCCCTACTATAAGGCATTAGCTCAGCTTTATTTCATCTGTCTGGGCTGTTCAAAAGCTTTCTCCCTTATTCATTGGTATTAGGCTGCTCTGGGGAAAAGGAAGTATTACTACCATGACACAAAACAGGTTAAGAAGGTATAGAAGGGGGAAAAAGGAGTCAAGGAGCAGGGACCATTATAGCTTATGGCCTCTTGCTGTAAGCTAACTCCCTATTGTCAAAAACAAAAACAACAAAAAAATATACACAGATATACAAACACAGACAAATAGACACACATGCACACACACACATACACACAAACACGTTTTCCCACAAGAAGAGGCTTATTTTTCTTTGGACATGAAAAATTCATTCTGTCACCCTTACTTGCCCAGTTTTATGGCACTTTGTTGCCAAACTCCAAATCATTTTTATCCATTATCCAATCTTATCTTCCCAATATAATGCATAATTTGTAGAATCTAAAATTAAAAAGAATTCTCCTAATGATTGCCTGATCCTTTTTTGAGTGTTTAGGTGTAATGATTTCTGGATATAATTCTCTTTTCTCACAAAGCTCAGCACTATACTGCACTGTCATAGAGCCTCAGGCATTTTTTTCCTGATAGAACTCATACCCTCTGGGGAGAAAAAATGCCTTCTAGTCCAAAGTCCCAACTCTAGGCTTCTTTCCTGTTGGAACAAATGCAAAGCAACAATGCTTCCAATCAGACCTGCTTTCTGAATAATGTTTCATCCAATTATTTAAGAATTCTCCCCAAGAACTATAGAGAAGACTCTAGCCTTGTGTTGCTGTTATTTTTGTCATTTCCAGTTGTGTCTGACTCCTCATGACCCCATTTGGTGTTTTCTTGGCAAAGATACTGGGGTAGTTTGCCATTTGCTTCTCTGGCTTATTTTACAGATGAGAAAACTGAGGCAAGCGGGGTTAAGTGAGTTGCCCAGGGTCACATGCTAGTAAATATCTGAGGCTGGATTTGAACTCAGGTCTTCCTGACTCTAGACTAGGTACTTTACCCATTTTGCCACCTGCCTAGCCTTATACTTGTACTTATATAACCTCCATGCCAAGTAGCCCCTAATTTGTAGGAGAAATTTTACTGGTAATTGAGATTTTCAAAGTGAAGAGAAGGCAAGTGGAAAAGAATATTAATAATAATCACCCCCACCTGTGTTTACTATACTAGAAAATAATTACCTGTGTTTTCTTAAAAAAATATTCCGCAAATAAAATATTTTTCAGGTTCCTACAGTAGTCCTTTCTCTCTCCCCCCAAACCCCCCTTATTCTAATTTATAACATTTAGAATTTGGGACTTGAATTTTACAATGCCTTCTTTCCTTTTAGTATGACAAACATTTGTTAAGTACCTACTATGTGCACACCAGACATTCTATTCTACTCTAAATAGATTTCCCCAAATTCCTAGAACTTGAATGTTTCCATCTGTCAGATAGTATCAGTAACATATAAAGCACTGTCCTTGGTGGAAGATGACTTGGATTTAAGCCTAGCTGGACACATAGTGCATGACCCCAGGCAAGTTGTTTAACCTCTCACTGCTCTCAAGTTCTCCAAGACTATAAATTGCAAAGCAAGGGCTGATCTGCTGTGGGAGAGAGAGTTTCTGATAGGCAGTTCCCTACTCAATGAAACCACAAGTCTGACCAAAAAAACAACAGCAAAAGAAAAAAAAAAAGAGAAAGAAAGAAAAGAAGAGAAAAGGAGGAGGTTGGGGAGGAAGCAAAAGAAGCCTAAATGGTGCCACTGGGAAGCTAGTGAGCTCTTCTGAACTCAGAAATAATGAAAATTGTATATCTTTCCAGAAGGAGGGAAAGGCTTTGCAGGTTAATGTATACTATGAATAAGGATGAAGATAGTAAAGCTCAAACGCTGATACAAAGTCAATGCAATAAGGAATAGTTTTAAAAGACCTTTAATGGTCAAAGTAAAGAAAAATGAATAGAGATATGCAGAGATGAGAGTCAAGAGCGGTCAGAAAGCATCTTATAAACATGCTCCTCTAATAGCCAGCCACAGAAACAAATTAAAGGGCAAATGGTGTGTGTGTGTGTGTGTGTGTGTGTGTGTGTGTGTGTGTGTGTGTGTGTGTGTGTGTAATTTCTTCCAGTGGGAATTCAAGAACAACTTTTATGAAAGTATAGATAAGACTGATTTTTAAAATTGAATTTAAAAAAATCTAACTTGGGATAGTCTTCTTTCAAACAGTTTTGGCTAGAGAGGATAGAAGGACAGGGAAGAAATCGGATAGCATTTGGAGACTTTCATATAAGGTCAGTATTATTTCAGTCTCCAAAAGGCATGATAGACGATTATCAGGTTTTCTGGGAAGTAATCCTTCCTTTTCCCCAAAGCTGCCTAATACCAATGAATAAGGGAGAAAGCTTTTGAACAGCTCAGACAGATGAAATAAAGCTGAGCTAATGCCTTATAGTAGGACCCTTTTGGTCTTCATTCAGAGCCTTTATCAATAACTAGCGTTTATATGACACTTAAGATTTACAAAACACTTTTCTAAATCCAATCCAATTAAACCTAAGAAATATTTATTAAGCCCATCCTGTACTGTTGAGTGTATTCTAGACTGTGTGGTAAGTTCTAGAGACATAAAGGTAAAAAAATAAAGCCTGTCTCTGACTTCAGTGAATTTGCATTCCACGAGGCACAATCTTTTGAGGTAGGTTGCATAAGTATTATTATTCTGCCTGAAAGCTGAGGATAGTGGGGTTTATGGAGGTTAGGGGATTGGCTCATGGCCACACAGCTTGTAAATATTAAAGCCAGTAGCTGAACCAAGGTTATCTGACCCCCACCAGGTACAAGATTCTTTCCACTGTATTGTGCTGCCCTTTTATTATTATTTAGGCACAATTAGAACATGTTCCAAGAATGGAACACATTCGAATCAATAAATCAGGTTTGCAATGTGGGGAGAGAGAAGGCATGTATTGCTAAAGGAATTCAGGATGACAGCAAGAGGTAACGAGTGACAGAGAAGGAGACAGAAAAATTATTAAAAACAGAGATAAGTACTCAAAAAACATGGTAGCATAGAGTCATTTAATGTAGGGGAAAATGGTCCTACAAAACTCACTGATTCATGAGGGCATCAATAACATCAATAAATGTTTGGGGAAAAATTATGCATCAGAAAGGATCCATTATCTCAGCATCTCCTCTTCCATTCTCTTCTCAACCCTTTCCAATCTGCCTCTGACCTCTTCGCTAAGTGAAGCTACTCTCACTAAAAAGACCAGTGAGTTCTTATTTCCTAAAGCATTCCCTTAGTCCTCATGCTCTTTCTTAACTCCTGTTCTGCATTTGACCTAGCTCTCCTTCAAAGGAGGAAGTACACTGAGAAAGATTGTTACCTCCCCATGTCACACAGTCAAGCAGTCTCGGGCAGAATTTGAATGCAGATCCTTCTGATCCCAACTCTCTAGCACTCTCTTTTCTAGAATCTCCTTTGAATTTTAGACCTAGGTTTCTGGTTGTCTCACATCCAACAAATCCAAACTCATCTTTTCCTCCAAATATACTATATTAAAGAATTAAATGGTTATCCCCCTCCCATGGTTCTTCACAACACTGCCTGATATTTTTTTATAATAACACTTTACTTGGGACATTGCTATAAGATTCTAAAATGGTTCTTCAAGTTCAAACTCCTTTTCTGACATTTAACCTCTGTATCAATGAGTATAGGCCATCTGTCCCATTTGCCCAATATCGTTTCATGCCGCTTAATATATGTATTCCTCTCCACTTTCTTCACTCTTAATACCCTCATAAATAAAGTGGAACAGTGAGGGATTTTCCCCAGGGTAGTGAAATTTAGAAGTCATGAAAATTTTAAATGATTTTTTAAAAGTTCACACACTTTTGAAATTTGTTATAATTACACATTGGCAGCAGTGCACTCCAATAGGGTAGAAACAACTGAGCTAAGCACTTAGATAACAAGTTAAAAATGGGAAGGTTCCAGATGTTGTTAATAACACCCATCTGTGAGGCACTAGAGTAACTAATTTCTCTTCCCTCTTAACTGACTGTATCTTAATTATTTCTTGCATTATTTTTACATCATGAATTACCAAACTAATTTGAGGGCATATGTTAGACTGTTTGTCCCTAATATTACAGCTCTGTCCCTGAACACACCATTCTTATTTCCTTTTCCATATCTTTCATCGTGCTCTCCTGCCTTCTCACCATTTTCCAAGTGCTTTGAGGCAGCTTTGGCATTCCATCCTCTTCCTGACCTATCAGGACAAATGTAATCTGTTCCATACACTTGACAAAAATACTATGTTATGTTTCATTGTCATCTGTCTATGTATGTTAAAATCTTATTTTTCCAACTAGTTAGACTGTCCCTTAATCTACAAGTTGGTGAGTTAGGGGGATGTTTACCCAAAGCATGCAAATACTTCCCCCAGCATGATGGGCAGATGGGAAGAATTTGTTCCAATGGCCATGGAAGGGGCTAAAGCAGGCACTTTGGAGCACGTAGAGCTGGTCAGACATCACAGATGCCAAGGTCATCCAAATGCATCCCAGGTCATTACCAGTTGTCCTGACTTTTGTCTTGCCACTGGACTTCGAGTACTCTGGAAGAAGGAATGAGGCTGGTAACTTTGTGCTCTCCCCTACTTAAATTCAATTCATGCACAAGTCAAGAATCCACCCCATGATGTCATTGGTCCTCTTTGAAAGCAAAGGACAAACAACAAACATGACAGCAATCTACATTATTTAGTATTTAGTAAGAACTTACTCTTGTGACCAGAACAATTCTTGTCCTCAGTGAAGAAACTATGGTGTATACTTTTGTATCACATAATTTAAAAATGAACTGAGCACACAAATGTATGAAAAACATTTTTTTTAAATGAAGGGATAGAAATCTAGCATAGCCTGACATTTGGGGATCTTTAACCTGGGCTTTCCAATCAGCATTGCAACATGGAATCATAGAATTTCAGATTTGGGAGGATCCTGACGTGGCTTTTTTTCTCATCAAGACCCAAAGAGGAACTCACTGCAGAATATTCCAAGATGTGTTCATCAGATCTCTTTTTGCAGATTTTCAGTAACACGGGACTCACGGCCTGTTGGAAAGTTTTCCTTTCATCATGAGGAAATCTGCAGCTTCTACTTTTTTTTGCTCCTATTTTTCCCTGGTAGTACCAATCACGAATGGAAACTCTATTCCCTATCATATCACAGAACAAAAATATCACATCCTCCCTAAATCTTCTTTTCTCTAGCCTCATCACTCTCTCCTAATTTCTTATGCCTACTTGAAAAGATTCTGTTCCTTTTGTTTCTGTGATATAGGTCAGCATTCTATACATCTATATCTACATCTTCATCTTCTTGCCCTCAACTTTGGTGACTTCAACATTAGTTCTGATGACCCTTCAGACAATCCAGGTTTCCACTTTATAACCTTTCTGACTTTCCATGTCTTCTACTTCCACTTTGCGTAGATGGGTACTGGGGATTCCATCTATATGATTGATTTTAAACTCTGGCCTTCCCCTCTCTGATTATGAGTCTTGACCTCTTCCATTGCCTGTTTTTTCCTGCTAAATCTGCTTTTCATTTTAACCTAGATTCTCAGACTCAGCCCTGTTCTTTCTCCAAAACACCTTTGCTCTGGTCTTATTTCCACCCCATAGTTAAGCAGAACACCACTCATCATCCTTTACCAGTGAGTCTCCTTGCCCTCCCTTTCTTTCTTCCAATCACTCCTTGGAGATTTTCAACTTTGGGACACAGTACCTTTTACCCTTTAGGCTTTATGCCTTCTTTCTGACCTTTGAGCTGCTGAATGCTGCTTGGGGAAATCCCAGAATTGGTGAATTGACTCCACTACAAAGTTATGTTCTGTAACCGGAATTGGTTAACTGTTGCATAAAAATCCTGCTATTGTTCTCTGATAAACTTTTTGGTCATAGCCCCAGACGGGTTATTTCAAACCTTTTACTCCTTCTGAAGCTCCACAATTTCATTTATACTTCTTTATCAATAGATGGCCTTGTCTTATGCTTTACTGAGAAAACTAGGCTGTCCATAATGAACTCCTAATTTTCCCCTCTTCTGTATTTCAAAGGCTTTAGCTGTCTAAATAACTTTCATTTTTCTTTTCTTCTCTTTTCTGATCTCAAGAGAAGAAATAGTCCTTCTTCATCAAGATTTGCCCTTATGCCTTGATCCCAAATCACTGAAGCCCCTTCCTTCCTTCCTTCCTTCCTTCCTTCCTTCCTTCCTTCCTTCCTTCCTTCCTTCCTTCCTTCCTTCCTTCTTTTCCCCTTTTCCCCTTTTCTTCCTTTTCCCTTGATATGAGTTTCTTATCTCTATCCCAATGACATCATAGGGCTGGTCCCTATTCCTGTATATGATGTATATTCCTAACTTTCAGCAGAATATAACGTGTGTGGGAGAAGACATTGCCATTTTTTATATTTGTATCTTCTGCTTTTAGTGCAGTGCTTTATTCAGAGTGGGAGCTTAATGAATATTTCCTGAATAAAATCAGTTTGGTTCATTGGTTTAAAACCTGCAATTAGAATATCATGTCACCAGGTGGCAGTAGGTGCCAAGGAAAAGACTGTGGTCTGATCAATAGATTCAGAAGCTGTCCAGTACAAGCCCTCACTCACTTTATAGGAAAAGAAAATGAGGTCCTAGGAAATTAGCTCATTTGCCCCAAGGTCATAAGGCAGAAAATGTCAAAGATGAGATCTAAATCCATGTTCCCTGATTCCAGAGCCAACGACCTTTTCAGTGAATCAAGATTTATGGTGTCATAGAATTTTTTGTCTGAGCATGCTTTCTTACTTGTTATGCTTTTAGAAGACAAACTATTAAAACAGACGACTTTTGAACAATATTAGTATATATTGGATTTAAAGATGTTACCTCAAGAACAACCTGAAATCTTTTTTTTTTTTTAAGCAATTGGGGTTAAGTAACTTGCTGAAGGTTACATGGCCAGTTATTTCTTGGTGTGGTGCTAAGTATCTGAGCCTGGATTCGATCCCCAGGTCATCCCGACACTGGGGCAGGTGCTCTTACTCGCTGAACCACCTGGCCGCCCCTAACCTGAAATCTTAAGGAATGTTTTTCTAAAAAAAATCACCAAACTTTACAATTATTTATAACAATAATTAGCTCTAGTTTAATTATAGGATCATAGATTTAGAACTAGAAAGATCCTAAGGGGCCATCTGGTCTGAATCTGTTGTTTTGCAGATAAGGAGCCTGAGTTCAAGAGGGGTTAAGTGACTTGGACAAGGTCATACATCTAATAAAAAGCAAAATTTAAACCTGTCTGACTAAAAATCCAGGAATGTTTTTGCTGGGGTACCCTAAAAGGTGGGGGTATAGAGAATCTAGAATGCATAAATGGGTATGGTATGAGATAAAGAAAGAAAAGTAAGTTTGAGATTAGGGTGGCATTTAAATGCCAAGTTAAGAAGGTTGATGAACTGAGAGACCTGTTGTATGAAGGATTATCCAAATAAATGCTGAAGCCATCAAAGGTAAGGGCTGGGGTAGAGATGAAGACCAGATATTGTGATCTTTGAAGGAATGAGAGTCATATGAAGGTTAGAAAAGAAAGTAACAAAGTTCAGGATGGTAAAAAAATGTTATCATCTTCCTCTAAAGGAAGATGGGTTGCTGAGTAATGAATCATGGTCTCCCTACACTGAGTAGTGGGTTCCCTGAAGATTAACTTTCTCAGATTGGAAAGATTCCTACTAAAAGGAGAGAAGCCCTTGTATCCCATTATAAGTATTTCCAACTGCTACTCAAACCAAAGTACAGTATGACCCCATGGCAACACTAACTCCAATTGTCATTTTTATAGCTTATGTGTTCTAGAAAGAGCACCAAATGGAAAGCCAGGAAACCTGTGTTCTCATTTCAGCTCTGCCTTACTTTGACTTAAAATGGGTATTGTAATACCTGGACTATCCACTTCATGGCATTACTCAGTCAGACACGTATGAGGATGCTTTAAAAAGATTTCTAAAAGAGCTTGTGTGTCTTTAACTACAGAGCTTTAAATTGTGGACATTTTCTTGTTGTTCAGTTGTTTCAGCCATGTCCAACTCTTCATGACCCCATTTGGGTTTATTTGTTTGTGTTTTCCTTTTGGTAAAGATTCTGGAGTGGTTTGCCATTTCCTTCTTCAACATCTTACAGATGAGGAAACCAAGACAAACAGAGTTAAATGATTTGCACAGTCATACAACTAGTAAGTGTCTGAGGCAGATTTGAACTCAGGTCATCCTGACTCCAGGCCTGGGTTCTATCCTCTGGGCCACATTTTAAGGCAATGCATTTAACAAGATTAACCTTTAAATAGATTTAAAATGTGTTTTTTTAAATCACACTCTCTTTTCTTAATCTCTTATGCCTGTTGTTTAATTGTTGTAAAGGCAGAATGGCCTCAAAGTAAGGAGAAAGTTGGTTCAAATCCTGCCTTTGACATGTACTAACTGTGATGAAGGACAAGTTACCTAATCTCTCTGAGACCCATTTTCCCCATTTATAATATGAAAGTAATTCATATTATAATAGTAGTAGGCCTCTATCGCCTACTACTCTGAGTTATTGTGAGGATCAAATGATATTATCTATATAAGACATTTTATAGTTACTATGTAACTGTCAGTTACTCTTATCTTAATCATTACTGGAAATCTGGGATCCAGGAATTTTGAGTTCTTCTCTTGGCCATGCTGCTAACTAGCTGTGTCACTTGGGGTAAATCATGTCTCTGCATTAGGTCTTAATTTCCTTATCCATGAAATCTTTAGATGAAATTTAAGTTTCCTTCCAATTTTAATTTCTGTGGTTTAGCTTCTCCTCTCCAGTATTCCTGGTTAAAATTTTAGGCCTTATGCTTTCTAATCCCCACATATACTCCCACTATCTTTACAATGACAGTGCTAGTTTATATCCCAAAGGGTCCTGTCTTTGATTGTCTCTTTTCTTTGGTGTTACTCATCTTTCCACAATTTGTGAATTTGTAGTGGCATAAACAAAATAGGGTTTGATTTTTCTTTGATCTTTACCTCTTCCTAAGGTCTGTTTCATGTCTGTATCATGGTTTTGTGTTAGATTGACTTCTAGCAGGCATGTTCCTTTCACTTAGCATTAATGTTGGTAGGAGATTCATTTGATTTGGGTTCCCCTAACCAACATCGTTCATTGGAAACTTATGCATCATAGATTTGGAACTTTAGGGGACCTTAAATGTTATCTAATCAACCTTCTTTTTTTTTAAACCAACAAGAAAACAGATACCCAGACAGGATAAGTGACTTTCCCAAAATGACACAAATAAGTAAAAAGCACAGCTGGGCTTTGAGCCCAGGTGCTTGGACTCCTAATCCTGGAGTATTTCCAATGGACCTCACTTTCATATCTATGAATTTGGCCCCATAGGTGCTGCTTAGCTATCAGCAAATTAGGCACTGCTATTAAGTACCAAGACTGAGACAAGAGAAATTAGTACAAATAACAGAAGACATAGAACCCTAATTTTCACAGATTTATTATCTAAGCAAGCAACTATAAATGAAGAAGCCTAAGATAAGGAAGGGCATGCACACACATGCAGGTGAATTTTTGCAATACAATTAGTTAACAGAGACAATATGGCACAGTGAATACGGGGCTGGCTTTGAAGCCCAAAAGACCTGGAGTTAAGTCCCATCTTTGATATATATTGGGTACAAGAGTTTGGACAAGTTGCTTAATTTCTTAGTTTTGTAAATTTCAGAGAAGGTGCCAACCCATATTGGTAGAGGGAGATTCCTTACCTGAGAGTTTCCTATACCAATGATATCACATCTCTATTCCTCTGGGAGTGATTATGCTTTGGTTCCAAATCCTAGTGGCCTCTCAGAGAAGGAGGAGAAATACAGTATGCCTGGTGGCTTTTTTGTTTGTATTTATGGTGGAATTCTCCAAGCATCTAATTTTACAAGTTTTTATAAAAAAAAAATGTATAAATAGGGTTTATTCAAGTTTCTGTAGGAAAAGAGTACTGATGTTTTTCCTGATCCTACCAATCAGTCAATAAATTATCAAGCACTTGTTAAGCACCTACTATGTGACAAGCACTTGTAATGGTAATGGTCATTTGAAGATCTTCCCTGCCCCTTAATAAGCGTAAGGGAATTTGAAGACCTTCCCTGCTCTGAAAATAAACTCTGCCCCCTAGTAGACTGAATGTAATCACATGGAGGCTGTGGTGGGAGGATTTTGCTGAAGTGTGGAGCAGAGCCCACAGGAAGCTGGGAGTCAGAGCAAGCTAGACAGTTGGGAGGAGATGATACTTTGGAGGGAGGCAGGCTTATGAGGAAATTATTGGTCTTGTGTTGGTTTGTGGGAAGGCTAAAGGATGGTGTGGTTCTCTGCTATGTTGTGGTGCATTAACTTATTATATGTTGCTATGATGGATTCGGTTTCCTGGTGTTGGGATTTGGTTTTCTGGTATCTGAATAAATGTTTTGCTTCTGTCTTCTATATGGAGAGTCTATTATATTTTGTGATTGAGCACCATGTAGGTATATTTATAGTGACTGTGGTACACTGTGTTATCTCTGCTAAATCTATGGCATTCTCTTCCTTTTGAGTCGTCAGTCCTTTCCTTGTTCTCAGATGTTCATATGTTCACTTCTAGTCACATAGGTTCAGATGTAGTCTTCAACCCAGTAAAGTCCTGTTCCATATTGTCTCATTTGCTTTGGGGGGTTAGGTCTTCATTTAACCTTTTAACTATTTCCCCGCAATTTAGTAACTTGTTTAACTTTAATAAAGACATGACCAGTCCATTCACATTGTCCCTATATTCCGGTTTACTTCAATAGAATTCAATTAGCTTTTGACTTGCTCATGCAATTACTCATTAGTTCTTTTGGTATAATAAGGCACTTAGAAGTCAGCCACTGCAATTCATTGTTGATTGATTAATACCCCCCCCCCCTTTGCTACAGCAATTACTGATATGTCAGGTATTAAGCAATAGGTCTCTACAGAATTCATGGGGAACACTGAAACCATTAATTTTCCAAGGAAAAGATGTGCTTCAAGAGGAATAGGGCCAATATATTGTCTTCTTTTGGTTCCCTGTCCTGTTTCAGTTATGATTTATGAACTTATGGTTATTGAAATTGTTTTTCCCCTTCCCATCTCTCTGTATTCTCGTCTGTACTCTAGTCTGTATAGCTAATGCAACCAGGCAGGGCAAGCTTTTTTTCCCCTTCCTTTTGGAAGCTTCATCCTGTAGTTAGTGCATTGTTTTGTATTCTGTGAACACCAAATAACTATTATTACCATCCTTGTTACTGCTGATAACAATGATAAAAGCATTTCCCAGGCTGCCTGAGCTCTTTATTCTCAGGTTGTTTGGCTCTGCCTGTCCTATTTTTTCGGTCTGACGTAAAACATAGCTCTCTTCCATCTTTTACTTCATACCACATTGTCTTACTTGATTCCATCTTTTTTTTTCCTCTCCAGATTTCAAATGACGAACATGTTCTCTCCAGGTTCCTCTCAGAACTGATTTACTTTAGATTCAGAGGTGATCTCCCAGGGCCATGGAGTGACTGCTAAGTCTAATGCAACAATCATCTCAACTCCTGCCGAGTATTCATTTCATTGTCAGCTGGTGGGAACAAGCAATCGTGATGGTATAAAGCTGATTCCCTTCAGTAATGAAGCAAGGTACTGGGACATTTTCATTTCTGAATTCCGAGTGAGTACACATCGTCATTTTAGATGCTGTTCTGAGAACTATCGTTTACTGGAGTGCATCTGGTACGCCAGTTATTCACAGCCATCTAACTTTCTGTTCAAACTGAAGAAATTTTAAAAAGAAAGTGATTCTTCTATACTTCTTAGGCTATAAATTTTGGAAGTAGGAGGCTAAACTAACAGGGTAGAACAAAGCAGTATTTCCCAAAGGAAAGACTACATGTACAGATAGAAAAATAGATAGACAGATAGCTGATTTCTGATTATCTATGCTATGGAGCATTTGGGAGGATGACTATAAATAAAGGGCAGGTCAGCCTGAACCTTTGTCCAATGCCAAACCAGTACCTCAGGACCAGAGACAGAGAACCAGTCAATAGAGATTTATAAGATGTCTCCTATATGGCAGGCACTGTGCTAAGTGCTGCAGATACAAAGAAAGGCAAAGGACAGTCCCTGCTGTCAAGAGGCTGAGACAACACGACAAGAGCTACGCAGAAATGAGGTAGATGCAGTCAATTGGAGAGAATCAAAAGAGGAAGGCACTAGGATTACGTGGGTTTGGGAAAGACTTCCAGTGCAACGTGTTTAATTTCTGAGCCTCACTTTCAAAAGGAAACCAGGATATGGAATCTCAGAAGATGGACATCAAGGGACAAGAGAAGGAAAGAGCTAGAAACACAGTCCCCAGTAAGTTTCAGTGGGCTAAACAGGGTCAGTTTTTAACATTGTCATCTTGGGGCGTAGGTTTTTCTTCCCCTTGTTCCATATAGTAGCATTGACGTTGAACATCCAAGTCTCCTGAGTTTGACTCACCAAGCAACCTTTTAATTATAATTTATTTTTCAAGTCAAGATAATAAGCATTTATTAAGTACCTACCATGTGCCAAGTGCTTTGCTAAAAAAAAAAATGAGTATACAAAGAAAGACAAAGAGACAGTCTTTGCTCTCCAGGAACTCACAATCTAATGGAAGAGGCAGCATGAAAAGAACTGTGTGCAAAGATGGATACAGGATAAATTGGACATAACCAACAGAGGGGGGGGGGGCATGGAGGAGGACCAGGAAAGGTTTCTCGAAGAAGTTGGGAATTTAGGTTAGACTTGCTAAATTCTAGATCCTGCTAAAGTTAATTCAGCAAGAGCAGCAGGTGAAGTAGCATATTGGCCAAAGTGCCAATTTGGACAATACTTGAATGGGGCTTACAATCACATTCTTCTTAATCTAAGTAGAGATGAGGATGACAATGAGCACTGAAGATTTTAAAGAGAAATGAATGAAACTTTGGGAAGGAAATATAAAAAATAAGTCAAAGTAAATATTTTAATATCAACAAACATTTATGAAGCACTTAATAAGTGCCAACCTAACCACCAGGAAAACAAAGAAACAAGATAGTCCTTTCCCTCAGGGAGCTTATAGTCTAATGAGGGAAAACAACACTTAAAAGTGAATTGAAAAGGTGTGTGGAGGGGAGAAAGTAGAGAAAGTTCTGTGGAGATGAATTGGGTCAGAGGAATGATAGTTTAGTGCAGTGATTTCTAGGTTCATAGACCAGAGGCCCATAGATAAAGATCTGGATGGGAACTCAAAGTTAATCTAGTCTAGTCCCTTAGTTTTATAGATGAGGAAACTGAGTTCCAGAGACTTGCTCAGAGTTACCTAGGTAGTAAGTATCAGGGGCAGGAGCTGAATCCAGTTCTTTTGACTGGAGTCATTACTCTTAAGATCTCATAAGACAGTGTGAACTGCATTTAGACTTTGGAACACAGCTATTTGTCCTCTCATAGAAGAGGTTTAATAAAGTTAGTGTTGGGTGCAATTGTGAACTTGGAGAAGTTTGTCTCCAGCCTCTCCTAATCCTTCTCCCACCTCCCCATTGGACATCCACTTGCCCACACTTTCTAATTCTTTCCTTCTTCTTTCTTGTCAGATTTATTTGTAAGTCAACACATTACCTGTGACACCACTGGTCCTCTTTGAAAATACGAAGGACCGCCATCACCGGAACAGTATAGGACTTGCCAATCATTTCTATTTTAATGGAAATTCATTCTCACAAATCTATTAGCTATCCTTGAATGTCACCTAATCACTCCTCTCCCCGGAATCCAATGGCTTAAACAACATGAACCAACTTGGTGCTTTTTTTCATAGATAATTTTAACAGAGATTACTGATGAATATGAGCAATGTAGTTAGACCCTCCCTCTCTTCCCACTTGCTTCAATAGAATTCTATCATCTTTGAACTTGCTTGTACTGACAGCTGCAGCAATTCATTGTTGATTTGTTAATGAAACACTGATTTCCATTTGCAGTGACAATTACTAATGCATCAGTTATTAAGTGATAGGTGGAGAGTTTAAGCTTGTGGAGTTATTAAGCTGTTTGCAGTCTAGTCAATACTGCTGCCAACACTGTTATGCCTTACCCAGAATGGTATCATTCTCTGTGGGGGAAAAATTAGGCTAAGGCTAGCAAGGAAGTACTATGATTTTCAAGAAGAGTTTGCCCCCCCTGAAACTGAGTCCCTGACACCATCATCTCTCTCATAACTATACTATTGAGGTCTTAGCCAAGAAGGTCCTGGAGGGGTACATAGGCCCTTTTTGGCCTATCATAATGCATTTTATGATCAAGTTCCCTTCCAAGGAGCTAGGTGAGCACTGGGCCTATTGTCAGGAAGACCTGAGTTAGAATTTGACCTTAGGAACTATCTGTATGACCCTGGACAAGTCTCTTACCCTCTGTCTGCCTCAGTTTCCTCAATTGTAAAATGGGAAGAGTAATAATAACATCTACCTTCCAGGGTTACTTTGAGGATTAAATGAGATACTATGTGTAAAGCATTTAGCGCAGAGCTAGATACATAGTAGGAGCTTCATAAACACTTGTTCTCTTCTCCCACCTACCATATTAATTTTGCGATTTGTGGCGCACATACTAGTACCCATGTCTCTTTCTGCCCATGCTCTGTACTGGTGTCTGATTCACCTTGGTGAGGTCTCATAATAGTGATCCCTACCTTCAGCGCCCATACTTACCCTGCTCCCTTTTCTGTAGTCAGTTTTAGCACCTGTGTGCTCACTCTGGTCTCCTGCCTTTTAAACTATTCCTTATAAAGGCTTTATGGCCCCCTTAACCATCCCTTCCTGGCAGGGGCGAGCTTCTTCATTGGCCTAGTTTATCCTGGATCAACCTGTACCATTCTGGGCAGAGATAATGCTAATTTACATGCTCATAGTGGAGGTGGTGGTGAGAGAAGACTTTGTGTGAGCAGCAAAAGCATTGGATGTGACACCAGCAGAGTCAGGTTCACGTCTTAGATCTGATATTTATGAGCTATGCATCCTTGAGTAAGGCAATGAATGAGTCTGCAGCTTAGTTTTCTCATCTGTAAACTAGAGATAGTGATGCTTGTGCTATCTACCTTTGATGAAATGACTTTGTGAGCCATAAATCATTATAACAATGTGAGAGCTATTATTATGAGTGGCAGCAATGTTGAAGTAGAAGGAACAAAGGATTTAGAGTCAAAAGACCTTTTCAGATCCCAGGGATAATACTCATTGTGTGAACTTGGACGAGTCGCTTAAGTGAGCTCTCTGAGTTTCAGTTTCTTTACCCATAATGTAAGGTATAAATACATCTTCTACCTCCCTCATAAAGTTTCTGGATTTGGTGGCTATTTTTGGCAAAGACCTCTGATTTAGTCAGTTTAGGAAACTCTTACTATGGAAATTTCCCTTCGTTGATGCCAACTAGGAACTCATCTGGGCAGCTAGGTGGTACAGTATATAGAGTGCTGGGCCTATAGTCAGGAAGATTCTTCTACCTGAGTTCAAATCTGGACTCAGACACTCCGTAGCTGTGTGATCCTGGGCAAGTCATTTAACCCTGTTTGCCACAGTTTCCTCATCCACAAAAAGAGCTGGAGAAGAGTCTGACATGACTGAAATGGCTGAACAGCAACTCATCTTTAATTTATGATTTTAGAATCTTTCCTGGGCAAATTTATAACCAAGTATCCATGATCACACAGTCAGTGTATGTCTGAAGTGAGATTAGAACTTAGTTTTTTCTTGAGTCCAAGCCCAGAGCTCTATCCATTATCATATAGCCTTTTACATGGTTATCAGATGCTTAAATGAGATGATAGCACATTAACTTTCTAATAAAAATCATCAGACATTGAGAGAAATGATTATCTTTCTCTTATATTAACAATCATGGACTATTGGGGAGATCTAGGATTTTTTTCCTTTCTATTTCTTCATTCAGAAATCAATCCCTGTAGGTTCTTCAGACAGTCTTTGAAGTGCAGGGCTAATCATGAGATGAGATCTTGAGCAAAACCAGCAAAACTTAGATCTAATCAAAAGGTAAAGAAATTTTAATTTGGGTGAATTGGTGAATTGTCCACTGTGTTTTATTCAGACTGGGCTGGGTGGACATGGATTCCCCTTTTGTCTAGATTACTCTAGATGGGATTGCATGGGTATAGATAAGTCTCTTTGTCCAAGATTGAATGATTAGATTCACATCCCCCAGATCATCATTCAAATAAGCCCACTTCTTACTACAATATTCATTCTCTCATTACTTGTTAACCAATCAGAGTTAATTTCTGCTGTCAGGGACACTTACTCTTCCAAGGGCATATAAGTGTTGAACGGGTTCCATGACGAGTCTTTTGGCATTCAAGAGTGCTACTTACCTTTTAAAATAAGTATCCACTAGCAATAATTAATAAAATGATTACTTGATAGCTATGTCTCTCAAACTTTTTTATATGTCACACCAAAATAATAAAAACTGATATCCATATCCATATTACAAAAGATTTTGCTTACATATTCTTATTTGATTTTCACATGTATTATCTAACCTCTTTATACAGATGAGGAAACTGAGACTCAGATATTCCCACAGACATTATCAGAGATGGTCTCATAACAAGTAAGTGTCAGAAGTGGCATCCAAACCCAACCACTCCTCACTCTAGGTCCAGTACTCTTCCTCTCTTTCCACTACAACATGCTATGAAATTGATGATGATGATGATGATGATGATGATGATGATGATGATGATGATG
>NW_027185784.1:5027813-5048018 GCF_028583685.1 Petaurus breviceps papuanus | reverse complement strand
TGATGATGATGATGATGATGATGATGATGATGATGATGATGATGATGATGAAAGTGGTGATGGTATATGTTGGTAGAGAACATAAATTCTCTCCCTCTCACCATGTTGTTTTGACCATAGTCCCAACTCTAAGCTTTCAGTTCATAGTTTCAATTCTCAATTCATCAATTCTTCTCATACTAAAACCTATTAGATACAATGCCCGTCCCATTTCTATTTCTTTCCCTGGTTTTCTTTTATTTATAGAGAACACATTACCTAGGAGAGCTAAGGTCATGATGAGCAACAGCTTATGGTTCTTTGGGTGTAATAAATGCTGTTTCCTGTTATAAACCAAATGCTCTCAAGTGTAAATTAGCCTTCAGGCTCTCATTCTCTGAATGTGAACAGGTCAGAGATTCTAATGTATGTTCTCCTGAAAGAGGAAAGACATTTTTTCTTTTTTCCTAAGAGGACTTTCTCCCACCAAAAAAAAAAAGGTTTAGCTATGATTTGAATCTTTCTAGCCACCTAATTTACATAGACTAGTAAGTTTGACTGACTAAATTTTACCAAGGATTACCAATCCCAATAAAGGCAGCATTTGAATCAAGCTATTCCTGATTCCAAGAACAGCCCTCTATAATGATGAAACGAGAAGGATGAGAGATTAAGAAAGCAAGCTGTGGTGAAAACGTTTTAAGTCTTTTCCATGGGAACACCACATAGAACCTGGGACCATAGAAGAAAAGATGTAGTCCAACTCCCTCATTTACTGAGATCCAGAGCCTCCAGTATTTTCCCTTTCCAACTCTTCCTCCATATAGCTGACAAACTGGCATTCCTAAAACACAGATCTGACCATCTCATTCTCCTACTTTGAAATCTTTAATGGCTCCTTACCAATGCTAGGATCAATTTTAGGAAGGCATTTAAAGACTCTGCACTGATAAGAGTCCTTTCTGGTTCATTCATGGCTCATTTCACTCCTTTCATAAACTCTTGACTCCATTCACACTGCCCTACCAAATGTTCCCATATAGGACATTGGATTTTCTATTACTGTGTGTGTCTTTGCACAAAGAGTCCCCTATGTCAGAAATGTGTTCCTTCCTTTCCTCCACCCCAGTTCCCAACTTAGTTCAAAGTACAGATCATGTTCTAGCTCTTACCTGAGATCTTTCTTGGTCTTTCCAGTTATCAGCACTTTCTTCCTGTGGAAACTAGTTTGTAGTACTTTACATCTATGTATATATATATATATATATATATATATATATATATATATATATATATATATTTAGTTATTTCATATACATGATGGACCCTCTCATTAAGATGTAAGCACCTGGAAAAATTGTTTTTTTTTACCTGTCTCCCCAGAGCCTATCATACCTTACATACACATTGCAAATACTTCAATAAGTGATTGTTAAATTAAATTGAATTTTCCAAGGTCACTCACCATAGGTAGTAGGTAGCAGAGATAACATAATCATAAGAAGAAACTAGCATTCTCGTTACTGATCAACTCTATCCACTTCTTTTATTTGCAATGATTATGTATTTTATAGAAGATGAATGACCTTTAATCCTACAGTCTGTAAGGAAGTTGACTAGATAATGGTTAGTACAGTGATGTATGAATGACAATTCCCTACATTCTAGTCTCTTCTATCAGTCAAATTTTATTCTTTTATGGTTCGTCACATTACTTATTTTTTAATAGAGATAATATCTCTTTCTTAAAGGGGGATTTGAAAAATTTGTTCATTTCTGAAGTATTTCAAAGTTTTATTTGAGACTGAGTGGCAGTGATTCATAATGGCTAGAGAGTTGGACTTAGCACCAGAAGGACCTACCTCTGAGTCATACAAACATTGTGAGCCTAGGCATTCACTTCATCTCTCAGGGATGCAGGCAACTCTCTGAGATTATAAGCTTCAGAGAAGGTATGGACCTACATAGTTAAGGGACTTTATTCTATACCAATGCAATCACTGGTCTAGTTCTCTATTAGTCAGGTATCAAATATAGTCTTAAGCCAACTTTCTAAGTCAACATGCCACCACAGGGATCTTTGTTATGGTTTAGTGGTCTCCTTTTCTGTTTGAATGTGACACCACTGCTCTAATATTTCATTAAGGCAGTGTGGGATGGCAAAAACAATGAATCTGGAGTCAGGGAACTTGAGTTGAAATCTATAAAAAGGGAATAACCATGTTTGCACCACCTAACTTAATGTCATTATTAGGAACAAAGTGATTTTTCCATTTAATAGCATCTTATTTTTTCCAATTACATATAAAAATAGTTTTCAACATTAATTTTTGTAAAATTTTAAGTTTCAAATTTTCCTCCCTCCTTCCCCATTCGCCTTTCCAAGATATCAAGAAACCTGATATAGGTTATACATATGCAATCTATATTTCCACATTAGTTATGTTGTGAAAGAAAAATCAGAGCAAAAGGGAAAACCACAAGAAAGAAAAAAAAGTGAAAATAGTATGCTTTGATCTGAATTCAGATTCCATACTTCTTTCTCTGAATGAGGATAACATTTTCTATCATGAGTCTTTTGGAATTGCCTTGGATCATTGTACTGCTGAGAAAAGCTAAGTCTATCATAGTTGATCATTGATCAATAATAATCCTGCTGTTACCATGTACAATGTTCTTCTGGTTCTGCTCTCTTCACTGAGCATCAGTTTATGTAAGCCTTTCCAGGATTTTCTGAAGTTTTCCTATTCATCATCTCTTATAGCACAATAGTATTCCATTACATTCATATGCCACAACTTGTTCAACCATTCCCTAGCTGATGGACGTCCCCTCAATTTCCAATATTTTGCCACCACAAAAAGAACTGCTATAAATATTTTTGTACATGTGGGTTCTTTTCCCTTTTTCATCATCTCTCTGGGATATAGACCTAGTAGTGGTATTGCTAGATCAAAGGCATGTCCAGTTTGATTACCTTTTGGGCATAGTTCTGAATTGCTCTCCAGAATGGTTGGACCAATTAATTATTCCACTGACAATGCATTAGTGTTCCAATTTTCCCACATCTTCGCCAACATTTATCATTTAACTTTTTTGTCATATATTTGAGAAATAAATCCTTTGTCAGAAATATTTGCTGTAAAAATTGTTTTCCATATTTCTGCTTTCCTTCTAATCTTGGTTGCATTGGTTTTGTTTCTGCAAAGCCTTTTTAATTTAATGTAATCAAAATTATCCATTTTGCATTTCATAATATCTTCTCTGTCTTGTCTGGTCATAAATTCTTCCCTTCTCTATAGATCTGACCAGTAAACCATTCCTTGCTCTCTTAATTTGCTTATGTCATCACTCTTTATGTCTAAATCATGTACCCATTTTGGCCTAATCTTGGTATGTGGTGTGAGATGTTGGTCTACACCTGGTTTCTGCCATACTGTTTTCCAGTTTCCCCAGCAGTTTTAGTCAAATAGTGAGTTCTTATCCTAGAAGCTGGAGTCTTTGGGTTTATCAGATATTAGCTTACTATACTCATTGACTACCACATTTTGTTTAACTATTCCACTGATTCATCACTCCATTTCTTAGCCAGTACCAAATAGTTTTGGTGATTATTTCTTTAGATCTGGTATGGCTAGGCCACCTTCTTTTGCATTTTTTTTCATTAATTTCTTGATATTCTTGAACTTTTGTTCTTCTAGATGAATTTTGTTATTAAGCAAAGTGTTTTTTTATAAACTATAAAATGCTATTTAAAGATGTGTTAGGGGCAGCTATTTGACTTAGTGGCTACAGTGCTGGTATTTGAGTCAGGAAGACCCAAGTTAAAATCCAACTTCAGACACTTACTAACTATGTGACCCTGGACAAGTCACTTAATCTCTTTCTACATCAGTCTCCTCAATTGTAAAATGAGAATAATAATAGCACCAGTCTCCAAAGGTTGAGGAGGAATCCTATATTTGTGAGGATCAAATGAGGTGATGATTATAAAGCACTTAGCATGGTGCCTGGTACATTGTAAGTGCTACATAAATGTTATTTTTTGTTATTATTGTTGTTTTGTGTGTGACCTGCTACTCAATGTGGTATCTGATTTAGTAGAGCTATGTGAGGAATTTTTTCTTCCTCTTTTCATTTTCAGGTTAAACTCCCCTTCATCAGATCCTAAATTACCCAGACAGTTAACATTTTAATGACATTTATATATGTTTTACTTATAATGACAAATACTTTCAGTGCACATTTTTAGTGACAAATTACATTTGTTAAATGTATTCCATCCTTGGCCAGGAACCCAATATTACTACATAATAACAGGATTATAGCTCTAAGGCTGGGAGGAACCTCAGATGCCAGCTAGCCAAACTCTTTCATTTTACAGATAAGGAAGCTGAGGCACAGAAAGGTTAAGTTACATGGTTTAGCCACAGTGGTGACCCCAGGACCTCTGATGCCAGAGCCAGAGGCTCTTTCCCTTGCTCCTTTAGGATCCCAAATCCTAACCTCAGATACCATTTACTTAGCCAGCTGTTCATTTTCCAATACTCTTATGACATCAAAGAATGACTATATTATTCAAGTTATCTAATGCTGATATGATCAGATGATAATAACTATTCCTGCTAGAGTACAATACAGTCAAATTGGTATTATTTGTGCTAATGAGAGAAGACTAACTTGAAGAGACATTTAATGCCTTCTATAATATTATTCACACTGTAGGGGCTCGATGCTTGTTGGATGAATAAATTACATTAATATATAATGCCCAAACCTTTGTATCTGGTAGTGTTACTTTTTTGATTCCCATTTTCTGGTAGAAATGCTAATGAACAGCAAAAGAGCCATAAGGTGGGCAGCAGGAAAGAGAAAAAACAAAGAACATGGCGAATCAGTCAATGACTAATTAGTTCCTGAATAATTGAGCTGATTATAATTAAGAAAATTACATGTAGTTTCTCTAATTCCACGTTTACTATGCCACATTAAGCTGCCACAGACCAGGCTCAGTGTAATTCCTTTTTCTGTTTTGGAAAAAAATATATCATTATATTCCCTTTAGCATCTTAGTACAATGCCCAGCGTGGGCATCTAGGTGGCACAGTGGACATAGTGCAAGTCATAGAGTCAGGAAGACTGAATTCAAATCTGACCTCTGTTCCTTATTAGCTGTGTGACCATAGGCAAGTCACTTAATCCTATTTGCCTTAGTTTCCTCATCTGTAAAATGAACTGGAGAAGAGAATGGCAAACTCCTTCTGTATCTCTGTTAAGAAAACCCCAAATGGGGTCAGGAAGTGTTGGACCCAACCAAAATGAGTGAACAACAACAATGTCCAGCATATAGTAGAAAATGTTTTTGTTAAACTGAATTTAACATGATTAGTTCTTAGAGCACACCAGTGGTTAGAGTATTTATCATGTTAATTGTTTCTAATACAGAATCTGCTTCTTTTAATATCTTATTATCTTCCCCAAAATAGTAGTGATCTTTTTTGTTAATTGATATTTTGAGAATTTAGATCAAAGATCATAGATTGTTAGTGATAAAGTGGACCTTAACAATTATCTAGTCCCCTACTTGCATTTTTCTAAATGAAGAGATTTATTTCTGGGGACTGCTCAGTTCTAATATTTTATGGTTAGACTGGACCACCTCTCTTCAAAGTTCTTGGTCAAGATAAACTCTAGTGACTAGCCTGAATTCATAGAAGTTGTTGTGTTAGAGGTGAGATTTGAACACAAGTCCTCTGACTCCGGCAGCAGGGCTCTCTTCATTGTGCCATACTGCCCTTAGAAGCCTAAATCCTAATCTCAGAGACCAATAGAGAGAGCACAAAGAAGTGAAATGATTAGTTTAACTTTGCATAGCACATTGGCCTTAAAGCTGGAGCCAAAAACTAAGTCTCTTGCCTTTTAAATTAGTGGTCTTCTCAGCATAACTACTATGGTTGCAAGACCACTCTTATGTCATAATGGAAACTTAACTGTTACCATAAATACCATCTATTTCTGCTTTATCAGCCATCCTTAATTATGCTGCCTATCACATGAAATTGGATAGAAGTCAAACCTACACAAACTGGAAATTATTTGTTTTTGAAAAACAAATAAAACTTATTTAACTTGCATTTATTCTGGAAATGATATGTATGCGTGTATATCTGTGTGTGTGTGTGAGTTGGGGAGGAGGGCTGGTAAGAGATATAGCACGAATTTCCACGATTAACTTCAACATCCAAATGGAGTGCGTTGTGCTAACTATCTCTTATTTTCCATTCTGGTTGTTCAGACTTGGCATAGTCACTACCAGTCTTGGAACAATGGCCAAGAGCCATTTGGTTTTATGAATAAGAATCATCCTTCGAGCCTAGGAGAGCTATGTCTGAAATCCAGGTTTTTCCATGCACAGGATCACTATGGTAACAAAGCCCCTCCACCCCCAACCCTAAGGCTTAGGGGAGGATTTAGCAGAGGAGACTCTTGGCATACCTAGAACAAATAACTAGCCATGGAAAGAAAAATGTCCTCAAATAATTAGGGAAAGTTTTAGGGAGAGTCCTCCAAAATGCTTAATATTGTCAATTGCCATCCAAAGGAAGACAACTCGAGAGACTGCTCCCTCAAATTTAAGGTGTCCCCAAAGTTTTAGTTCAGTTTTAAGGTATGAAGGCTTAAAACCACTAAAATTTAAAACTACCCTAAGGCTTTTGGGACGTCCTATATATTTATTCTGTTAATATAAAAGATAAGTTTCCTTTAACAAGTATAACTTTCTTGTCGAGTAAGAAGATATACCTGGTTCACTTGTCATTCATCCTTATCTGATATTTGTAACAAAAGATGGAAAGTAAGCTGGTTTGTACTCAGAGGGCCTGGGTTACTCTCACTTACTACCTGTATAACCCAGAGTCATTTAACTGAGACTGTTTCCTCACCAATAAAATGGTACATCTAGACTAATGGTCGTCTTAGACTACTTTAAGCTCTCTATAAATCTGAGGCAGCTGGTGGCAGAGTGGATAGAGCATTGGGCCTGGAGGCAGGAAGACCTGAGTTCAAATGTGGCCTCAGGTACTCCCTAGCTATGTGACCCTGTCCAAGTCACTTAACTACTGATTTCCTAACAAAGAGATCCACTGGAGACGGAAATGGGAAACCACTCCAGTATCTTTGCCAAAAAAATTCCATGGACAGTGGTTCCATGGGATCATGAAGAGTTGTAGATGACTGAACAACAACAATTCTCCAAATCTAAGAAGTTGGTATGTATCTTTCTCTAATAAAGTTTTTCCCCTAATTGCTCCTTTATGGATAGTTATCACTGATATGGCTCTTGCCTATGAGTCCAAACAAAACAAAACAAAAAAACAAACTAAGACCCAGTAAGAGAGAGAAAAGACAGAAGGGGATGGTTGTGGCAGAAACAAAAAGAGAAGTTCATGCTTTTGTGTGTGTGTATGTGTTTGTGTGTTCTGATTAAAAGGGGAAAAAACCCCTAGTTTTATTGACACCTGTAATGGCAAGCACAGAAGTAGTTCACACCTTGTTTCAGCTATTGAATTAACACCTTGTTTCAGTTCAAGTTTCTTTTGAGCCACATTGTATCAAGTCTGTTAAGAAACAAAAAGTGTGAACGCCACAACTTTGAACCCTAGCACTCATGAACTCCTGCAACAAGAAGGAGAGGAGCTAATGACCATATATAAGGAGAGGCCCAGGCTAGAGACAGCAGAACTGGGAAGAGGACTCTTGTGTTGGCAGAGTCAAGAAAGAGAAAACTGGTGGTATCCTGGCACTCTGTTTGTCTGCTCTGTCTGTGTTGGTGTTCGTTTGTGATACTTTGTACAGAAGCCCTGGGACCTTACTGGAAGCCCTGAAAGAGGACCTTCTGGTTGTATGATTACAGAAGTCCTGGAGGAGGATTTTGGAGGCCCTGGGACTTTACTGATGATTTGTGCTGACTGCTTGGACCTTGTTTGTGGGTCTGTATTGATTTCTATATTGATGATTTGTGTTGAGTTCTCAAACCTTGTTGGTGAGTCTCAGTTGATTTCACAGGTAGATAGTGAATTGATGATGGTGCCAGAAATGTGTATGAATATTACTGTGGCTCTGTCAAGCTTTGTTTTCCCAGAAACAGGAACTGTGAAGGACTTGAGGTGGACTGGACACTGTGAACTTCAATATGGAATGGGAACTGGACAAAGAACTGGACAAGGAGCTGAACAAGGAAGTGCCTGCCTTTGAACCCAGGTGACAGTTGGAGCTGGGACCATGGAAGAGGAACCATGGAAGCTGAGAGCCAGCCTTGAGTCAAGCTGAAAGAAGACTTTACTTGGACACTGTGTACTGACTGAGAAGATTGCGATTTACTGTGACCTAGGGGTGGAGAACTTTGACTTTTGTACTTTGTGATTGAATTAAGGATTTTGTGATTTACTAAATTCATGTACTTTGTTTAAAACTATGTGACCAATTTGGTGAAAACTATGTGGCCATTTTAGTGATAAGTTGTTGAGTTGTGATATGGTGAATGCTATATTTTGATTTTCTGTGATAAGTTGTAACATTGTGAATGCTGTACCTTGGTTTTCTGTGAATGTTTTGCTCCAATTTGTTATTGAATAAATAGAGAATTCACTATGCTATGTAATCAGAACCTTGAAAGCTGTTCACAACAGCAGTCCTCTGGAAAGCTGCTTGTGCTTGGCTTTACAATACCTTTTGTTTTTTCACCAAAGTTATTTCTCCAACATGCTCAGTGCCTCTTCTTCTCCTATACCTTCACCACCAATGAAGCATCCCTTTTAACAAAGACCAAACAATTAAGGAAAACTTCATCTCATGCAACATTATGCACCCATAGAACCCCACTCCTTTACTGAAAGGAATGGCAAGTCTTTTATAATTTGTTCTCCAGAATGTTGTTCATGACATTTAATCTGAGCTCAGCTCTTCTTTTTAGTGTAATTTTCATTTACATTATTGGAGTTACTGTGTATATTAACCAATCAATCAATGTTTATTAAGTGACTACTATGTGGCAGGCACTGTGCTAAGCATGGTGTATCACATATTATATCATCCTCCTGGTTCTGTTTCAGGCATCAATTCATAGGAATCTTCCTCATGCTTTATTTTTCTAAAGATTATACCTGATCTGTCAAATCCCAGTTTATTTCATCTGCCACCCTGTTATTTCTCAAGTTGTCATGATTTAATTTGTGTTGTTATACTTCTTAAAATATTAGGTAATCCTTAGTCAAATGAGTAATAGTGAATATCTTTGTATTCATGATTTCATTTTGGTTCTGCCTTTCAGGATGATGAAATTAAAACTGATTATAAACAAATACAATATATTATACACAAAAGCTTTATTGGAAATGTATTCTATATATTCTTCTTTTAAAATTCAATATTTTGATCTTATTCTACTTTATGAAGTAAATAGTTACATAGTATATGAAATAAATTTTGGGGTATGAAAGGAGACAATTGATGTACGATGGACTTGCTATCATCCTTATCATTCAGACATTCATTTAACATGTTGTAGTGGACTTGGAGTCAGGAAGATTTGCATTCAAATTCCACAGCAGATACTTATTAGCTTTGTGACCTTGGTCAAATTGCTTAATCTCTCTTAGTTTTGCTTTCCTCATTTGTCAGATATTGATGATAATAATTCTGGAGTGTGTATTTCACAATACCTTCTCTCTGAGATAATCTTAAATTTATCGTGAATATATGTTGTTTGTACATTGTTATTTGCATGTTGTCTCCCCCACTAGATTGTAAGGTCCTTGAGAGAAGAGGCTGTTTTTTGCCTGTCTTTGTATCTTCAAGCATTTAGTACAATGCCTGGCACATAGTAAGCGCTTAATAAAAAGCTTGTTGACAAACTTCTGTGAAAACAAGTAAGATAACCTGTATAAGTGCTTTGCAGACCTTTAAAAGCTATGTAGACATTTATTCTTATTAGTATTTGTAAACTCTCCCTATTTGCAAGGGTTTGGACTAGCCCTGTGCTTTGGAGATACAAAAACAAAATAAAAAACAGTCACCACTCTTAAGAAGCTTATGTTCTACCTAGAATATTACTCTAAAACTAAAGTTAGTAAGTAAAAATCCCCAAGGAAAATTTTTGGTGGCTGTCTAAATTTCTCCTCTTCTAGTATTTACAGATTTCAGGCTCTGCTATCAAATGTACCCTGTTTTCCTACCCAACTGATGGTGCGCCTTTTTTTCATGGCATTTTGGATGGGACACATCAGCAATCTTAATTTGAATAGAGAAACCACGTAGTCTTGTCCCTTCTGACAAAAAAATAGATGCCATAACCCATGAACCCTTGGTCACCCCCTCAGAAAGGAAAACATTGCCTTGTCTTGTTTTTGTCCCCCAACTTCTAAGAAATTCGACATAATTCCATGTTTCTCTGTTTGATTGGCTTGATTGCCAAGAGGAGCTTTCTAATTGTTCACTAAGATAAAAATATAAAAAACCTGGACACCAGAACATTATAGTCCAAGCAATAAAAGCATCTCTACAAAAGTCATCTGATTCTCATCAGTGGGGATAATTTGTCCAGCTGTTACCTGCTAGTTAATCATAAGCTGAGTGAGAGAAGCTCCTGAGATGAAGTCAATGACACTGGGTACTCCAGGCAGTCATTAAAATGACCAGTGAGGCTGCCTGGCGATTCATTACTGCTATTAGTAACTGTGCTTTCAAGCTATGCCTTGAGGGTTCTTATATCATAGAAAATAATGTGTTCATTAAGAAATGAAATGCTGAAGCATGTTCAGTCTCTGGCCTGAATGACTTTTTTTGAAAATGAAAATATGTAAAACAAAAGACAATTAGTATGAGTCTTTCCAAAAAATATACATGTGTTATATTAAGAGATATAATAATCTGAGAGCCTTAAGCATAATAAAAATAAGCCTATTTTTATTGACAGTGTATAGGCCAGAGAAGGGTTATGTTATGACTTTGAGAGTCTGTCTTATGGTAGTAAAAATCCCTGAGAGACTTGGCCAATTTTCTAAATATCTCTGCCTGAGCACTTTATTTCATTATAAGTTTATCCTCATGCCCTATTTTGAAGATTTAATTTTCTTTGCATAATTGCTATCTATGGCTTCATCCAAATCACTGATAAAAATGTTGAACAGAACAGAACCAAGGACAAAGCCTTGTCCTACTACTTAGAGACTTCTCTCCATGTTGACATTGATCAATAAGTATCACTAGCCTTTAGGTCTGACCATTGATTCAGTGACTGAATCCTTATAACCTCTCCATTCCCCTCTCCTCCCTCCCACCAACTTCATTCACTTCCTGCCTCTGAAGTGTCCTGTTTTCTAATAGAAAACCAAGCCTGCCTTTATCATCTTGGATTGATAGGTCAAGCTGCTCAGAGTTTGGGCACTCTGAATAAAAAGACCAGGCTGAGGTCAGAACTTCAGAGAGTGCCAAAGGACCAAGTGATCTGAGTGTACCCTTCCCTGCCCTGAGGCTAGCCTGCTGTAGGGATCCCCAGGATTTAAAATACTGACATCTTTTGTTTTAGGTGATATCAAGGCTCCATGGGAGATTCATCTTGAGGTTTGTGGCCAAAGTTCATTGTATAGAATCATGGTGATGGCATATCCTTAGGATGTGAAAGCGTCAGTATCTGTGACTGGTGCTTTCAGAGCTGGGGGTCTTTGGGGGACTCTTCATGGCTACAGAATCCTGGACTCTTCCAAGTAATATTCATAAAAGGCAGACTAGTTTTTAGCAACAAACTTTAGAACCTCTGAAGGCTTAGAAAAAGAAGCTGGAAAAGGGGAAATTGAAATTAAGCAAATCTTGCTAGCTGAAAGCAAGTAGAAGACTTCATCCTTGCAAATAACCTCTTAATTATTCTTTTAAAAACTTTTTTTTTGGAGACAATCTGTGTTAGGTTACTTGTCCAGGGTCACACAGCTAATAAATGTCTGAAGTCAGATCTGAACTCATGTCCTTTTGACTCCAGGTCTGGTGCACTAGCCACCTAGTTGCCCCCTTTTCAAAAGTTCTTAATGTCCCAATATAAAATGTGATGCTTGAATAAGAGATCCATGGAAAGAGGAAGACTTGATCTTTATATTTACAGGTTTAGTAAGAAGGGTTCTTAACCTGAGATCTATGAACTTTTTTTTTAAGTTGACAACTATTTTAATCTAATTGGTTTCCTTTGCAATTCTATATATTTTATGAATTTAAAAAAATGTATTCTGGTCAGGTGTGTTAGATCATATAATCCATACTACTGAGCATGATGAGGCTGGTAGATTACTTGAGCTCACTCTGACTTGTGTTTCAGTGTCCTGAGTTCCCATTATCCCCTGGGGACCTGAGCCTTGGAAGATTTTCTTAAGAAATGGTCATAAGTTTTGTTTTGTTTTCAGGGGCATCCTGGAACCAGCTCTTAGGAAATGGGAAAACATAAATCAGGGCTTGATTTATTCTTTTGCTGATGCTCTAGACTTTAGAAAGTGAAGGAGAAAATGTTAATATTGTAGATTGCATTTAAAAGTGGATTTCTCTCTATATATATACACACATACACATATGCATGTGTTTGTGTGTTTTCTGGAGAACTGGTTGTTGGACCTATTATTTCATTGATGTGAGGGGCTTCTCTCTGTATAATACAGACTAGCAAATCCTATATATTATACTGTTAAGTAGCTGCCTGGGAAGCTGAGAGGTGAACTAACTTACTTATGGTTCCATAGCTTGTATATATGTACGAGGCTTGAATCTAAAATTTCTGATACCAAGCCTGGTCTTGTATTCAATGCAGTATACTTAATCTAGTAAGCTAGTGAGCACAAGTTTCATAATTATATTTTCACTTTTTATGAAAACCAGATACTGAGTCTAGTGCTAAATGCATCAAAACTAGGTATCACATTTACTGAGCACTCTGAATGAGGCAACCTATTTTGAAAGGTTACAATTCCACTGATATGTTAGACTTTTGTAAATGCATTGACTTTGTTTGGTAAGACATCACTCAGAATATAGGACCAAGAAATTTCTAAATGGGCTTGGAATAATAGGCTATCTTTGTTGCATAAATATTATGTTATTGATCCCCCCTCCCATCCAGTAGAATCTGAAATTGGTGATGCTTCTTCAATAGCAGATTTCACAGAATCTCAGAGTTGGAATAGACCTTAAAAGCCATCTAGTCCAACCTGTATTTGAGATTCCTTTCAGCAACATCCCCTGTCTTCAGTGACATCATTCAGTCTTTATCTGAAGACTTACATAGGTGGAACCCACTACCATTCAAAGTAGGACATTCCATTTTGGGATAGTCCTAATCATTAGTCAACTTTTTTTGCAGTTCTGCCCTCTAGGACCAGGTAGAAAATAGCTAATTCTTTTCTCATAAGATGACTCTTCACATACTCAAGACAATGTTCTCCTTTTCACTATCTTCTCTTCTTCAAGTTAAACATCCTTATTTCTATTACATGATCTTTGAATGGCATAGTCTTGAGCCTCTTCAACATCCTGGTTGCCTTCCTGTGTATTCTCTTCAGTTTGTGTTCTTCCTAGGATATCATGTTCAAAACAACAAGCCAAATAAAGTATTAAAATCTTATTATTTATTAGGTACCTTGTTAAATGCTATAGATACAAATGTAAGCAAAGAGAAACATAATCTCTGCCCCCCCCAAGAAACATATTCTTTTTTAAGTTTAAAGTTTTTATTTCTAATTCCAAATTCTCTTCTTCCCTTTAGCCCCTCCTCTACCCATTGAGAAGGCAAGAAATATTACATTTATTATACATATAAAATCATGTAAAAGATTTCCACATAAGCTATGTTGTTAAAAAAAAAAGCAAGAAAAATAAAGAAAAAAAATATGCTTCAATCTGCTCCCAGAATCTATCAGTTCTCTCTCTGGAGGTGTACAGGATTTTCCACCATGAGTTCTTTGGAATTGTCATTGATCACTGTACTGATCAGAGTAGCTAAGTCTTTCTTGGTAAATTATTGTTACAATATTACTGTTACTATGTACAATGTTCTCCTAGTCCTCATTTCAATTTGTATCAGTTCATGTAAATCTTCCCAGGTTTTTCTTAAACAATCCCCAACTACAAAAAGAACTTCTACAAATATTTTTGTACATGTGAGTCATTTTCTTTTTCTTTGATCTCTTTGGGATACAGACCTAGTAGTAGTATTACTGAATCAAATTGTATGAATAGTTTGATAGCCCTTTGAGCATAGTTCCAAAGTGCTCTCCAGAATGATTGGACCAGTTCCCAGAAAGAATATCACATCCTACGAAGGAAGACAACACATAAAAAGAAGATAAGAAGTTGGGATGGGTGAGGGAGAGAAGGTACTTGATTGGGGCATGGTGGCAAAGTCCAGAGAGTCAGAAACAGAGCCAGGAGAGAAATGCAGGATGACTGTCAGTCCCTTCCTCAAAATGGAAGTTCCTGGAGGAACTCATCAATGGAAAATGGGGGCGAAAAAGGTTGAGGGATGTTCTAGCGAAAGATATTCTAGGAAAGAAAACTGAGGCATGGTAGTGAATCCAGAGAGTCAAAAACAGGAAGAGGAGAAAGGAAATTGTTTAGAGTTGGATATTTTACCTTAGCTGTGATATGATCATGAAACAGTTCAAGGAAGCACACAATCCAATTCAATAAACACTTATTTACTACTGACTGTGTACAAAGTACTTTGCTAGGTTCTAGAGATATAAAGACAAAAACAAAACAGACCATACCATCAGAAAGTTTATAATTTACAAGGGAGAAAACATGTACAGATAAACAGATATGAAAAAGTAAATAAAAATTAATTTTTTGAAGACTATTAACAACTGGAAGTATGAGGAAGGGAACCCATCGGAAGTGATCATTGAGCTGAGTCTTGAAGAGAACTGGGAATTACAAGGTATGGAGATCAGAAGGGAAAACATTCCAGACTTGAGGAAAAGCCTTTACAAAGTTACATAGGTGGAAGACAGATTGTCATATATGAAGAATAGAAAATAAGACAGTTTAGCTGTAATATAGAGTTCATGAGGGGGAATACCATAAAATTTTGTCTAGAAAAATAACATAGCTAACATTTGTACAGAACTTTAAGATTTTGAAAGTGCTTTCCTTTCTATCTCATTTGATTCTTGCAACAACCCTGTGAAGTTTTATACTTATTTCCATTTTACAAATAAGGAAACTGAGATTGAGAAATCTTAAGTGACTTGCCCAGAGTCACATAGCTAGTAAGTGTCTGAGGTAGAATTCAAACTCATGTCTTCCTCTGTCTAAGTTCAGCACTATTCATGAAGTCAAGCTGGAGAGCTTGGAGCCAACTTGTGAAAGGGCTTACATGTCAAACAAAAAAGTTTGTATTTTATCTTAGATGCAACAGCAAGATGTTGAAACTTCCTTAATGAGTTGTTATAGGGTCAGGGATATGCTTTAACAATATCCATTTGGCATCTGCATAGAGTTTGGATTAGAGAGAAGAAGAGATGAGAGGGAGAGAATAATTAGCAACTTTTATGATTGGCCAGATGAGAGCTGATGACAGTCTAAACAGGGTGACTCTGATTGCCATGCATCCCTTAATGAAACCTAAGATTGGCATTGTTTTTCTAGTTGTTTCATCACACTCTTGGTTTGTGTTGAACATATAATCCACTGAAATCCTAAGATCTTTTTCAAGCTCTTGCCAACCATGTCCATTCCCCCAATATGCACATGTGAACTCAGATATAAAATGCTTCCTTTATTATTGTTATTATTAAATTTCATCTTTTTAGATTGGTTCTATTTTTGAAGCCTACTAAGGCCTTAATATCAAGATTTCTGAAGATACATGATATTGAATCTTCTACATTTTCTTCCTTGGTTCTTTTTTCCACCCAACAGCAAACATTTGTGAGAAGGCTAACTGGGGGCCTGTGGCCATAGAAGAGAGTAAAACTAACTGGAGACTCACAAACCTGAAAAAGATCTTCCAAGCCAGTGGTCTCCAAACATTTTTGTTCATACACTCCCATAAATAAAATATTTTTGTCCTTCCCCATTACCACATATGCATATTTATACATTTATAAATTATGGATATTTATTACTATCTAATGATTACATGCAATAAAAAAGCTTACAAAGGAAATTAACTTAGAAATTTAGATAATGTAACATTTTGAAAATTATATTTTATTTATTAATAGTACAAAACCCTCTTAATTACCACAGCCATTAATTATTAATGATATATTTAGTGAGGGCAGTGTGTTAAATATGCTTTGTTATTTTCCATTTAACACTTTCTTCTAACAGCTGTTTGAGAATGTGGTTTTAGGTTGAGTTTACTTCAATAATTAATTTTAATGGTTGCCATAGCTGGAAAAGATAGCTTTCAAAGAAAGACAAATTTAAAAAGTGAATTATTGGCTACAATTACTAAATTATGATGCTTCATCAATCTCATCAGTCAATATGCAAAAGTGTTTGTTGAAACTTGACAAGTCAATTTCCTTCTTTCCTGATCACAATGAGTTGTTTTTTGCAAATTAATTTGATAGCATTGCATTTTTATATTTTTAAGAAATGGGTCCAAAACTCTTGGAATTCTTAATTTGGAAGATTTTTAACCAGGTGAGAAAATTGTTTCCAAGTTTTTTAGAATGGGCAGAGGAGAGTTTTCATAGGTGATACACCCATAGAATTTTTCGTAACCTAGAGGTAAGTATTCAGGTGTAAAGGATAGGCAACAGAGTCAAATGCAATAAAGGAGTAAAAAAGGATTGAGAAAGGCAATAAAACTTGGCAATTAAAAGATCATTAATTGCTGGAGAGAGCAAATTTCAGTTGACTAAGGAGTCAAGGATAACAAAGCTGAGTCCCTGGAAGAATGGAAGGGCTATGGTGTTCTTGAAAACAGTAGGGAAATTAAGAACAGGGGTGATTTGGATCAGGATGGGGTTGGGGAGAAGATTTTGTAATAAGAATTTCAATCTAGATCACAACCCATGGAAGCCTGCTAATCAGCAGTAACTCATTTTATTTTACTGAAAATGAAAAAAAAATGTCCTTGGGGGTCTTATCCATTACTACTAAGATGGAATACAGAGCATCTCCCACGGGGAGTGCCAGTAATAGCCACAAGACAACCTGTTTAGCAGGATATGGGTACTATATGTATCTGTGGAGGGGAGTTTAAGGGTGCATCCATAGACATTGTAGATACTTGGGTTGCAGTTGACCTTGAGGGGTCAATGTTAGTCATAGAAGGGGACAGGTTTGGATTTTGCACAGCCATAGAAGTGTGGAGTGGGACATCTTTATGATAATGGGTAGAGTCCCAGAATTGGCTATGGTGGGAAGGGTGGGATGTGACTTGTATTCTCCACCTCCAATTAGTTCTTCCTTGGGGTCATTCCACAGCCCACATTGGGCATATGGTAGCCACTTTTGAGAATACTATGTCAATCAATGGAGTGAGGTTACATGTCATGGTGGAAAGAGCACTGGCTTTGTAGTTAGAGGATTAGGTACAACTACCTGAATGACCATTGGCTGGTCATTTCAATTGTCTGGGCCTCATTTTTTTCATCTTTACAACAAGGGAGTTGGTCAAAGCTTCTAAGGCCCCGTCCTGCTGTAAATCTATGATCCTCTAAACTGTAGGGATTCTTTGAAAATAACTGTATAATAACAGCCAAATTCCAATCTAGAAGCTGCTAGGCATTGTCATTCAACATTTGAGAAGCCTGCAGTCTGATGGGTTAACTTTCAGACACTAAACCTAAATTGTACTTAATTTGATCCTACTCAACCCATGCCTCTATTATGTAACGCAATGAACTGTAGTATTGTTGACATGGTATTTTCAGACTTTTTCATAATTAGTTGATTTGCAATCCAATTTGTTCAATTATTTACTTTGCCAAAGGTCCTGAATTAACTGTGCTACAATCATTGCTTTAGTTGTCTGACCCCTACCAAAATGCTTTTTGGATTATATTTCATATGCTCCCTCAAACATTTCAGATTTATTCTGCATTCCTTCGCTTGTACACTAACATCTTGCTGTTACTTTACTAAGGGGGCACAGCTTTGACTGGTTTTATTCTTTTCTTGTCAGTTTTGCTTTAATGCCTCTAGGTTGCTCCCATCTTTCTCCTTGTAAGGCAATGAATACTGTCTTTACTCAATAATAGCTAGCTCTTATAAAGTCTTTAAGGTTTGCAAAGTAATTTACAAAATCTCATTTTGTCTTCACAACAACCCTGGGGAGGTAGGTACGTGCTTATATTATCCTTATTTTGCAGATGAGGAAACTAAGGCAGAAAGAGATTAAGTGACTTGTCCAGAATTATATAGTAAATGTCTGAGATCAGATTTGAATTCAGGTCTTCCTGACTCCAGGTCTAATGTTATAAAGAGTAACCATCACTTCTTTGCTCATGATCAAAGGCCAGAGACTCTTTTATGAGCCCATGACTATGCCATTAGTCTCTGGGATGTAGCAAACTGATTTGATATCCACTGGTACCAGGAGTCTTTTAGCATTACTGATTTCTAGGCTTCTTCTGCTCCTTGAATGGATGTTTCTGAATTACTGTATCTCAGACAGATGTATGTCTTCTCCCTTTCCCACAAACCGAATCTCATTTTGTTCTCTTTGTCTCTATTTATAACCTATTTTGATCCATTTATATAATTTTTCTTTCCTGACATGTGTGTAACAACTTCCTACTTAAAGTCATCAGCCAACTTTAATGAAACTCACTCTGCCTTTCAGATGATTAAAAAATAAAAATGAAAACTGTACTCATCTTTCTCTGTTCCTGGGACAACCAGAGCACTTTATTTGTACTTCACTCAAGAAACATCCCTTTCTGTCAATACATGATGCTTATTTGGACACATGTCTTATCTTCTCTACCAAATTGTAAACTCCTTCAGGGAAGGGTCCTAAATAATCCATACCCAAGTCTACACAAGCTATCAGCTCGAAGGGACCAGGTCCTATCTCAGGGACTGATGCAAAATCAGTATTTCTTTGGTTAACACTGTTATCAGCTAGAGTTTACTTTTGGAAATCACAGAATGTAACTTGATATCTAGGTTTCCACAGATCTATTTAAACACTAAAGGTAACAATGCATTTATCAGCTAAAGCAGAGCTTTTATTTTACTCCATAAAAAATGCAGAAAGCTTAAAGGACTCACAGGAGCCCATAAATAATGCAAAAACAAAACAAGAAATAACTACATAAAAGACATATCTATCTGTCTATATTTCTAGACATGAACAATTGACTCTCTAGTGGGATCCATTTCCCACCTGGATCCTAAAGTCCTCTAAACTCAGTGCCACCTTGTGATTTGAACTGCCTCAGAAGAAAAAAAACAAACCTCTTGTGGTTAACAGGGTATAGTCACCTATACTCCATAGGGATGCATGTAGTCCCTTATCCCCAGAAGCACCAATCTGCGGTACTACCTCCTAAAGGAAGATAATTTTTTCGTCTGTAAGAGAGATAACCTTCCTTCTCATCAGACTCAGGCCATCCAAATAATTCATGGTCAGTAAATGAGCCTTTATTAGGTTCATACCGTGTGCCAAGCATTATGTTGAGCACTGGGGCTAGACACAAAGAAAATCAAAACCAAAATGAAACAATCCCTATTCGCAAGGATCTCACAATCGAAATGGAGGAGACAACATGCTAGCAGCTATGTGCAAACAGGGTGTATACAGGGTGAGTGGAAAGGAATTTCAGAGGGAAAATCTTAAGATTAAGGAAGACGAGGTAAAAGCTTATGGAAAATGCGACATTAGTTGAGACTTGAAAGAAGAAAGGGAAGCCAGAAGGTAGAGATGAGAAGGGAGAGAGTTCTAGGAATGGGAGATAGCTTGGAAAGAAGCCCATCATTGGGAGGTAGTGTTTTGTGTGAGGGACAGCAAGGATGCCAGTGTCACTGGATCACAGAGTATATGGGTGGATGAGTGTGGGCTGGGAATAAGGTATAAAATGATCAGAAAGGTAAGAAATAGAGAGGTTATGGAGAGCTCTAAAAGCCAAACAAAGGATTGTATATTTGACCCTGGAGGTAATAGAAAACCACTGGCATTGATTGAACGGTGTGTGTGTGTGTGTGTGTGTGTGTGTGTGTGTGTGTGTGTGTGTG
>NW_027185784.1:4922135-5027803 GCF_028583685.1 Petaurus breviceps papuanus | reverse complement strand
TGTGTGTGTGTGTGTGTGTGTGTGTGTGTGTGTGTGTGTGTGTGTGTAAGAGACAGAGACAGACATCGTCAGACTTGGGCTGTCAGTATATCAGATTGACATCTGTGTGAGGATGGATTGGAGTTAGGATAAACTAGAAGCAGGCAGACCAACTAGGGAGCTATTGCAATAGTCTAGGTATGAGGTGATGAGGACCTGCAGCAGGATAGTAGCAATGTTTAGGAGAAAAGAGAATGTGTATGAGAGATATTCTGAAGGCAGTAACAATAGGACTTGACAACTGATTGTATGGGAGGGTGAGACAGAGTGAGGAATCAAGGATAACACTTAGGTTGTGAGCCTGGGTGACTAGGAAGATGGTGGTATCCCCAACAATAATAGGCAATTTAGGAAGAAGGAAGGTTTTTTGGATAAAGGTAATAAATTTATATGTGAACATCTTGATTTTAAGATGTCTGTGAGACATTGAGATGTCTGATAGGCAGTTGGAGATGTGAGACTGATATTGAGGAGAGACGTTAGGGCTGGACAAATAGATCTGAGTAGCATCTGAATAGTGCATCTGTCAAAATAGACTTCCAAGTCTGGGTCTCTTGCCCCTACATGTCATGGCTTTAGTCCCTTGTGAATGTTCCTCTTAGAACCTGCAGCAGGATATTCTCTCTTCAAGAAACACATTACTCAGGAAATTGCCCCTTTGTCAATAAATCAGTTCCTGGAACTTGGGGTTCCTTAAGGATCAAATTCCTAAATTGACACTACTCAAGAAGTTCTTTTTTTCTGGCTAGGAGGCTAAATGCTGGGAAGAAGCTACCCAGGACATCTTCCCTCTTTTAATTAGGAGGCAGGTTTGATGGAAGGTATTATTTATGAGCTTCCTTCTCATATCACATGTGTCAATGACATGTCTTTTTGCCATTCTGTCTCACTAATGCTACTACCAACAGCCCTTGAAAGAAGGGATAGGGGGAGATCCCCCACAGGTGATCAAACACTCTATGGGGAATTTGGAAGAGACAAGATAAAAAAGACCCAAGTGTTCAGTACAAAGTGTCCTTCTCCCAAGAGTCTGAGCCGATTTATCTTGAGGGCATCTCCTTTCAGTGAAACTATTCTAACAGAGGTGCAAAAGGACAGCTCCACACCAAATAATTCACCCTGAGTACAGCTCTATTCATTGAGTTTTAATAATGAAATGTCTTTCATCTTCTCAATAATGTGCCTATGAATATGCTCAGACATGGGAAGATACTTTCAAAAGGCCTGAACAAAGTCTCACCAGTGTGGAAGCTCATCAAATTGATTGGAGAACTTCCCTCATTAGAGCACCATCCGTATTTTTCTGTGTTGTCCTCCTCCCCCATCACATACACAGTGCCTAGCAATATTTTGTGAAAATAGAAGCTTTATAAGTATTTTAAATAAATTATTCAACTTTAAATTCAATTATTTTAATCAATAGATATTTATTAAGTGTCTAACATATCCCATGTATTCTGTGTACTAAGTACACAGTGGGAATGTTAAATAAAAAATAAGATGCACCCTCCACTCAAGGAGCTTATATTCTACTGGGTGATACAGTGGTTATGTAGATAAGTGAGCATGAAATAGTTTGAGGAGAGAGCACTAACATGTGGAGGAAATCAGGGAAAATATCACGGAAAAGAAGGTATTTGACCCCAGTCTAGAAGGGAGATAAGAATTTTCAAAGATGAATAAAATGGAGTAATTCTAATGAAGGGGATGGCTTCTGCAAAGGCAGAGAGGAGGGAGAAGTGATGATGATTTGGGGGAGTACCTAGTGGTGTAGCTTGGCTAGTGTGCTGATTGTGGGAAGGGCAGCAATATGAAATAATGCTAGAAATGTTGGTTAGGACAAGGTTCCGAAGGGTTTTAAATGTCATGCTAAGGAGTTTGTATTTTTTCCTTGAAGCAAAAGGAGACCATCTATCAAAGATTTTTGATCAAGAAAGTGGAGTAGTCACACTGATGTCATAGAAAGATTCTGTAGCATTTATTAGGAGAATGGACTGGAGAAGAAAGGGAATGGAAGGAAGAGGGAAGAAATTAAGAGTGTGTGAGCTTTTGAGGCAGGGACTGTCTTTTACCTTTTTTTGTATCCCCATTGCTTAGCCTGCCATATAGTAGATGCTTAGTAAATCCTTGTTGGCTGAATGACAGAAGCAACGGGGCCCTCATGAGAGTGTTAATATGAATAGAGAGAATGGGACAGGTGTGAGAGATGTTGAAGAAAAATAATTTATGTGACTTGGCAAATAGTTGGGTATGGGGGAAGGAAGAGGCAAGGATGATTCCAGATCTGTAAACTTGGTTGACTGGAAGCATGGTAGTCCAACTGGGAGAAGAAGGGAAGTATGTTTTAGGAGGGGTGAACCTATGGGGGCGACAAGGAGTTCAATTTTGAATATGTTGAACTTTTTATTCCAATGAAACTTCCAGATAGAAAGATCCAGAAGGCAGTGGGAGGTGCAGGGCTGGAGATAAAGATGTGTGTATCTATATCTATATCTGTGTATGTGCATGTCAAATTGTATGTGTATGTCATCATATGTATATGTTTATATGTATACACATGTAGGGCAGCAATGTGACATGATAGAGCATCAGGCCTAGAGTCAGGAAAAACTGAGTTCAAATTTAACCTCAGATAGTTACTAGCTGTGTGACCCCGGGCAAGTCACTCAGCCCTGCTTGCCTCAGTTTCCTCACTGTAAAATGAGTTGGAGAAGGAAAAGGCAAACTGCTCCAGTATCTTTGCCAAGAAAGCTCCAAATGGGGTCACAAGAGTTGGTTATGACTGAAATGAGCGAACAAAAACAATCCATACATGTATATACAATACATATATGCACACACGATTGTTATGTGCACACATATATATTGTTGTTTGTCCTTCATTTTTGAAGAGGATTAATGACATCATGGGATGATGTCTTGACTTGCATGTGAATTGAATTTAAATGAGGGAGAGTTGCACAAAGTCATTAGCCTCTCTCTCTACCAGAGTCATTGAAGTCCAATGGCAGGACAAAAGTCAGGATGACTGGTGATGGCCCGGGATTCAGTGGATGATCTTGCTGTCTTTGATGTCTGACCAAGCTCTAACCACTCTACAGTGCTTTCTTCATGGTCATTGGAACAAATTATTGTCATCTGTCCATTCTGCCAGGGGAAGTTTTCACATGCTTGTGGTAGATATCTCCCTAACTCACAAATGGATTTAAGCCTTTCTGCTGAGAAAATGATACTGGGATTTGGATGATGCAAATGCTACAGTTTTCTTGGAGCCGCAGGTGAGAGTTGGGTGACTGGTTAGACCCAAAGGTGGATGAGCAGCTCTGAAAAGGCTGGACATACCTTTACACCAGAGGTGCTAGTCCTACCTTTAACACCTCATACATACACACTTGTATAAATACATATATATGTTTAGTTATGATAATTCAATCCACTGTAACATGAGGTTACCTAGGAAAAGAATATATAGAGAAGAGAAGGTGTACAATGTAGCCACCCAGTACTTCTATACTTAGATGTTGGGAGATAGATGGTAAATCCTCAAAGGAAACTGGCAAGCATGCTAGAGGAAGTGGTCATGTCATTGAGAGGAAAATTTGGAGAGCAATAGTGTAGTGACCCAAAGAGAACACAGAATCCAGGAAAAGTAGCTTGTTGACAGTGTCAAAAGCTGCATAGAGATCAGATAGGATGGAGATTGAGAAAAGACCTTCATATTTAACAGTTAAGAAATGATTGAGTACTTTGGAAAGCCTAGTTTCAATGGCTATATTATACAAGGGGCTGAAAAATGAAAAAGTGGTGAAGAAGTCATAGTGATGATTTAAAATTCTTATTGCCATATTGTCATAGGAAAAACTTTGAATGACTGATTCATTTTGAGTATCACAAATACTCAAATCAACTACAAAGGACCTATGAAGAAAGATGCTATCCACCTCCAGAAAAAGAACTGATAAAAAAGAAATATGTATAGTATAGTACATACATATTTGTGTCTACTGATAACTTTCTCTAGGGTGGGTTTGGTGGGGGAGGGAAAAAATTAAAAGTGCACAGCAGAGAACAAAAGAAAACTTAGAAGGAAGCACAGAGAAGCAGGGCAGCTTTGAAAATAATAAATAGTATTTGTTACAGAGTTTAAAAAAAGGAAACAGTATGAAATGAAAACTCAGTTTTATATTGGATCCTCTTTTATGTTGTGCTATGTGCATGGAAATGTTCTTCTTTTGTGTGTATTTTTATGTTGAAGTACAAATGAGTAAAAAAATTAAATGATATTTTTAAGAGTTTGGCATTGAAAAGAATATGAGAGGATGATAGTTTGAGGTGATGGCAGGGCATGCAAAGGTTTTGTTTGTGTTTTAAGATGGGAAACTTGAGCACTTTTGCAGGCAAAGGGGAAGGGACAAATAGGGAGAAACTGAAGATGAGAGGAAAAAAAGGAATGATGGATGAATCAATCTCCTAGAGGAGATTATAGAAGATATGGGAAAGGCCATATTGAGAACAGTTAGTCTGGACAAAAAGGACCATTTTTAGCAACTGGAGCAAAGAATGAAAAGGTCAGAATGTATGGAGATGTGTTTTGAGGTGTGGAGGGAAAGATATGAGAGATAATGCTCAGTGGTCTTAATTTTCTCCATAAAGTAGGAGGTGAGGTTATCTGATGAGCAAGAAGGTATTGTGGAATAGCACTGTGGGGTTTGAGGAGAGAGGGAAAGGTTTGGAGCAGCCATTGTTGGGAGTCTGACAGAAAGCCAACTTAATGACTCTTTAGAATGAGAAATATAACCATTTATTAAATCCCATATTCATTACTTTTTCTTATAGTCTCTAAATCAGCATTCATTCTGTGTGTTTATGTAAATTAATTTGAATTAAAACAGCTAGTAATCTTTAATGAGATGCTATATCAATTTTTTTAAAGTCCTTACAGCATAGTAACTATTGCGTCTTTTTAGCAACTAATTCTGTAATTCATCAGGGAAATTTAAGGAAAAGTTATTGGGAATTTTTTTGCCCTTTATTAATCCTCATGACTGTTTCTGACTCTTATTACATTCATCTCTAGACATTTATAGGCTTTGTCTCAGGATTTTCTAAATTTATTAAATAATTAAGAGTAGTTTTAGGGGAACATGATTTCAGGACCACTCTTCCTGTATTGTCTGGCAAGAGGAGCCTGTTATACTTGCTTCTAGTTTGTGATTCAATAAACATTTATTAAATGCCTACTTAATTATAATGTATGCAGTACCTACTCACAGTACTTGCTCCTTTCTACCACCCACCTCTCCCCCACCTCTAAAGTTTGACTCTTTAACCCAGGAATTTTCTTCTCTCCCCTTCACATAATTCCCTCTCTGCTGCTGGGGGTAGGGAGCAGGACTCAGAAGTTTCCCATGCATGTTTCTAGAGTGAGTCCTATGGCAGGATGACTGGAGAGCAAAAATAAACACTTGCATGAACAGGCAAAAAATAAAAATTAAAAAGTCACCCTTAATGGGAGTTTCAAATGAAATTCAAGTAACATGCTTTGAGAAGTTGAGGAATAGGAAATGGATTTATGATTTCATTGGTATAGAGAACTCCCAAATGAAGAAATTCCCCCTACCAATTCAGATTGGTATCCTCTCTGCAACTTGTAGTCTTAAAGAGTTGTCTAGAATACTGAAAGATTAAATGACTTGCCCAAGGTCACATAAGCCAGGGTGTGTCAGAAGTGAGACTTGAGTCCAAGTCTTCCTGGCTTTGAGGATGGCTCTTTATCAATTACACCACGATGTCAATCACAAACTTTAAAAATGCCATCTATCATCATGATCATCCTCATTTTCATCCTCATTTGCCAGGTGGTGCTTAACACTGGAAATAACCCAAGAATTTTTGCTTGATCCCACTTCAGTAGTTCCTGAATCTCATCGACCCCCATGGTGATGGAGGCTGTTCTCATTTTATAGGGAATGTTTCCTTTGACTTGCTTAAAGGAAGTCAGATTTAGCTTAAAGCTAAATTTGCTCAATCTTAGCCACAACTGCTCAATCCTTGCTACAAAAACTAGTATTTCTTTTTTTTTCCAACACCACTGCTATGTCATTGATTAGCAAAATTACAATTCAAGCCTGTGTGTTGCACACTTGAATTTCAGGATCATGTTTTCAATTGCCTACCAAGCATTCCTACTAGGAAAGCTTTCTGTGTGCCAACACTATGTTTTGATGGTCTTCTATGATGTCAAAATCAATATATTGACAATCTTCATCTTTATTTTCACCCAGAGTTACCTCTGACTTTGGACTTTCCCATTTCTGCCATTGGATTATTACTCTTAGTTACCTAAAGTTAAAATTTTCTTGAGCAATTTTTAACTCCCTTCTTCCTCACTTTTCATATCAAGTAAGTCATTGATTCTTATAACCTTTTTCATGATTAAAATAAACTATTTATTCCTTTCAAGTCAAGCCAGCTAGCATTTATTAAGCACTTACAATGTGCTAAGAACTTTGTAAATTGCTGGGGATACAAAGAATGGCAAGAACTGTGCCTGTCCTCAAAGAAACTCATGATCTAATTGGGGAGACAACATTTTAACTACTTGGTATGACCAAGATAGACACAGGATAAAGTGGAGATAATCTCAGAAGTAGGACTCTAACACTGAGAATTGGAAAAGGTGCCCATACTGAGCATCTCAGTCTAAGCATTATGTATAGTGTGGTAGAGAACCCTGGTCTTGGGTCAACAGACCTGAGTTTGAAGCTTGGTTTCTTAAAATTTACTGTGTGATCAAGGGAGTTGCTGTCTCTCAACTTCAGCTGCTTCTCTCTCTCTCTCTCTTTTTTTTATAGTGAATGCTTTTACTACCTACCTCACAGAAGTGTTGGGAAGAAAGCAATTTGCAAATCTTAGAGTTCTATAGACATGTGAATTATCATTATCAACTCATGCCCAAGTTACTGCATCAGTCTCCTAGCTGATCTCCTTAACTTCAATCTTTTTCTGTCTAACCTGCCATCCTTAATACACTGCTTTCATCACTACTCCTCTTCTTAAATCTTTCAATGACATATTTATTTCCTATTGCATTTAGTCTAAACTTTTTGACTTCCAGGCTTTTTAGTCCCCACGAAAATCTCCCTTTTCACACCCCTATTTTAGTTCTTTGATCATATATACTACAATTCTTTATTTAGCTAGTCTTCTTCCTATTTCTTGCTCATTCCCAATTCATTGCCTTTCCTTCTATGGTTTTTATTGCTTGGAAATCTCTTTCTCCTTTCTACCTTTCCAAAGTCTATGCATCCTTCAAGACCTAATGTAAGACCTGCCTTTTCCACAAAGATATCCTGGATTACTGTAGCTCTCATTGGCTTCCTTCTTTTGAATGCCCACAATTAAATGTACCAAACAATTTTGCTATTTATTCCTATGAGGTTTGCTAATTCTTGTATGTCTGTTATTTTTGTCTCTCCACCAATAGCTAGTACCACCACCACCATCACCACCACTGCCACTGCTATTACTATTGCTACTAATCCAAGTTGATGTTGATATAGTGATTTAAAGTATGAAAAGGTTTTACATGCATTATCTCATTTGCTTCTATTGACAACACTGAAAGGTAAATGCTATAAGCATTATACTGCCCATTTGATAGATGAAAAACTAAAAATCTTCACAGTAAATTGCGAAGAAACGTCAAAGTTGGAATTCAAACCTGGGTCTCTCCTGACTACACTCTTTTGCAATGTCAGAAAACATGCTTTATAAGGTATTAATCATTGTCATTAGGACATAGAAGGTACTCAGAAAATGCTTTTAATTGATGGGCTATTGTTACAAATTTGGATTGGTAATCAAGTAGAATAGATTTTCTTTCTTTTTTTTGTTAATTCAAAGGTGCTTTTATTTTTTCCCTTCTTAATTTTTATTATTTTAACCAAAATCTCAAATGATTTTAAGGCAGTAGAATGCCAGAATCTGGAATTTGTATTCTTGTCTGGGAAATTTCTTTTATTATTATTATTATTATTAATTTTTAGTTTTCAATATTCAATTCCACAAGATTTTGAGTTCCAAATTTTCTCCCCATCTCTCCCCTCCCCCACCCCCAAACAGTGTTCATTCTGATTACCCCTTCTCCTAATCTACCCTTCCTTCTATCACCCCCCCCCTTCTCTTATCTCCTTCCCTTCTATTTTCCTGTAGGGTAAGATAGATTTCTATATACCATTGATTATATATCTTTATTTCCCAGTTGCATATAAAAACAATGTTAACATTCCTTTTTAAAACTTTGACTTCCACATTCTTTCCCTTCTTCCTTTGCCACCCACTCTCATTGAGAAGGCAAGCAATTTGATATAGATTATACATGTGTAGTCATGCAAAGCAATTCCATAACAGTCATGTTGTGAAAGACTAACTATATTTCCCTCCATCCTATCCTGCCCCCCCCCATTTATTCTATTCTCTTCTTTGACCTGGTCCCTCCTCAAAAGTATTTGCTTCTGATTACCACCTCCTCCCATTTGCCCTACCTTCTGTCATTCCCCCCTTCTTATCCCTTTCCCCTGCATTTTCCTATAGGGTTAGATAGATTTCCATACCCAAATGACTGTGTATGTTATTCCCTCCTTAAATCAAGTCTGGTGAGAATAAGGTTAACTCATTCTCTCTCAACTCCCCCCCCCCTCTTCCCACTCACTGTAAAAGCTTTTTCTTATTTTTTAGATATTATCCATTCATATTTAACTCTGTGTGTGTGTGTGTGTGTGTGTGTGTGTGTGTGTGTGAGACAGAGGGCAAACTGTGAGTTGAAAATGAAGGGATGACACCTCCAACTACCCTAATACTGAGAAAGGTCTCATGAGTTACACATATCACCTTTCTATATAGGGAGTATAAAAAGTTCAACTTTAATAAGTCCCTTATGATTTTTCTTTCCTGTTTACCTTTTCATGCTTCTCTTGATTCTCGCATTTGAAAGTCACATTTTCTACTCAGTTCTAGTCTTTTCATCAAGAATACTTGAAAGTCTTCTATTTCATTGAATATTCATTTTTCCTCCTGAAGTATTATACTCAATTTTGCTGAGTAGGTGATTCTTGGTTATAATCATAGCTCCTTTGACCTCTGGAATATCATATTCCAAGCCTTCTGATCCCTTAATGTAGAAGTTACTAAATCTTGTATTATCTTGATTGTGTTTCCACAATACTTGAATTGTTTCTTCTGACTGCTTGCAATATTTTCTCCTTGACCTGGGAACTTTGGAGTATGACTGCAATATTCTGAGTTTTTCTTTTGGGATCTTTTTCAGGAGGTGATCAGTGGATTCTTTCAATATCTACTTTCTCCTCTGATTCTAGAATATCAGGTCAGTTTTCCTTGATAGTTTCTTGAAAGATGATGTCTAGGCTCTTTTTTTTATCATGGCTTTCAGGTACTTCAATAATATTTAAATTATCACTCCTGGATCTATTTTCCAGGTCAGTGGTTTTTCCATTGAGATGTTTCACATTGTCTTCTATTTTTTTTTAACTCTTTTGGTACTGTTTTGTAATTTCTTGATTTCTCACAGAGTCATTAGCTTCCATTTGTGCCATTGTAATTTTGAAGGAATTATTTTCTTCAGTGAGCTTTTGAACCTCATTTTCTATTTGGCCAATTGTGTGTTTTAAGGCATTCTCTTCCTCATTTTTTTTTTTACCTCTTTTGCCAGTTAGGTTAGTCAATATTTTTTTTTTTTGCTTTTTGGAGGGCAATTGGGGTTAAGTGACTTGCCCAAGGTCACATGGCTAGTTTTTGTGTTAAGTGTTTAAGGCCAGATTTGAACTCAGATCCTCCTGACTCCAGGGCCAGTGCTCTATTCACTGCATCAACTAGCCACCCTGGTTAGTCTATTTTTTAAGGTGTTATTTTCTTCAGTACTTTTTTGGGTTTCCTTTAGCAAGCTGTCGACTCATTTTTCATTATTTTCTTGCATTATTCTCATTTCTCTTCCCAATTTTTCCTCTACTTCTTTTGATTTTCAAAATCCCTTTTGAGCTCTTCCATGGTCTGTGACCACATCATATTTTTCTGGGAGGCTTTTGATGTAGGAGCTTTGACTCTGTTGTCTTCTTCTGGTTGTATATTTTGTTCTTTTTTGTCACCAAAATAATATTCCATAGTTTGACTTATTTTTAATGCTGTTTACTCTTTTTCCCAGCCAAATACTTGAATTTCTAACTCCCTGGACTCCCCAGGTCTCTGCTTACAGTGGGGATGGGAGTGGGTGTACTGTCTCAGGCTTCTGGGATTTTATATTAGCCACTGGATCCCCCATTGTCTGTTGGCCCAGTCTATTGTGTTGGTATTATTTAAAAAGAAAATTGGAAGGATGAGAAAGAAATGCAATGATAGAAGATGAGAAGAATGGTGAGAAGTACTTTGCATGAAAGATGCATGCAAGGAAGAGTTTTGACAAAGGAAAGGAAAATGGAGGGGTATAACGTTTGGACCTCACTCTCATATGAATTTATTCAGAGGGAAATATACACAAATAGTTGGGTAAAAAAATTAATTTTTCCCAATCTGGGAGTAGTGAGGGAAGGTGCTAATAAAAATGGGGAGGAACTGTAAGAGGGTGAATAGATTAATGGAATCAGTGGTCAGAAACAAAATAGCCTTTAAAGGAAGGGATAGAGTTAAAAAAAAGAGAAAGATAAATAAAAGAGAGTAGGATGGAGGGAAATAAATGGTTAGCAATCATAACTGTGAATGTGAATAAAAACAACTCACCCATAAATTGGAATCACATGGCAGAGTGTATTAGAAACCAGAATCAAACAATATATTGTTTATAAAAGACACACTTGAAACAGAAAGAAAATACAGAGTTAAGATAAGGAGTGAAGCAGAAAGTACTAGATAAAGCCAACTAAACATAAAATAAACAAGACAGAAGTCAAGGAGATGAATACAATTTTAGAAAAGTTAGACATGATAAATTTCTGGAGAATATTGAATGGAAATAAAAAGAAGTACATCTTTTCATCAGTCATACAGGGCACCTTAACAAAAATTGACCAGGAATTAATCCATAAAAATCCCATAAAAGCAAAAAATGGTAAGTGCATCCTTTTCAGACTATAATGTAATAAGAATTACATGGAATAAAAGACCTTTGAAATACAGATTAACACTTAATTGCAAACTAAATAATCCTAAAGAACAAATCATAAAAATTACAAACACAATCTATAATTTCATTAAAGATAATGACAGTGTTTTGTGGAATGTGTCCATAGCAGTACTTAGGGGAAAATGTAGCTTCTAAATGCTTTTGTCAATAAAAGGGAAAGAGCAGATCAACACATTGGCCATGCACATAAGACAACAACAAGAACAAAATGAATTACCACTCCCCCCCATCCCAAATTAAACACCAATATAGAAATCCTGAAACTGAGAGATTAATAAAATTTAAAGTAAAAACTTGAACTAATAAATAAATTTAGGAGCTATCTTCAGGCATCTATTTCTTTCTTTCTAAGCTTCTCTAGGCTGGCAAAATGACTCACTATTACTTTTTGTAGGCTTTGCTACTCAGAATTTGATTTGGGTTTTTTTGTGGTTGTTTTGTAGAAGAGGTTTTGGGTGAAGGCTGGCAGTTGTTACCTTCACTCTGCCATGTTGACTCTGGCCTAACTTAGAAAAAGATTTTGATAAAACATAATACACATTCCTATTAAAGCATCAGAAATTATGGGAATGAATGAACCCTTTCTTAAAATGATAAATTGCCTTCTATCGAATACCAAGAACAAATAGCATACGTTATGGGAGAAAAATAAAAGCTTTTCCAAAAAGATCAGAGATAAAGCAAGGATATCTATTATTATTTAATACTGTACAAAATCTTTTAGCTATAGCAAAAAGAAAAGAAAAAGAAATGAAAGGAATAAGCATAGGCAACAAGGAAACAAAACTATCCCCTTTTAGCAGATGATATGATCATATATACTTAGAGAACCCTAGAGAGCCAACTGAAAAAAAAAAAACCTAGTCAAAACAATTAACAACTTCAGCAAAGTTGCAGCATATAAAATAAACCCACACAAATCATCAACATTTCTACATATTACCAACAAAACCCATCAGGAAGAAATAGAAAGGGAAATTCCACCTAAAATAACTTCAGACAGTATAAAATGCTTGGGAATATACTTGCCAAGACATACATGAGAACAAATAAAGACAGATCTAAATAATTGGTGAAATATTAATTGTCCATTGGTAGGCTGAGAAAATATAATAAAAATATTAATACTACTTAAATTTATTGACTTATTCAGTACCATGCTGATCAGACTACCAAAGAATTACTTTATAGAGCCAGAAAAATTAACAAAATTTATCTGGAGGAACAAAGGTCAAGATTGTCAAGGGACATTAAAAATATGAAGGAAGGGGGTCTACCAGTTGTAGATCTCAAATTATTTTACAAAGAGTTGATCATTAAAGCAATTTGGAATTGAATAAGAAATAGAGTGATTGATCAGTGTAGGTACACAGTAGCAAATGTGCTTAGTAGCCAGTATTTGATAAATGTAAAGATCCTGGCTATTAGAACAAGGACTCATAATTTGACAAACACTGTTGGGAAAACTGGAAAGTAGTGTGACAGAAACTAGGCATAGATGAATATGTTTTATATTGTATACCAATAGAAGGTCAAAATGGGTATATGATTTAGTTATAAAGGGTGATATCATAAGCAAATAAGGGGAATGTGGAAGAAATCCCATCACATCTATGGATAGGGAAAGAGTACATGACCAAATTGGAGAGGTTCACAGAAGATAAAATGGATAATTTAATTACACAAAATTAAAATTACCCTGAGGTACCGCCTCATATGCATCATACTGGCTAACATCACAGAAAAGGAAAATGACAAATGTTAGATATGTGGGCAAATAGGTACACTAGTGCACTGTTGAGGGAGCCATGAACTAGTCCAATCATTCTGAAGAATAATTTGGAGCTATGTCCAAAGGGCTATCAAACTGTGCATACTCTCTGACTGAGCAATACTCCTACTAGGTCTGTACCCCAAGAAGATCAAAGAAAAAAGAAAAGGACTTATATGTACAACAATATTTATAGCAGCTCTTTTTGTGGTGGAAAAGAATTTGAAACTGAAGGGATATCCATCAATCAGGGAAAGATTGAAAAAGTTATGGTATATAAATGTGATGGAAACTATGATATTATAAGATATAACAAAGGGGATGGTTTCAGAAAAAAAACTGGGAAGACTTATATGAACTGATGCAAAGATAAATAAGCAGAACTAGGAGAACAATGTGCACAGTAACTGCAATGATTATATTGATGATCAACTATGAAAGATTTAGCCACTCTGATCAGTACAATGATCTACCACAATTCTAAAACACTCATGATATAAAATACATTCCACCTTTAGAGAGAGAACTGATAGACTCTGCAGATTAAAACACATTTTTCCTTTATTTTTCTTGATTTCTTTCTCAAAACATAGCTAATGTGGAAATATATTTTGCACTATTTCTTATGTATGATAGGTATCATATATCTTGCTTTCTCAATGGGTGAGGAAGGGACTGAAGAGAGGAAAAGATTTTGGAACTGAAAAAATTATAAACTATAGAAATATAAACACCACAAGCTTATAAAATACATAATTTGAAAGTTTAATTATTTAAATTTCTTTTAACCTCATTTAGTTTTGTATATTTTGAATAATGAATTTTTAATTTTTCAGTTCCTCTGAAAATGGCAAACACTTAAGCTTTTACAAAGTTAAAAAATGGATTAGACTGATGTATAGAATAAGACAGTGGTTATATTGAACTTTAATATGAAGGCAATCAATGTTTTAAAATTAAATAATCATGCTTTAGTTGAACAATTTGTAGCATTTATACTGCTTAGATTATTGAAAGCTTAAAGGTGCACTAATATTTTGGTGATGCATTGTATATTAAAGCAAAAATGATAAAGACTGGCAACATAGATAAGTGACCCTTAAATGAAGAAAAAGATAGCTGTTACCTTTTAGTTTAAGGGAAATAGTCTACATGAAATAGCGATTTGCTATCATGGGAGGTATTCTGATGTTTGGTGCAGTATATGGCTTGCTTTGTATGGTTAGGAAAAAGTGATCAACCATAGCAGAAATACTAAAATGCCAGAACAGAATCTCCTTGCTTAAATGGTAATACATGCAGGAAATATTTAGCTGGCAGAACCAAAATAATTAACGCTATATTTCAGAGAGAAGGTAAAAGCTAGGGAATATAGACTTTATAAACTCACAGAAGGAAAATAAGGAGGAAAATGTAACCTTGGTCAAGCCACTTCAAGATTTTGTGTCTCAGTTATCTCATCTGTAAAATTACTGGCTAGACAATCACTAGATAATTTCCAAGATTCTTTTACAAAAGCATATTTAATATACTTGATATGAAACTGAAGAATAAATAGTTGTACGTCAGCTTTATTCCCTCTTGACACTCCAGCAAAATTGGATTATTTTTCATTTGTATCCCCACGTTTTCCTACCTCACTTGATAATGTACTCTAAAGACCATTGGGCTTTTCCATGTTCCTATAGCTGAACCTTCCTGTATGGATTGTCTTCCCTTAATAGAATGTAAACTACTTGAGAGCAGGACTGCGTCACTTTTCTATTGTGTAGCCCTAATGTATAGCATGGCATATTGACCATAATAAACACTTAATATTCATTCATTCATTCAACACTAACTCTGGACAACCCACAGTGTCATCTATGTGGATACTTCTTCAACAAGTAAAAATTCTAATTTTGTGCAAATTTCCCCAGAAATCCTCCATAGAAGATCTATGCAATGAACTCTAGGTATCCTTATGGTTCTTTGGTTGTTTCCTACTTTGACTGTCTGTTTTCCATCATTCCAGCTTACATATTTTTCTGTCATATATGCCATAGAAGATGTCTTTTATGCCACATCTCATATGTACATTATTTATAATAATATGCAACAACCACTTTCACCCATCATGTACCTTTTAATTGCCATTTGGGTTACCAATTTTTTTCTGAGATCATGATGTTTGATTATTCACAACCATATAGCATCATTAAGAGAATATTAGTATTAAATAAGTGTGTGTGTATGTGTGTGTTTTGTGTGGTGTGTATAAACAGCTATGGAACTTTGAATGCACTAGCATTTTCACATATGCAATTCAGATTACTTTGTTTCTCCTAGTTAACTCTGGACCCAGCTCATTTTCCATTTCAAGTGCCTGTCTAAAATGTATGTACTGACAGACTCACAATGGGCTGCTCATTGAACAACATGCATTTTTCACCTACTTGTTATGTTCTGTGAAGATTGGTGGCTAAACTCTTTCAAATGACCTTGGATCTCATTGAAGAAACTAGAGCATTCCATGTCTTGGTGTAATCAATACAATATTGCAACTATTCCAACTGGATCCATTAGAGATTTATGTTATGTTACCACAACTGAGCCCTCATTGCTACTGGGTGACCTTATTATACCTCCCTTACCAACTCATTCTTCCATTCTCTACAACAGTTCTTCTAAACATTTTTATTCCTCCTCAAACCTCCCATGATTCCCTCTCCCTCCACTCTCTCAGCTGAGGACTTAGCCTCATATTTTATAGAAAAAATTGAGACCATTCAGTTGTGAGCTCTTTCTTATCTCTCTTTATCTCCTATCACTCAATTGCCTTCTGCTATTTTCTCTTCTTTCAACTCATCTCACAGGAAGAGGAGACTTTACTCCTTACCAAGGCTACCCAGCTACCTGTGTAACTGATTGTAATGGGAATGTAAATTTTTAAGATCTTCCCTGCCCCTAGGCTAAAGTGCACCTGGAGCCTGGGGTGGGAGGCTTGTTTTTCAGTAGATACTTCTTGATTGGCCAGTGAGTCAATAAGGTTGTTACATTCTCTGAGCCAGGAGAAGGGTATATAAACCCTGATTTGAGGCTTTGTTTTGGGGCTCAGTCTGAGAAGTGTTCTGTGATTTGATATGGATTCTGGAAAGCCGTTGTCCAGAGCCCCCCGGCTTTGAAAAACCCAGATGTTGATTTGGTATGGATGTAATGGTTGGACAGTTTGGAAAGCTGTCTACTTGATCTGTTTCTGTCTTGATAATTCTGCCCGTATACCTTGAAGTTCAGGGTGCTGACCTTTTCCCCCTGAACTAGGTAAACGATACATATTTGACTGATTAAAGTAAGCTTGTTAACCCAATTTGAGTTGCTTTCCTTTATCAAAGCAGATCCAAGAACCTGTGGTGGCAGCAAACCCTGAGGACGCTTGGGGTGCTTGCTGCTACAAAATGGCGTCACGAACAGGATCTGCAGAATAAAAGGAAAGTATGGGGACTGGGATAATTGTTTCCCAGTTGTGGTAGCTGTGATTCTGTGGAGCCATGGAGCAGGACAGGAGAATGACCTGCATGCAGACTTCGCTGAGCTGAGAGCGGGAATGGTGAGCTGCCTGCATCGGGACCTGGGCAGAAGCCAGGAGCGGCTGCTGCCTCTGGGAGGAGAAGGAACCCAGGAGTTCAGAATTCAGCCACAGGAAAAGATAAGAACTGAGTAGCAAAGCAGGGGCACTGAATGTTTTTCCTGGCTGCATCCCACAGTTTGGGACCCAGGGGGAGGATGGACTTGTGACTATGGTGGGTGGGATGAAGTGCCTTGGACCCCCAAGGACCCCACCTTGTTGGTTTTGTTGCCCAGCCCCCTCTCTGTGCTTGGAAGTGGGGGCTGGAGCTGTGTGAGGGGAAGGACACCCCCTACCCCCCTTCTCCCAAGAGAACTTTATTTGGACTCTTATTTTGAATTGAAGTGATAATGCTATGTACTTTGTATTTGCTTAAGGCCCAGTGGCCACTTTGGTAACTTTAGTTCTGTGTCTTGAAAATGTGACCTAAGAGATGTTTAGTGCTGATTCAAAAGTAAATTGACTATGTTATGGGCATGAAAGATCTTGGGGCCGAATGTAATGGGAATGTAAAATTTTAAGATCTTCCCTGCCCCTAGGCTAAAGTGCACCTGGAGCCTGGGGTGGGAGGCTTGTTTTTCAGTAGATACTTCTTGATTGGCCAGTGGGTCAATAAGGTTGTTACATTCTCTGAGCCAGGAGAAGGGTATATAAACCCTGATTTGAGGCTTTGTTTTGGGGCTCAGTCTGAGAAGTGTTCTGTGATTTGATATTGATTCTGGAAAGCCATTGTCCAGAGCTCCCCGGCTTTGAAAAACCCAGATGTTGAAACCCAGATGTTGATTTGGTGTGGATGTAATGGTTGGACAGTTTGGAAAGCTGTCTACTTGATCTGTTTCTGTCTTGATAATTCTGCTCGTATACTTTGAAGTTCAGGGTACTGACCTTTTTCCCCTGAACTAGGTAAACGATACATATTTGACTGATTAAAGTAAGCTTGTTAACCCATTTTGGGTTGCTTTCCTTTATCAAAGCAGATCCAAGAACCTGTGGTGGCAGCAAACCCTGAGAAGACATCCTGTCTTCTCCAACAGATTACTCCTTCTGTCATCTCTACACTTTCACTTATTTTCAATCTCTCCCTCTCTACTACTGCCCTCTCTACTGCCTACAAACATGCTCATATTTTCCCTATCCTTGAAAAATCTTCACTTGATCCTTCCAACCCTAATAACTATCATCCTATATCTTTTCTGCCTTCTGTCACTAAACTCCACAGAAAGGCCATATTCAATAGGTACATCCACTTTCTCTCCTTTTATTCTCTTTTTGACCCCTAACAATCTGGTTTCTGTCCTTATCATTCCACCAAAGTTGCTTTCTCCAAAGTTACCAATGATCTTTTAAAAGTCAAACCCAGTACCATTTTCTCAGTCTTCATTCTCCTTGACTTCTCTGTAGCCTTTGACATAGTTAATCACTCTCTCCTCCTTGACATTTTCTTCTTTCTATGTTTTCTTTTTTTTTAAGCAACTTGCTCAAGGTTACACGGCCAGTTATTTCTGGGTGTGGTGCTGAGAGTCTGAGCCCGGGATTCGATTTCCAGGTCATCCCAACACTGGAGCCGGTGCTCTTACTCGCTGAGCCACCTGGCCACCCCTAAACAATTGGGGTTAAGTAACTTGCTCAAGGTTACACAGCCAGGTGTTTCTGGGTGGGTGCTAAGTGTCTGAGCTCCAGATTCGATCTCCAGGTGGTCCTGACACTGGAGCTGGTACTCTTACTCGCTGTGCTACCTGGCCCCCCCCTTCTCTTCTTTCTATGTTTTCAAGACACAACTTACTCCTAGTTCTCCTCCTACTTATCAGATCACTTCTTCTCAGTCTTCTTTTCTAGATCCTCATTCAGATCATGCTCTTTAGCCATAGGTATCCCAAAGGTTTCTATCCTAGCCCTTCTCTTCTCCTATACTACTTTATTTGGTGATCTTGTTAGCTTCCATGGATTTAATTATTATTGTTATGCTGATGATTCTTAAATCTCCCTATCTTGTCCTAACCTCTTTGCTGACCTCCAACTCTTCTCTCTGCCTTTCAGACATCTTGAACTGAATGTCTGGCAGACACCTTAAACTCAGTATGTCCAAAATGGAGCTCATTATCTTTTTCACTAACCCTCCCCTCTCCTTCTAACTTTCCTGTTAGAGGACAATCCCATTCTCCCAGTCCTTCAGGCTCACATCCTAGGAGTCATCCTAGATTCCTTACTCTCAATTACTCCCCATATCCAAGCGTTGGCAAGACCTTTTGGTTTCACCTTGACAATGTCATTTAAATGTACCCCCTTCTCTACTCTGACACTGCCACCACTCTGGTACAGGTCCTCATAACCTCACAACTGGACTGTTGCAGTAGCCTGCTAGTGAGTCTGCCTTCCCCAAGTCTATCCCCTCTTCAATATTTTGTTCATTCACTAATGGGATTTCTCCTAAAATACAGGTCTGATCATGTCACTTCCACCTCCAATTCAACAAACTCTAGTCATTCTCTGTTGTCTCCAGGACCAATCACGAAATGTTTGTTTGGCATTCAAAACCTTTTTAAACCTACTTCTTCTTACCTTTCCAATCTTCTTACACCTTACTCCCTACCACATACTTTTTGATCCAGTGACACTAGCCTCCTGGCTTTTCCAAGTACAAGACACTCCATCTCTTAGTTCTGGACATTTTCTCTGGCTTTCCCCTACCTCTGGAGTGTTCCCCCTCCTCATCTGTACCTACTAACTTTCCTGACTTCTTTTAAATTCCAATTAAAATCCAATATTCTACAGGAAGCCTTTTTTTCAATCCCTTGTAATTCTAATGCCTTATTTCCTTAAATCATTTCCTATTTATTCTATGATAGCTTGCTTGTACAGATTTTTTTGTTTGTTGTCTCCTCTAGCAGATTGTGAACTTTTTCAGGGGAAGGATTATCTTTTGCCTCTTCCTGTATCCCTAGCACTTAGCACACTACCTTGCACATAGTTGGTGCTTAATAAATGTTTATTGACTGAGTGTCATTTGTAAACAAAATATATCAAATTTGCAGAAGACCCAAAGCTTAGAGGTAGAGTTAATCCTCCATGACACAGTCAGGAACCAAAAGAGAGCTTAACAAGTTGAAATATTAGGTCTTATCTATTATATTAAAACATAATAGATATAAGTGTATAAAGTCTTCTGATTGGGGCGGCCAGGTAGCACAGCGAGTAAGAGCACTGGCTCCAGTGTTGAGAAGACCTGGAGATCGAATCCCAGGCTCAGACACTTAGCACCCACCCAGAAACACCTGGCCGTGTAACCTTGAGCAAGTTACTTAACACCAATTGCTTAGGGGCAGCCAGGTGGCTCAGTGAGTAAGATCACCAGCTCCAGTGTTGGGATGATCTGGATCAAATCTGGGCTCAGATACTCAGCACCACACCCAGAAATAACTGGCTGTGTAACCTTGAGCAAGTTACTTAACCTCGATTGCTTTAAAAAAAAAAATAAAGTCTTCTGACTAGATATCAACTTTACAAGTACAAGAGAGGAGACATGGTTAGATCTTACCATATCTATAGAAGACATGCATTGTGTATGGTCTGAATAATTGTCCTAGGGTCAGGAGACTTGGATTCAAATCATAATATTGCCACTTCTTATATTTGTGATCCTGGGCAATCTACTTACCTCCTCTGATCTTCTTTCCTCACTTATAATATGATAATAGTAATTGTCCCTTCCAGAGATGATCATCTCTAACTGTGAGTTATTATTTATGTTAATAAGTGAATTTAAAAATTCTCAAATGCTACAAATTTTGAATTAATAAAGCATCAGAAATGTCAAAGGCACTTTTCCCTCTCTGGCACACAGAACGCTGTCTGGAATAGCCACTGGTTAATATCAAGATGTGCATGACTTGCTTACTTGGAAGATTCCAATTTACTAACAAATCTTATTAGGTCATTCATAAAATTGTTGCTATATAAAGTTGACTTGCAAAACATCCATTGAGCTCCTTGTAGGAGAGTTCAGTAGAACATGAAATAAAAATTTCCTACATTGAATGTCTTCTGATTCTCATGTCTCTAAGAGGAAAATAATTGTGCAAGTGGTGTTGAACCATCTGTGTTAACTGAACTTTGTTCAATCCTCTTTCCAATTAGTGTATTGTAATTCTTAGAACCAATGCTAAAAGCAGTCATGCAGATACATGAAGTATGCAAATGCTTAAGGAGTCCTGGGAAGAAATGGACCAACGTCTGGGGAACAGGAACTAAAGAGAAATGAAGAATAGGAGGAAGAATTATATCTTTCTGGGTCATTCCATTGTGATATATAATCTCTCCAAATAGTGAATGTCTTGCAGAGAGCAACAGTAGTGGTGTATAGTCTGCTCTGGGGAATGCTCCTTTCTATTTTGAACAAATGTCAACTAGCCTATGCCCTCAAACTACTCATGGGTCCCTTCTAAGGCAGAGACTCCTGGTTGTATTTATTCAGTCTTCATGTTGTTTTTCACTGAAGAAAGAAATGCTAAAATGACCATGCCTCTTATCTGAAGTTCAATTCAATTACCCTTTATTAGGCACTTAATAGTTTTGAAGGCACTGTCCTAGGTGCTGAAGACACAAAGTCAGACACAAAAGAATCTATGCCTTCAAGTAGCCATATATTTCACTAGGAAAAACAACATGTGTACAGATAACAAGTAAAATTAGTATGAAGTCAGTGTGGTATAATTGGAGGGGAGAGCATTGTTTATGGAGTAAGAGAAACAAAGTTCATATTCAGGTTCTGCTACTTACTTAGCTGACCTTCAACAAATTGTCTAATCTCTCTGAGCCTCCGTTTTTTCACCTCTAAAATGTGGAGTCTGTATTAGATGATTTCTGAAGTCTTCCAGCTTGAAATTTATGAAACCAATATACATAAAAAGTAACTCTGTTAAGTAACAATTTAGAACATCAGAGGAGGCCTTCTATAGTGGGTGGTACTTGAGGTGAAAGTGAGGAGGGAATGAATTCCAGGCTTGGACAAGAGCCCATAGTAAAGCAAACAGCAAGAAGAGCAAGTGTTGTATGTGGAGAACAGGAAGTAGGTCAGCTTGGCAAGAATGTAGTGTTTTCACGTGACACATGAAGCATGGCATGTGAGGGATGAGTAATAAGAAATCAATGTGGAAAGAGATTTTGGAATTAGATTATGAATGACTTTGGATGCCAGACAAAGAAATGTATTTTTTTATCTTAGAGGTAATGGGGAAACATTGTAGGTTTTTAATCAGGGGAGTGACATTGTCAAATCTAAGCCTTAGCAGTATATCCAGTTAGCATCCTTCTGGAGGATGATTCAAAATGATAGAGATCAGCAACAGGAAGACCAACTAGGAAGCGACTATAAAAGTCCAGCAGAAGCAATGAGGTAGATAGTAGACCTCAGTTTTTAGTCTTTTTCCAGCAGTAGGTAAGTTGCACCCAGGTCTCCTTATGACAAATGGTATGCTATATATCTCAGAGGCTTAGTTTCCTTCTCTGTCATATCAGGAGCATATGGACTAGATAATCTCTGATTCCTGCTGGCTATCAAATCCTTTTTATAAGTCAGTTGTTCTAGATTAAGGTTGTGTGCATTCTGCAACTGTAGTGTAGAGTGAACTGAGCTCACCCAAATAGAAAGTGAAACTATGAATTTAGCCTCATTAACTATATGGCCCAATCAACTTAGTTAAGTTTCTTCCTTCCTTCCATTCTTTCACTACTATGTACAAAGCATTATTAGGTTCTAGTGTAGATATGGAAGTTTAGATAAGACATTGTCTCCAATCTTGTGGATGTTCCATTATAGAAGAGGAGATGGGCTGAGCGCACACTGAAGGTAAGAGAGGACAAGAAAAGAATCAGAGAAAGTGAGGAAGGACTCTGATATGTTGGATTGGCTCCATGGCAAATTCATGGAAAAGCATGGACAAGGGGCTCACGGCAGGCATGGATGGGTTGAGATCCTTGTTGCTGTAGGAAATATCCAAATTGATGACACCACAGATCCATTTACATATTTGAGCATATGAATAGCTTCCTGTAGGTGGGGTGTATTTTTGCCATATCGCTGTCAAGATTTCTCTGCATTGACCTGTTTCTCTTCCAAAAGCAATTTTCTCACCTTTATTCACCATAAAATTTCCCCAGATTATAACAAAACACATTCAGAAAGAAGTATAATGGAGTCACAGAATTTAAAGGGACCTCAGAGATCGTGAATGAATGAATGACTAAAAAAATTAATAAAGTTCTTACTATATACAAAGTACCTTGCTAAGCATTAGGGATGCAAATAGGAAAAAAGATGGTCCTTGCTCTCAAGGAACTCACGTTCTAATAAGAGGAGAAAGCATAAATGGAAGATTTTGGTTGCAAGTTGGACAGAAAGAACTAAAACTTAGGGGACAGCAACAAAATAAATGCTAAAATATTTTCCTTAATGTCATTTCCTTAGATAAAGTACTATTTATTTCTTATATTATGGGGGCAATTAGATTGTGCAGGGGATAGAATGCCAGGCTTAGAGTCAGGGAGACTCATCTTTCTGAATTCAAATCTGGCCTCAGACAATTACTATTTGGATGACCCTGGGCAAGTCATTTAACCATGTTTGTCCCAATTCCTCATCTGTAAAATGAACTGGAGGGGGAAATGGCAAACCACCCCAGTATCTTTCCCAAGAAAATTCCAAATGGAGTCACCATGAGTCAGGAACAACTGAAAAATGACTGAATTTACCTTCCCTCATTTATTTTGCTTTGTTTTGTTTTTTTCTTTTGTGGAGGGCAGTTGGGGTTAAGTGACTTCCCCAAGGTCACATGGCTAGTTTTTGTATTGAGTGTCTGAGGCTGGATTTGAACTCAGGTCCTCCTGACTCCAGGGCTGGTGCTCTATTCACTGAGCCACCTAGCCACCCCTTCTCATTTATTTTGGATTCCTATTCCCTGTTAATCGTTTTTTTTTTTTTTGTATCATTTTCAATCCAGTTTTCCCATTTCCAGTACTATGACACTTCTCTAGTCCTGCATTATTTTCCAGGGTCACTTATAATCACAACACATCCATGGTGATCTTATTCAAAAGTTCCATCAGTACACCTGGATGTAGTTTATGCATTGGGAATTTAGGTGCACCTCTTCACTTATATTGGGTATCAATTTCCAATCATTTTTGTTCTTACATTTCCTAGTCTGAAGTTCATTCATTTGTAAGTAGGCAGTGCCCCTCTCTGATTTCAGTTTAAAGCCCCTTTAATTCAAATTAGCAGGTCTTCAAGCAAATTTATTTCAGCCCTGACTTAGAAAGTATCTTTATTTTGCTTTAAGCTCTAGTCCAGAAATCCTAACCCAATTCTCTTAACTAGCTGTTCCCCTCCCATATGCATCTTTTTGTTCTGATACACTTAACTTTTGTTTGCAGGTATAATGCAAATACCCTGTGTGCTTTGAACATCTTTACATTTTTTGCCCAGAACTTCATAATCCCTAGATTTCTTCTGATGCTATTGTTCTTTGCCCTCTCCCCCACACTCTCTCCTACCCCATACACACTTCTGAATCTCTAAGAGTAGGTATTTGTCATCAGATTTGAAAAATTTGAGTGTCTCGCTTTCATTTTCTGTATGTACACTTCAGGAAGACAGCAGAACTCAATTTTTCATGTCAGATATACATATGGCTGTCTTGGTCCAATGGCAGGAAATTTAAAAGACATTAAGTGAACTCAATGCAAAATTTGTCTTAATTTGAAACTTTAGATATGAAAAAGAAACTTTGCAGAGACATTTATAAAATATGAATCAAGGCCTAGTCATCCACCAGGTTTGCTATTTTCCTTAGTAAATATAACAAATGTTATCCTACCTCATTTGTCCTTTGGATTACCTCTGTGCTGCTCTCCTAATTACTTCGTGTCTATCTTGTTCTGCTCTAGGCTTATACCTTCTCTCAACTAGGCCCAAGTTAGCCTTCTGCTGTTTTAGATTCCCTTCTTAAAACTCAATTATGGTTTGATCTCATCATTCACCTTAGCCTTGAGCTACTGTTATTTCATTATGTCTAGTCTTAGCCTATAAGCAGCTTATGCCAGAAGCTTTTCAATAAACCAAGAGCTAAGGGAGCAATAGTCCTTTCCTTTTTCTCTACATTCCTTTCTCTGTTCTCCTCCCCTTTCCTGCTTCTTTTTGCTCCTCTTCTGCACCCAGCCCAACAGCATATAACTCTTTTTTTTGTAGGTTCTTACTACCTGGGCCCAGTAACTTAGAGATAATTTCCCTATTCTCAATGTCCTAGAAAAGTCTCTGAAATACCTGCTGTTTTGAGACAAAGGCATATTTTCTTTGAAAGCTATATTCACACTGGCCAGTCTTGACTGAACACTCACAGTTACTAGGGCAAAGATTTTGACAAGGATGTTTAATCTACTAAATTTTTAGGGATCACCAAGGTAGCATCTCCTCAGAAAGTCCTGAGATTGGATGTGGAATCTCTTGAAATTCAATACCTTAGTTTTCTTAATGGAGTCCCTGAGATGAAGATCTATGGGATATATAAGTTCAGACTCCACTATAACAGGTTGTATGGAGCAGAACAATTTTTAGAGGTGATTTTTTTGTTCTAATCAAACTCAGTATGTTCAGTTACATATCTTATGTGTCTTAATGCCAAGATATTGCCATATTCCCAAGGGTGAAAAGTGCTCCGCACAGAGAAGAAGAAAGAAGGAAGGTGTATAGAAATATATATGTTTGTGTTTTATATTTATGCATAATATGTTTATGTGTATATATGCATATCTATACATAGGCACACACACATATATACACATATATACATGCATACACACATATATAAGCACCTTACCCCTTTTCTTATGAACTTGGAAATTTAATGACTAAATGAAAGATAATTCATTGCCTAGCTGCTCATCCATTTCCATCAGGGAAATGTTATAATTAATTTAGGGATAACCAAGTGTGCAGAAATCTTTGCACTTCGTTTGCTCATTAACACTTGGCTATTTGTTAATCTATTTCTAACTTTCTGTGGTTACATCAAATGGGATAGGTGGGAAGGGAGATAGAAACCAATTCCTTCCCACTTCACTCTTCCATACTCTACCCAAATAAAGCATTTCCTGTCCCTAGAAAATCAGCTGGGTTGCTTTCTGGCACATTCATCCGTATCTATTCTAGATAAATATCTAGCAATTTTGAGGGATTCAAGAATTGTCCTTTTCCCCAGTTTTTAAACTACCTAGAAATTAAAATACTTCCATGAAGGTCCAGGCATACCTAATATCTGATAGGCCCAGAGATTATTCTAAATCCCAATTATATATTTATGCAATTTGCCAAACAGATACAATTTTATGATATTCTAATACAGTCCTTGCAGAGATCTACCTTAACTGGAACAAAATTAAGGAATAAAATAGAAAAGGGAAACTCAGTTTTGTCTTTCAGAGAGAAAGCCTGGTCCCAATGGGAATCCCAAAAGTGATAGTGGATATGAGGTTGTCTAGAAGTCACCCACTCACCATTAGGTGAGAACCAAAACTGTTTTGGGTGAAAATTTCTTTGGATCCCTGAAACACATAAGATAGTCTAACTGGAAGACTTAGACACAAGTTTGTAACGAAAACATAGTGAAACTTTTGTCCATACTTCCAGTTAGAATGCCCTATTGGAGATCCAAAGAAAATTTCACCTAATGGACACAATAATTTTAGTGCTTAAGTATTCATCCATATGAAAGGTATTTCAAAGAAGTTGGTTTCACAAAAGAAACACTAGAACTGTCTAATTATAGTCTAAAACTAAAAAAAAAAAAACTACCCGCTATTTTTTTTCCAAAGGATAAATTAGGCCATCCAAGAAGGAGAGGCCTCGAAGACAATTCAGTCTGGTGAGCCTCTAATAATGTGTAAAACATGTGAATAAAGCCTAGATAAAATCCCCAGAATGTAACCCCCAATCTAATTACTTAGGCTTCAAGAGTAGGCTTGCAAGTAGGCTGACTATTATAGATTCTAGAGAATAACAAGTTTAGGTGTGTGTGTGTGTGTGTGTGTGTGTGTGGGTGTATGTGTGTTTGTTTGTGTGTGTGTGTGCGTGCGCGCACGTGCTTTAAACAACCAAGGCATAGCTAGTTTTTGACCAGTGGCCCTTCCCGTTTCTTCAGAGAAGCTCCTTCACACTTCCTAAAGGACGATGCTTCTGTACTTTATTTATACACTGATACTTTTACCTCTGTTATTTATCCCTTCCTCTCTGTGATGATTTATACATTGTTACCTTATTTCTGCTGCCTATCTCTTATTTTTTGTGATGGTTCCCTTCCCCATTACGTATGTATATACATATATACACTTACACATACATATTTTTCTCCCTCTACAATGTGTAAGTTCCTCAAGGGAAGACTTTGTTTCACTTCTGTCTTTGTTTCACCAGTGCCTAGAATAGAGCCCAGCATATTGAAGATTAATTCAGTTTTCTAAAAGGGGTATAATTTCTATCACACCATGTTGCTTCTATAACCTGTTTCATATCATCATGGACTTTAGAGAAATTGACTAGGATGTCAGCAGGGACCAGGGAAAGTCTTTGTCATACAGTATTATTTGTTGTAGAGAATTTGCCTTAAACAGATCAATAAACAGTTACCATGAGCCATCTAAAGAAACGTGAAAATTGCTTTGGTCTCCAAGATCCTGCATTATGATACTGTAGAATTTAATGCCTCTTCTTAGGCAGGGTGAACTAGACCCAAGCTTATGAGATGGCCCCAAAGCCTACAGCCACATTACAACATTAGAGATTAAGAGTTATCTAGTTAGCATAGCTCTTGTTTTCTAGCCACTAGGCATTACTTATGTGGTTTATTTATATTTGATCCAGTGGACAACTGACACTGACAGCAAAGGGAATTTTTACCCCAGAAGACTAAAATTAGACTCTAATCACTTGGAAAAAATAAGAGATTTGTCTTTCTTTTTGCTTGTGAAGTGCCACTAAGGCCTCATTCAATGGCAGATCTTGTGAAATATTGGAGAAATGAAAGTGGCACATTATTTTTAGAATATAACTAACCTTAGGAGCAGGCAGAGTGAGTAGTCATGCAAGTATTGTATTAGGAAAGGCCTACTTTCCCCTACTATTAATAATAATAATAAAGCAACTAACATTTAATAGCATTTTTTGTTGTTGTTCAGTTGTGTTCAAGTCTTTGGCATCCCACTTTGATTTTCTTGGCAAAGATACTAGAGTTGTTTGCCATTTCCTTCTGAAGCTCATTTTACAGATAAAGAAACTAAGGCAGACAGGGTTAAGTGACTTGCCTAGGGTCACACAGCTAGCAAGGGTTTGAGACCAGATTTGAACTCAGGAAGATGTCTTCTTGACTCCAGGCTGGATGCTTCAGCATCACCTAGCACATAAAGGCTTACAAAATGCTTTATAAATATTCTCATTAGTAACCCTGGGAGTAGGCATTCTTATTTCCATTTCATAGGTGAAACCACTGAATCACAGAGACATTAAATGACTTGCTCAGGGTCACACAACTTAGTGTCTAAGACCAGAAGTGAACTCAGGACACCCTGACTCTAAGTGAAGAGCTCTATGCATTTCACTATGGTGCTGCCTATTTCCCCAGTTGTTGGGAGCCAAAGAGGCCTGAGCCAGGACTTCAGATAATTACCTTGATATCAGTGGACCTGAATATTAAAGACCTCTTTGAGACAAGACTTTTCATCAAGTTAGCTCATGAGTTCTTTTGATATGGGTTATACTTATAAGGATGTTGTTTGAGTTCTGAGACCAACAGGCTCTGCCCCAAGATTTTAGTTATTAAGAGCTAAAGTATTTGATTCAGCTCTCAGGTATCTTTGAGTGGTCAGCTCCAAACGTGTTGTCTTTTGAGGATTGCAGCTTTGGCTTTGAAGTTTGCCCTCAATTGTATCTGTTTATGACTGTGGCTGCATTAGCAGGTACCTGAGGCCTAGATCAAAGGTCTTACCCTAAGACTTTAGTCTCTTAGATAACAAATCCTTATCAAATTATCTATTCTGTGTTACTTCCAAGATGTAACAGACTAAGATGATGATAACAATACTTGAGTCCCCTTTCTTTGTCTCATTGCTCTATAAAAACCTTGTCCTAAGAATCAATAAATGGAGTTCATCATTCTTCCTTGAACTACCCACTTGGCCAGGTCATTTCTTATTCATGTTTCCAAATCACACTAAGTGCTGGACACTGAGCAGTCCATGTCACCCAGTATTCTTGCTTTGAGGTATTAATTATTTGTTTGGATAATTAAGTGAAGAAAACCTAAATAAAAAAAATATTCCCTGGAAAGGAGAGTAACAATGTATAGCAATCTTTAATCGTTAGTAATTCCACCCAAATCATTTTATCAGTCGTTTGACAGAGGTCAGGGATCAAAGATCCTTGTGTGAAAGGCAGGCACATTTTGATTGGGAAATCAGAGTTTAGAAGAACTCTACTACCCTAGTAATTAGGTGCACACTGGGTCTGGAGTCAGACTCATTTTCCTAGGTTCAAATCCAGCCAGACACACTTACTAGCTATGTGACCCTGGAGGAGTCACTTATCCTTGTTTGACCCAGTTTCTTCATTTATAAGGTGTGCTGCAGAAGGAAATGGCAAACCACTCCAGTATCTCTGCCAGGAAAACCCCAAATGGAGTCACAAAAAGTTGGACACGACTTAAAAAGGCTGAACAACAGTAACAACTATGATAGTAGAAAGACATGATTGAATGGGATGCTTCATGGGAACGGTGAAAGCACAGATAGAGAACAGGGAGTCAGAAGGGGGAGCAGTGGAGGTGCCCTCCTGCACAATTCTGCCATGGACAGGCCCTATTCAGAAGTAGGGTTTTTCTCCTTACTTTCTTAAGTAGCACATTAAATATCTACTTACCTTGGTGCCCTATATTCATAACTTTAAACTTTCAAAATAATTTCCTTCTGAAAGTCCTGGAGTTATAAGAAATCATATGGTAAAACTTTTAATATGTGCTGTGAAAATAACGTATTTCTAAATGTGTGATTTGACTGTGTACAGTGCCTTTGTTCCTTTAAACTGGTGTGATATATATCACCTTTGACCTAAAGCAATAGCAGGATCTGGGAAGAACAATTTGCAAATTTATTCATTTAAATTTGTGTTGCAAATCTATCATTTGTTGGTTTTTCAACAAAGCTCTTGGTCTCCACGTGATTTTTAGCTCTAAAATTCTATGATTTTTGCTTCTTCTTTAAAAGAGTCAGTGCCAATCAGTAAATGACAGTGTTTGAACTTTTATAAGCATTCATCCAGCATTCATTCAACAACCATTTATTAAGGGCTACTCTATCCCTATGTAAATGTCATTTCTATAATAGATTCAGCCATTCCTAATGGCCTGTCTTTCCCATTATTAAATAACCAGCTGAGGACCTATATTCATCTCTCAAAAGCAATATGCAAACATGGAGAAGATCTGAGAAAGGTACATATTCCCTTTATGCAAAGAAAAGCTGCTTATCTGTTTGGAAAATGGCCATCATGCTGAATTTGTGCTATCTCCGTCATTTCCATAGCAACAAACTCTGATGTAACAAACAGGAATGAGTTGCAGAAATAAAAAATAGCTCAGAGAAATGGTAATGGGAATTCAGAAAGTTACTGGCAAAGTAAGTAAATTGCCTTTGTATAAATGTTCTCTCTTCTACCTTTGTCAACAAGAAATCCCTCTTTGAAACTTGCTCATTATTACAGCTCTTATATTTAAAAAAACTACCTGGGCTTTTGTTCTCCTTAGATGTTAGTCATTGCAGGGAGAGACATTTAAAAAAAGACACCACGGGGTTCTTAAAATTCTTATCACCACTTAATGATGCATGTAGACCATACCCAGTTGTGCTTCTGCTGACATATGTGCAACTCGGAATCCTGAATGTGTTTGGGTCCTTGGATAGAGGGATCAGGAACTGAGAAGAAGCTATTATTCTACTAGCCATTAAAAATATAATATCCTGTTTCCTGATACTTCAGAATATGAATTTAATAGGATCGAACACATTTGTTCACCCAGGCTCCTCACACAGTCCTAAAGCTTCCAAGATGTAGATCCTTGTAAGGAAGAACATGGCAAGCACTTTCTATAAACATACTGTAGAATCTCAGAGCTAGAAGGGATTTTAGAGATTTTTTTAAATTTCAACTCAATGCATATCTGAATAGGTCATCCAACCCCTGCTTGAGAACTTCTAATGACTGAGAATTCTCTACCTCCCAATGCAGCTGATTCTATTTTTCTATAGCTTAATTTAAGAGGAATTTCCCCTTATATTGAGATGAAATCTGCCTCTCTATACATGTCTTCTATCCATATCTTTTATTCCTGGCTCTGGAACCTAGTAAAACAACTCAAATCGATTGGGGGGTGACAACAATTCAAATGCTTGAAGTTGGCCATGAAATCTATGTAATCTTCTTAGGCACAGGTCTGATCATGCCATTCCTCTGCTCAAACATCTTTAGTGGCTTCCCATTCATTGCCTCTAGGAAAATTTCCTTAGCATGACATTTAAAGTCTAAACACAATCAGTTTCTAGTCTTTCCAGACTTATTTCCTATTTCCTCCTCAGGAGCCCTGTGGTCCAGCCAAACTGGTTGACTTTTCTGAATTTGACACCATTTTTCCTACTTATGTCTTGTATACCAACTATACCTGTAATACATTTCCTTTTCAGTTCTTCCTCACTTTCCTTTAAGCTCAGATCAAATGCCACCTCCTATGGGAAGTCTTTTCTGTGGCCCCCTCCAATTGCTTATGTTTACTTATCTCTTTACATGCTAGGAAGATATATGGGGTCCTTCAGGTCAGAGTTTTTCCATTTCTGTCTTTGTATCCCTCATGCTTTGTGCTTGAGTAGACACTAAAGTCTTAGATTTCATTGAATTGCTTACTACTGGCATGATCTTACCAAGGCAGAATGATTATGTTTTCATATTGGACACTAGACTTATGCAGCCTAAGACTGAATTAACTTTTTTTTGACTACTGCATCAGACTGCTGACTCATACTGAATTTGTAGTTCAGTAAAATGCTTAGGCCTTTTTTACATGTACTGTTATCTAACCAAGTCTTCTCTTTCTTGTGCACATAGAGTTCATTTTTGGAGACCAAATTTAGTATCAAATGAGTTAACATACACAAAGTATTTTATAAAAACTAAAACACAATATATAAATGTTATTACTACTACTACTATTAGGATTCTACAATTATCTGATTAAATTAATATTATTAAATTTGGCTCAACATTCTGCCTCTTTAGATTTTTGGGAATCTGATCTTGTCATCTGGTATATTATCTGTCCCTCTTAATTTCCTGCTGTATAAAAATTTGATAAGTATGCTATTTAGGTCTTCAGCCAACTCATTGACAAAAATGTTGAATGGATCAACAACCAAGAATAGAGTCCTGTCTTACTACCTAGAGACTTCTCTCAAGATTAATATTGATTCATTTGTATCACTGCTCTAGCTGAGTCTGTCAAGGACTATCAGCAGGTGAATTTTCCAGTTAGAGCAACTTTCAAAAACCTTCTACTAAATCATGGAAGAGTTGAAACCTGTGTCTGTAGAAGGAGTACACTTTAATGAAACTACAAATTGTCAAAATATCGGACAAGTCCCTTCCTTTTTTTTTTTTTTGCCTCGCTTACCAGGGTTGCAAAATCATAGTGTGACCCAGATGAGTTTTTTTTTTTTTTAAGCAATCGGGGTTAAATAACTTGCTCAAGGTTACACGGCCAGTTATTATTTCTGGGTGTGGTGCTGAGTATCTGAGCCCAGATTTGATCCAGGTCATCCTGACACTGGAGCCAGTGCTCTTACTCGCTGAGCCACCTGGCCGCCCCCCAGATGAGTTTTAAGGTTGCTGAAGATTTGGGCAGTTTTTTAGAAAGTCCTTTTGATTTGAAGTAAAGTGTATTACCTGATTTATTTTTTTGTATTCTAAATCATAAACTCTATATGTTATTTCTAAATTGTCCTGTATATATCCTGTTTGTATATAATTGAATGTTGTCTTACCAATTAGATTTGGGGCTCACAAGAGGAAAGACTAACCCCCCCCCCTTTCTTTGTATCGATACCGCTTATCATAATGCCTGAAACATATTAGATGCTCATTGACTATTGACTGACTACCATCTAGCTCATTCTTAAAATCAGCAAAAATGTGGAGATGGAGTATGGTACTGTGGAAAATGCTGGAATGGATTTGATGTCAAATCCTTGATCTACCAGTTGTATAAACATTACTTAAATTCTCTGGACATTAGTTCTTGATTTTAAAAATAAGGGTGTTGGACTAGATGGCCTCTAAGTTTCCTTCCACCTTTAAATCAATGAATTCCAATTCCTCCCTATTATCTCCAGGATCAAATATAAGATGCTGTTTGGCATACAAAACTCTTCACAACCAGGCTTCTTTCTATTTTTCCATTATTCTTCACTTTCCTCTGCATACTTTGTGATCTAACTATATCAGCCTATTTCCTATTTCTTGCACAAAGCCCCTCATCTTCCAAATCTGTATAATGCTTTTTCTCCCTTCCTCCTTACCTCCCTTTCTCCCTCCTTCCTTCCTTCCTTCTTTCCTTCCTTCCTTCCTTCCTTCCTTCCTTCCTTCCTTCCTTCCTTCCTTCCTTCCTTCCTTCCTTCCTTCCTCCCTCCCTCCCTCCCTCCCTCTCTCCCTCTCTCCCTTACTTCCTTCCTTTCCCCCATCTCCCCCTTTCCCTTCTCTCCCACACCTTTCTTTATTTTTTCCTTCTTTCCTTCCTTTCTTCTTTCCTTCCCTCCTTTCCTCTCTCATTTCCTCCCTGTCTCCCTTTATTCCTTCCAGAACAAGATTGTCTTGTATTGTATTGTCCAGTTTTTGTACTCCACAGTTTTCCTTATTCTTGTTTTATTTCCTTTGCTAGAGCACAGGGAATAGAAGGACAAGATTACATTTCAAATTGTTCATTGAAGCCTTGAGCACTGAAGCCTTCTCCCACCCTTTCTCAGTAGAGAGAAGAAAGGCATACAAAGAAATTAGGCTTAAAAATAACCCCATCATTCTCAGTCTACTTTAATGCCATTATTTTTTAATTCACAGGGAGAAGGTAAACTGAAAACTCTTTTGAAGGGAACTGATTCTTAACCTCTGCCAGATATTACAATGTAGAGTTCCTTTTTTTAAACTTGTAAACAAGTGTCCCCCCAAAACATAAAATGTTGTGAACACTAATGTTCATTTGTTAGTGACGTAAGACATCCTCATGACCTATTCATATAATTTTTCCAGTCTTCCTTGCCCACCCCATTACTAGGCTGGCCATTCAAACTGGCATTTGGTAATCATTTTCTTCCATTTCCCTTGTAGTAACTAGACAATTTTTCAGCCCCTAGAAAGATCAAATTGGCCCTTCTGTGCATCACAGAAGTAGTGATGAGAATATTAATTGTGCCTTCTTTCCTTTCTCCCTTGTGGGCTCATAGTACACAGAACAGGCTGAGGATGGCACATTCCTGTTTCTACACACAGAGAGAATTATGCTGTTCATACACTTGTCTCAGATATGGGAACTCTGCTTCCCCCTCCCCCACCATCCTGCCTCAATCCTTCTCTAGGGGGATTGTAGACTATGGAAATATGCTTGCTGTCCTTCCCAATGATTGCCTTGAAACGTAATTTCATTTTCTGGGTTTGAGTCGTGACAAGGGATTTAGACGATGCCTTCAGAGTCACTAGTGTGATGTTTTATAAAGGGACAGACCATGAGGAGGATGTGGGAGCATCAGCCTTCTCTTATTCCCGGGCAACATGAGCAATGAGAAAAGTGATATGGAAGGTGTAGCCTGGGAGAGAAATCCTGTTTTGTTTACTAGGCTGTCTGAGGATAGAGGAAAGAAGGACAGGAGTAAAGATGTAACTCTGTCTTTTGACATGAGTCCTAGAAACCCCTCAGAGAAGTATTGCAATTCAGCTTAAAGTCCCTCAAAGAATGGAGGGCGGAGTAAGCTCTCTCTGTAGTGTATTTGCTTATTTTTCCATTTTACTGGGAACATACTACATATGTATGACCATGAGTATGCACATTCAATCACTAGAAGCAAACATTATGGTCAGCTTCTCCTTCACAGACTTTATGGAAACAGGGACCTTGAAAGTCAAGAGGCAGTGAAGCAATTTCATTTCTAAATAAAGTTCCCAGGTAAGGGCCTGACTCTGCATTTCTGAGGCAACTTGACTTTGCAGGAGTTTGGAAGTTGAAACTTTGTGGGTTTTTGTGGGGGGGAGGGGTGATGAATTATTTATTATTTATTAAGCAACTACTATGCACCAGGTTCTGTACCAACTACTGGCGATACAAAGACAGGCAAAAAAGACAGTCCCTGATCTCAAGGAGCTCACAGTATCATGGGGGAGATAACATGAAAATATGTGCCAACAAGGTGTACATGAGATAGATTGGAGAACGCTAACTACTAAGAAACATGCTGTAGTTGAGTCAGGAATGGAGAGTGAACAGCATGATGATTGGGCCTTCTCATGATGTGGACATTCCAGACAGGGCCTCATGGATCATTTGGCTTCAAGAGGGTGTCATAGGAGGTTAGTAGGCAGCCTCAGTGTAGGTGGGGTCCAGACAATGAATCACCAGTCATTGAGTGGAGCAGATGGAAGGGTGAGCTAGCCTAGTGCCCTGAAGAAATTAAGAGAACTAGAGGCAAGGTCTCCAGCTTAGCTAGCTCTTTTTTGGAGAATTCGTGGGAAGATGAGGATGAGAATCTCAGGTGGTTAGTTGTAGAATGATGGCAATCCCATTGACTTTTTGTTAGAACTATTCAGCTATGGCAGCAGAGTGTGTGTGTGTGTGTATGTGTGTTTGCTTGCTTTCAAAATACACTTGACTCTTATTAAAAGCTTTTCCTGTGTGTGGGTCTCTTACACTTAAAAATAAATCTTGAATCTCAAAAACTAAAAAAGGTTTTGTTTGTTGGCAGAAAGGGTTCAGAAGGAAATTTAGAGCTGATTTAATTCAACCTCCTTTAATAGATTAAGTAAGTTAGTGTTATTTATATAGAAGTCAAGGAGGCTGGGTGGGGTAAAGAGCCAGCCCATTTCCCCTATTCCACCCTCTCTCTCCACTGTAGAGAAGAGGGAAGGTCTCTTCTTTTAACCAGTGGAGGAGGGGTAGCAATTAAGGGACCACTCAGAGTTTACCATTCATATTAAAATGCAAAATCTTTGCAATCTAACTACTATGTGGCCAGAAACAGGAAGGGCAGATCTGAGTATGCTATATGGAGGGGGTGCTACACTCATAGCAATGAAAAAGACATGGAACAAAGGAAGGTCCCATGAGAAGGTGGAGTGGATGATGAGGCAGGACTCCTTGCAAATCATCTCCTTCCCAGTCTGTCCAAACAGCTGAGGTCCTTGCCATTGATCACTGTTTCAGGGCACCAGAAGGCAGATGTTTCCCTGTTACCTGGGAGGGGAAACCCATTAAGTTGTTATTAGCAATTAGCACCTAACCTCAAAGTAGTTGATCAGTTTCCTAGCAGAAAGTCTGAAGGAATAAGAAAAATGACCTGCCACTTTTGTAGCAAGGAGAGAAAATGAAACCCTTGCCAGTGCGGGGGTGCTACCCTGAAAGCTTCACAAATTTGTGTGTCATCCTTGTACAGGGGCCCTGCTAATCTCTGTAGCATTCCAATTTTAGCATATGCGTTGCCAATGCAAGCCCTGACTGTTTTGTCCTGCCACTGACTTTGATGCCTCTGGAAGAGAGAGTGAGGCTAGTGATTTTGTGCAATGTTGCCTCACTTAAATACAATTCACACCAGAGTCAAGACATTACCCTGTGATGTCATTGATCCTCTTTGAAATGAAGGATGAACAACAGCTCCCCTGAATGTGGTAGGGTACTCTGACCACCCAGAGGTGAACATGAGGACCCCAGGAGGGTAGGAGAACAAAGGCAAAGGGCTGGTCAGTGGTACAGGGATGCAAGGATGCTGAAGAAAAAATTCCCTGTCTCACAATCGGGTCTGGCTAAAGGTACTAAGAGAAGTTTCCATTTGGACCAATTTGAACTTGACTGCTTTATTTGCAAAGAGAGGCATGTTCTGTAGTGTCTTTGAAGACATGCTGTGGTTTAGCTTGAGGGAGACAGGGAGAGCATACAAGAACAATAGCCCCAGCACACTTATGCAATGCTCATCAGGAAATCCCTTTCTGTGACCCTAAAGCTGTGAGAAGCTAGCTCCCTGCATCCTGCTACCCAGTTTAGGCCATCCTTCATCAGCTTCACACCAAGGGTTGGCATTACGGTAACAGCTGGACCACAGCTGAGAACAATGGTGAGTATCAATGTACAGTATTTATAGCCCAAGGTGTCCATTGCCTTAATATCAAGGCATTTGGAGAAATGTTTTATTTTCTCTTCCTGTGGATTTTAGGACTCATAGCACTTTAGAAATGGTAAACTGTCTAAAAAAGGCACATTTCCCTTGCCTTATTTCAGTGGATTTTTCTTGTTGTTCAGTTGTTTCAGGCATGTCTGACTCTCCACGACCCCATTTAGGGTTTTCTTGGCCAAGATACTGGAGTTATTTGTCACTTCCTTCTCCAGCTCATTTTACAGATGAGGAAACTGAGGCCAACAGGGTTAAGGGACTTGCCCAGAGTCACACAGCTAGTAAGTGTCTGAGGGCAGGTTTGAACTCAGAAGAGGAGTCTTCCTGATTCTAGACTTGGCACTCTATCCACTGTGCCATCTCGCTGTCCTATCTCAGTGAATGAAAGTTACTAAAATCTTAGGTACCCTTTATAATGGTGAAGGTAAGAATTCTTTACTCCTTTATTACAAAGAGCCAAAGTAATAAGGTCTAATTTATACTCTACTGGTGGAGAAGGAGTCTAGGAAAGAAAGTGATCCACTTGAGTAAATTTTCAAATAAGTGAAACATCTCTTTAAATGGCGGTTGAATTGTTTTCATTCATTACTTCATTCATTCACTTATTCAATATACATGTAAGTGTTGGGAACACAAGGATAAACAAATTAAGAGGAATTACCCTTAAGGAAATAAAATTACATCATAGGCATATCCCAAGCAGTATCTTTAATGATTTCCACAGAATGTCATATTAAATTAACAAATGTTATATAAGGCAGATAGATTCATAGAAAAGGGACTTAGTAAAATGAAGGTAGCAGGGTGGGAGTTACTTAGCCAGTGGGAGGGGAAACAGGGTCTGAGTTGGTCTCATCTAATGACAGTCACTAGGGTTTGCAAAGTAATGCTGGGGTCTAGTCAAACAGACTTACTGCTATTTTAACAGTGTTATTGTGGAGGTAGTCCCCAGCATTTTCCTTCCTTCTCTGAGGTAGCCAGGGCATGCAGCAGATAGAGCACAGGGTCTAGAGTCAGGAAGATATGAGTTCAAATCTGACCTTAGACACTTACTAGCTTTGTTAACCCCGGCAAACTCTTTGCCTCCATTTCTTCAACTGTAAAATAGGGATAAAAATGGCACCTACCTCGCAGGATTGTTGTGAGGGTGAAGAGAGATAACATTTACAGTGTTTAACATAGTGCTAGCACACAGTAAGTGCTTATTCAGTGCATATCTCCTTCATTCCTTATTAGAGCCTTTTGAACGTAATGATATTTTCATCACAATTCAAGATAATTTTTTATGAACGTTAGGTATTGTGCCATGCTATGGTAGAGTGAAGGTTTCTAGATGTTTATAGGTTCCTATATAGGTGAAATAGTGGAGAGATACTGTCAGTAATACCTGCATTCAAATCCCACTTCTAACACTTCATAGTGTCATAGTGAGCTCTCTCTGAGCCTCAGTTTCCTTTTCTGCATTGATGATAATACTCATAATACCTAACTTAAAGAGCTGTTATGAGGCTATTATAAATAAGACAATGTATGCAAAGTGTTTTGCAAACTTTAAGCCTGATGTAACTGTTATTTATTACTAAATGTCCTGAATTTCAGGAGCATATATGGGCGGCTGGGCTTTTTTTCTTCTTTTCATTTCTTCTTGTCATCTGACTCTTCTTGTTGCTACAAATCTGTATTCTTCTAGCAGCTCCCCCACCCACTACTGTATCAACATCAACTTTTAATCTTCTGATAACAGTCTTGTTAAATCAGCAACATTACTTGACAACCATTGTAAGCCAACAAATTCCTGATAAAGACTGAGAATAGTCCCATACTTCTTCCTCCTCAATAACGTACATGCTTGGACTTTGTGGCAGTTATTTCTCTCATTACTCAGAGGTCATTTTCACTTATATCTGGGTTTTTAACAGTATATCTTTCGTTGTGATATCTAACTGTTTAATTGTTTTATACAGAGTAATGTTGACTTTTCTGCTTTCAGTTTCTTAAATCCTTTCGTTAATATTAATCATTGGGTTATTGAGTTCAGTTGGTTATCATGTTGTATTAATGACAGCAAAGCTGTGCATACCGTTGCTTTATAGGCCACTTAACTTCTCATAATTCATGTTTAATCCATACCAGTATCTTCTGGTCCCATGGTGCTGGTGACAGGGTGGAGACTGAGCAAGGGAGTGTGGATGGGTCAGTGTGAATCCCTCACCACTGTCATACCACCAATTTGTCATGTATAATGGAAAGCATGACATAACAGCACACTACATTGTTCCAAAGAGAAGCAGGAATTAGAAAGGCCCTTGTACTGCTCTTTCTGACCCTTTCTCACTGTGTGACTACATACAAATCCCTGAAGATCTTTGAATTTCAGTCAACTTTTTATGACAATAAGTTACAGGTGAGTTACAATTATAACATTACTGTCCTTGAATCTCCCTTGGATTTCCAGGAGATGAAACCTTTGTTTCATAGCAGATGTGGCATCCTCACTATTATTTTGCCCTGTGGTTCTGTGTAAAGATTCTCCTTTTCTAATTATCAAAGAGACTGAGCCTGAGGGAGCTAACTGCCCAAGGAGGCCAGAGGATTGGTGAAAGCTAGAAATAAAATTGAGGCCCTCAAACTTCAGACCATCTCTCTTTCTGTAAATCAGTGTTTCTCATACTGCTTCTCACAGGATCCTATAGTCCCTAGAGACCTTTCCAAATTACATAAGGCAAGTTTCATTTAATTAGAAGATCACTCCATTATCTCTAGGTCCTGCCCTGCATAACATTAATGTTTGGGTTTTCTGGGGACAAAAAATAATGCCTAAGTATTCCATAATCTCCAACTTTGCAAACTGCATATGGAAACTAACATCTGATTTCCTTTATTTGAGTTTGTTTATGAAGGCTGAGATGTAAAGAAATAATTCTCTTCATTAAAAAAAATAATGAGGTTTGGAAAAAAAAGATTATCTCATTTGAATCTTCTCATAAAAGTTTGGCATAAATAAGGGTTTAATAAATGCTTATTGACTGACTGACAGGTGTTTTATACAAGTATTGCCATTCTTATCTTAGTAATGAGGAAGGTGATGCTTCAAAAAATTGTCCTTTGTCTTCAAGTTAACGTCAGAGGCAAGATTTGAACCCATATCTCTCCTGAGCCCAGTCTATTATGCTTTTTACCATGTCAAGCGACATTTCCCTTTACTTTAAACAGGGATGTCGCTGTCATGGGTACTCCCTCTAAGGGTGCAGATTGCAATCCGGGCAAGTCTTCTCACCCTCTGTGGCCTTCATTCCAGTCACATTATAAAACTGTCACAGAGAATCCATGCATTGCAGTTCCCCTAATTCAAAGGTCCCTAACCTTAAGTTTGTCACTTAAAAATACCAAGAACTATATTTGATATTTATATGTACTTTTATATATTACATTTACATATTTTGTTTTCAGTCATATTGCACTTAAAAACATTATTCTGAGGAGTCCATAAGCTTCACTAGACTGCCAAAGGTGAATCTCCTGCTGAAGATCTCTTGATAAAACATTGATATGAACAGAATATTTTTAGGCTATCAGTTATCCCTTGGTGTAACCCTAACCCTCCCTCCCTCCCTCCCTCCCTCTCTTCCTTCCTTCCTTCCTTTCTTCCTTCCTTCCTTCCTTCCTTCCTTCCTTCCTTTCTTTCTTTCTTTCTTTCTTTCTTTCTTTCTTTCTTTCTTTCTTTCTTTCTTTCTTTCTTTCTTTCTTTCTTTCTTTCTTTCTTTCTTTCTTTCTTTTCTTTCTTTCTTTCTTTCTTTCTTTCCTCCCTTCTTTCCATCTTTCTTCTTGCCCAGGGGTCACATAGCTAGTAAGTGTCTGAGGCTACATTTGAACTCAGGTCCTCCTGACTCCAGGACTAGGACTCTATCCACTGTGCCACCTACCTGCCCCTCCCTTTAAACTTTTTCAGAGAGGAAATTTCAGAGACCATATTATTTTTACAATGCTTCCCTGACCTGATTTAAAGGATTTATGTCCATGAGCTCAGTTTTTATTTTCTTTTTGTTTTCAAAGTCTCTTGGCAAAAGCTGCTGATAGTTATGTCAATTATGTTCAGTTATTATGATTCTTGTCCTGGGACTATGTCACTAAGAGATTTCCCATTAGCCTAATTATTATAAGTTTTTAACAACCACCTAACCAATTAAACAACCAGTATTTATTAAGTATCTATTATGTGCCAGGCACTGTTCTATGTGTTCAGGGTATAAATACAAAGAAGAAAGAAAAAAAAATCCCTACTTTCAATGGGCTTATACTCTAAAGGAGACCAGTGCATATAAAAATGTGTGTATATGCACATATACATATATATAGTTCATAAATATAAAGTTAATAAATTCTAATATATACAAAGTAGTTTGGGAGGGAGGACACTAGCAATTTGTTTGATCAGAAAGGTTTCATGAAAAATATGGTACCTGAACTATGTCTCAAAGGAAGAGAGGGACTCTACCCAGCTGAGATAAGAAGGGATAGCATTCTGGGGTGAGGGATGGTGAAAAAGCATGGAGATGTTTATGGAGTGATATGTGTGAGGAAAAGAGAAAAGGACAATTTTGCTGGATCACAAAATGTGGAAGGAAGAGTAATATCCAATTAGACCGGAAAGATAAGTTAGGGTCATGTTGTATAAGGCTTTAAAAGCTAAATAGAATAATTTATACTGGATCTTAGAGGAAAAAGAAAGCCATTAGAGGTAGTTGAGTAGAGGAGCCAAGTTGTTGGATGTACACTTTGGCAAGAAAAAAAATTGCTTTGGCAGCAGTATATAGGTTGGACTAGAGTGGAGAGAGACTGATGAAGGGATGTCAGTTAGGATATTGGTACACTGATTTAGGAAAGGGGTGAAGAGGACCTGAGCTAAAATAGTATCTGTGAGTAAAAAGAAGGGTTTGGATACAAGAAATGTTATGAAGGTAGCAATAGCAAAATTTGGCAACTGATCATATATGTGGAGTGAGGGAGAGTGAAGAGGCAAAGACAGTACCAAGATTACAAACTTGAGACACTACAAAGATGGTGGTTCCTTTGAGAGTGATCAGGGGGCTTGGTAGAGTGGAAGGTTTAAAGGGAAAGATAAGGAATTCAGCTTTAAGCGTGTCCAGTTTAAGATATCTCTAGGACGTCCAATAGGAAATTGGTGACTTGGGACTGAAGCTGAGGGGTGAAACTGGTGTTGGATATGTAGATTTGGGAAGCATCTGCAATGGGATGACAATTAAACCCTTGTGAGCTAATAAAGTTAGGATAAAGGGATAAGAGAAAAATTCCAGGACAGATCCTTGTAGAGTTAGTTTTTGTGACCATATGATCAGTTACCATGAAGAGCAATGTGTGTTCTGTTGTTTGGTTTTATTGATTTTTATTGATATGTGGAAATGAGGGAGAGAAAACTCCCTCTCCCAGTGCAGATTAGATAGGCACATATTACAGAACTCTCAGTTGTGGGGGCTTTGGATTTGCCCAGGATTAGACAACCACTGTGGTCAGAGGTAGGGCTTGACCCCAAGTCTTCCTGATTTGAGGCTAACTCTCCATTCCCCACATAGTGGAGTGGAAAGACTTCTAGACTAAACCCCCTTGCCCCTAGAAATCCTGGACCTCTCTGACTTCAGAGCTACACTGAAAGATGTTGCCAGGCGTATTTTTATGGTACAACTGAGGAATGCATCCAGACGATCAGCTCCTGATACCCAATTTCTTAGGCTATAAACATCACAAGATCAAACAACACTGACATTTTCTTGTGGGTTTTGATGTTTGTGACAATTGCCTTGGACAAAAGCTGTTGGTACATTTGCATGGAAATATGCTTTTATTTTCCTCTTTGTTTTCAGTGGGGACAGATTCAAAGGAAGACAGCTTTTCAAAGCTCTGGTGACTCTTTATATCCCTGGAAAAGTTCAGTTTAGTTGTCCCCAAAGCTGTGACTCCCTACTTGCCTTTTCTGTTCACTGTAGTGTCACTGATGTTTATGCTTTGCAGCAAGAATGGGAAGGCCCTTAATTCAGGAAGATAAATCACTCCCTGATTCCTGTTCTACGAGATGACAAGAACAATTACTAAGCAGCTGGTGGATTCTTTCTATTTTTCTCCTTTAGGGATACTCACTTCCTGGCCACTAATAGTGAATAGCACATACACTGGGAAGTGACCACAAGAAAGTAATCTTGAGATGACCCATCTAAAGTCTTCACCCTCTTATTCTACCCTCACAACCCAGATTACTTTGAAATAAACCACATTTGCTTTAATAAATCAGGAATCTATGATCTCACTAGTGTGAGTACTTCCTCCACCCCTACAGATCTCTTTACAACTGGATGGATGGTCTTTGAAAGATGCTATGACTGAAAAATTAATCTTTCCTCCCCTTTGACCTATGGTCAATTTGGTCATGAGTCTCAGAATTTATTAAGTTTGGTCCTAGCATAATAGACATGCTTCCATCAATCCATCTCTGGGCCTTTGTTGACTTCCCCTTCAGTTTGGTAGGCCATCCCAAAAACTGATAAAATACTTTACATTCACCCTTGCAGCTGACATGAAATTTATACTACAACATTTAGTCAGTGATTCAACGAAGCAGCAAAACATCCCAAGGGAGAGACTCCATCTTCATAGGGCATGTGTTAGATGAGAAAACTACCTCCACTGAAGACAATCAAGAGATCATCACTTCCTTTCAGATCTTGATGGAGATATCCCAGGATCCCAGCTCTAGCAATAACAGTAATTTATCCCTCCAACCCAGACTGCTATCACTTCTTTTAACTTGTACCTTTCAGCCATTCTCCAGGGGAGCACATTTTGTGGAAGATGGGCTTGACACACTGACCACCACCAATCCACTATGCCTTGGATAGTTGCTAAGCATGGTCATAGAGAGAGGGCCAGAATTGAACAGAACATTTTGTTAGTTGTTTTGTGCTCTTAAGGACCCTAAACTACTCTCTGTTGCCAAAGTTCATCTATAATCATCAATGACTGCAAAAGCAGTAAATTACTTATAAAACACTATATCCTATTAGAATATTTCATCTGTAAGAAGCCTCAGGCGACTACTTAGGGTTCTATTGGTTGGTCATCAGGTGGTACTCTAGAGTCTAGCTGGTCTAATTAATTAGACATGCTTAAAAGAATAAAGCAAAACAAAACAAAGTATACCACCACCACCAAAGCTGGGGAAGAAAATTGTTATATTTAATTAAAAAAATGAATGGCATTCAAACCTTGAACTTTACTACCTGTCTCAATGGTGCTTGCATGAAATGCCAGTTTTAGTCAGCCTTGGTTTTTCTCCTTGCATTTGGAGGCTCTAAGGATCTCGCTATATTCCTGACAATAATTTGTAGTTTATCAAATGGCTCAGTCCCTATTCCATTGAGATTCTAATCTCTGTCCCAACTTTGGGTGTTTTACTACAGGGGGCTTTACTATGGGGAAAACAAAACTGACAACGTCTACTTCAAAACTTCGGAGCAACTAGCAGTTGGTGAGGTCTGAAATATCAACTCCTCCCACCCAAAAAGGGGATGAATCTACAGTCATTTTAGTCTCAAAGGCACACAGTCGGAGGCAGTTTGTATCTTGGATGATGACATTTGCATCCAAATTTCGCTAGATCTTTAGTGACCATACCACTTAAACTCTTTCATGGATACTTTGTTTCCTAACAGGTAGCCAGATGAAGTCCTGCTAGCTACTTCACCAGAGTGCAAGCATTTTCTTGGGTTTCTTCTTAGGGTCTTCCCGCAATATCCCTCTTACCCCAAGGGACAGAATTCTCTTTTTAAAGTGCCCCATTCCACAGGGATATCAGAAGGTCAGCCCTAGGGGACTCCTTCTCCAGACTTCAGTAGAATGTGCCCACACTGAGTATCTTCCCCTTTCCTTCTTTTTCAGATCCCTTTTGTGTGTTGTCTGAATGTAAACTCCTTAAGGGCAGGGCCTGTAATTGTAACCCCAGTACTTGTTTAGCACAGTACCTGGTACACAATAAGCTCTTAATAAATGCTGGTTGCCTTGCCTTACTTGGACACAATTCAACTTTACCTTTCCAACTTTTCTCTGACACCTAATAGTGGAAGGAAAATATAGTGGCAAAGAAAAATCTGACCAAGTAGGGGATGCAGCTAAAATAGGCATCCTCCATGATGTATTTGGTTGGTAACTGGTATGGGATAGTCATGAGGCAAGAGCAAATGATGACAGATAGATAGCTTGAGTATGGTATTGGTTTTCATTCAATATTAAATCACCTCAGGGAAAGCCTCAAGCACATTGAAGACATCATCTAAATTTAGGAAGGATACGGATAAGAATAAAAAAAGAATGAAAAAGTTGAGAAGGGTTGCAGGAAAGTGTGATGTAGGGAAAGGAGCTCTAATTGTAGTCTGATGGGGGAGGGGGAGGGGTTTATGGGCAGTGCCATGGTTGTTTTGAATGAATATGTATAAGCTTGATGGGGTGATCTCCATATAAGGCCATGGGGTGATCACCATATAAGGCCATAAATGTAAGACTGCGATGTGATTGGCTCGGACTCGCTATATATTTTCTCGTGTGAGAGGGCTCTCTCTCTCTCTCCGCCATGTAACTGTTGAAGAATAAACCACCCCGCTTCACTCCTCCGCCTTCTGTCTGGTGTTTTTCCCCGTGAGGGGCCGGTGACGACCGAAGACCCGGGATGGGTAAGTGAGAGGGCCGTGGGGCTAGTCGTCTAGATCTGTTGTGAGGGCAAACGCCCGCAACAGTAGTCCCACTGTTTATGGCGTATGTGACCATGAACAGGATAGTATCATTTCCCTTAGCTTCAGTTTATCTTGAAAATTATAGGGTTGGAATTGATGAGTTCTTAACTTCCTTCTAAAGATCTACATTGATAGAAGCATACTATTTTTTACTTTATCATTCTTAGGATTTTTTGGTATGGATTTTTTGCAACATGACTAATATGGAAAAATTTTGCATGACTACACATGTGTAATCTATATAAAATTGTTTTTCAAGAAAAGAATTTGGAACTCAAAATTTTTGAAAATGAAAGTTAAAAAATTTTTGTTTATATGTAATTGAGAACAAAATTAAATTAAATTAAATGTAAAAAAAGATCTGCATTGGTAGAAGAATATCCACACTGACAAGATTATAGATCCTCTTAAGTATGGAGGAGAGGGGAAGGAAGCAAGCATTTGTTAAGTGTTTACTGTGTGCCAGACATTATACCAAGTCCTTTCAAATAATATATCATTATCTTCAAAACAACTCTGGGGGTAGGTGCTATTATGATCCCCATTTAATAGTTGAGGAAACTGAGGGAGACAGGTTAAATAACTTGATCAAGATCATATAACTAGTAGATATTTGAGGCTGGATCTGAACTCAGGTCTTCCTATCTTCAAGCCCAGTGCTCTATACCCTGTACCATCTAGCTGCCCATATACATATATATGTATATATATATATGCACACAACTATATGTATATAAGTGTAACTCTGTAACCCCCTCTGTGTGTTTGTATATATGTATATACACACACACATATATGTATACATACATATATACACATGTATATGGGATAGCAATAGGTATCCATATATGCAGAAGGGGCAGGTAGGTGGCACAGTGAATAGAGTATTATATCTGTATGTATTTTACATATGTATTATATATATATATATAATACAGAAGAGTTTAAAGTGCTGCATCAAGGAAAGACAAAATCATTTCTAGTCAATTAAGTCTTCATAAAAGTGCCATTTATACTCTTCCTAGAAAGATAACATTTTAATAGGTAGAGTATATTAGATTAGAAAGAAGAGAGCATTTTAAAAGGTGAAGTATATTATAAAAGATGGATGGGAGATAGGGTAGCATGCTTTTTATGGGGAACATTGTGAACAAAGGTGTGGAGATGGGAAAGAATGGAGTGTGTGTGTGTGTGTGTGTGTGTGTGTGTGTGTGTGTGAAAGGCACAGTGGTGCTGAATAGTCCACTTTACCTGAATCATAGCATGCATATGCAAGAGAGACTAGTATATGAAGCTGGGTCAAATAAAGAGACAGATTGTAAAGGATCTTGGATAGGAGGCCAAGGTGCTGGGTCTTTTTTATTTGGTAAATAAATTCACATTTATATAGCACTTTAAAGTTTTCAAATTGCCTTAGACATATTTTTTTATCTCAAAATACTGTGAGACAACTTGGTGGTATGGTGGATAGAGCTCTGGACCTGGAGTTGGGAAGACAAGAGTTGAAATTTGGCCTTAGACACTTACTAGCTGTGTGATCCTGCGCAAGTCACTTAACCTCTGCTTGCCTCAGTTTCCTGATCTGTAAAATGGGTAGAATAGCCCCCTACCTCCCACAATTGTTGCGAGGATCAAATGAAATGATATTTGTAAAATGCTTAACATAATGAATGGCACACAGAAGGCACTTAATAAATGCTTGTTTTCTTTCCTTTTCTGTGAGATAGGATGCTATCATAATATCCATTTTGCAGATGATGAAAATGAACCTGATAGGGGTTAATCCATTTGTTCAGCTTCATACACTTAGTAGGACATTGAGTCCAGCATTCTCTCCTTATCTCCTTGTTACTCATGGAAATTGTGAAGATTTTTGAGCAGGGGCGTTGCGATAATACCTGTGCACGAGGGCCAAACAATGTAACAGCATTCTGTAGAATGGATTGCCATTTTTTGTATCTTTATGAGGATGGATACCTAATCAGAAAACAAGAGTTGACCTCTCATGCAAGAATCAAGTTCAGTGATCTAGAAACTGTGCTTTTCATTTTGCAGTGTTTGGAACAGACTGAAAGCCGCGGATAGTTCCTTGGTGTGTTACAAGCGTTTTAGATAAATGAGAATGAATTTCCCTTGCTCCTTAGCATAAGCAAATAAGTCAGTGCACATGTGTAGGTTTTGGAGGAAAGAGAGATCCAATCTCCTGGGCATGGATTGGCAGCTAAAGTTTGTAACTCTCCTGGCAATACCAAATCTGAATCTCTGTGAAGCTGAAACAGAAGTTCTTGACTGCTCCCAAGTAGGAAATCCTGAAAAGCATGGACCTAAAAGAATTCCAGCTTCTACACCTATGGAAAAAAAATTGGATTCATAAGAATGACAATTTGTTACTATGTAAGGGGGTTTGATCCTTAAGATATGTGATTAATTTCTCACTCTTCTGCCTTTCTAAGAAGGGAAGCATTTGAATACAAGATAATTTCAATGATAATGAAAAAAAAGTTCACTTCACAATTACCTGAAATTATTTCCACAATAATTCATACAGCTTCAAGTAGGCAAAAAGGTATAATGGAAAGAGGACTGTATTTGGAGTCAAAGGGTTCTTCTAATCCTTGTTCTCCTAAACCCTATCTGTGTAGCTTCAGGAAAGTTACTTTACCTCTCTGGGCCTCACTTTCCTTCTCTCTAAAATGAAGGTACTGGACTAGATAGGTGTCAAAGCCCCTTCCCATTCCATAAGTTGTTATGTTGGTTTCTGTGATATTAAGGAAGATAGGATCACTGCCAACCTTCTCTGTTCAGTTGCCAAGTAGATTTGCTGAACAATGTCTATTCTTCAGACTAGATGTAGTTGGATGGATAACCCAGAAAGCTAGTCTATCCCTACATTTATTTTGGACAGTCACTGAGAATTGGCAAGGATCTGGGTCCAGAATTCAGTATGGGGAGGTTGGGCTTGACTGCCTTGGGGAAATTGTGTAGTCAGGGGTGGGGAACCTATGACCTCAAGGCCACTTGTGACCTTCTAGGTCCTCAGTCTTTTGACTGAATCCAAATTCAAGAGACCAAATCCCCTTAATAAAAGAATATGTTCTGTAAAACTTGGACTCAGTCAAAAGGCTGCACCCAAGCACCTAGAAGACCACATGTGGCCTTGTGGCCACAGGTTCCTCATCCCTGGTCGTGTTTTTAATGACCCAAAGCTTTCCCATGGAACAGGCCCATCTTTTAAAAAAAATTAAGCAACAGTCTTCTTCTAGTAATACCTTGTGTCAGTGAATCATGGAAAACCCTGACTTCCAAAGAATTAAAATTGAAGGTCACCTAAAGGGCAACCTTCAAGGCATTGGTCAGTGGAACAATAGTGAAGCACATGGTAGGTGTGAAAAGTCTCCAGGGCTCATATTACTGATTAAGAGTTATATAAAAGAGAAGGCATAAAAGATTTCATCAGAGAAAGTTATGATTGGAAAAGTAGGTGCTTGGGTCCTGCAGAAAGAGCAAGTGATAAGGGGTGGCCAGCCTGAATTTGCCATTGGTATACATGTCACATCAAGGGAGCTAGTGGGCAGCCTTCACCATGGCAGGTGGGTCCCATTTGGAGAATTTACAGGATATCATGAATGAGGTTGGCCCAGGCTAAAAAGGAGTAGATGGATTGTGAACTGCATTGTTAGAGAGCATATCCATAGCAATGAGACCACATATCCATTGAAATTTCAGTGGATCAAAGATTGCAGCATCATAGGATGATGCTACAGGTAGAACGTATCTCAGAGGGCAATCTAGTCCAGCACTCTCATTTCATATATATATATCTTATTTTATAAATGTCCTGCAGACATTAAGTGATCCAAGCAAGGTCACACAAGGAGTAAGCATCACGTATAGAATCTGAACCCAAATCCTATGCCTCCAGAGTTAGAAGTCAGGGCCATGAGATATCAGTGAAGGAGAATATTGAATGCTTCCCTTGTTTTTTTTTTTATTATTCTGCTAGTCCCAAAAGGAAAAACAGTATATTCCAACAGCCTTGGAATTTAATTTTATCACATAGCTGAAGATGAGCATCATTTGTAGGACTTGGGTTAGGCTTTGATCAAATGAGAAAGACCTCCCACAGAGACATTCATGGCTCTTAACCTCGGAGGAATCTGCTAGAGAATGTGATGTTCTCTTTTTTAAAACCACATACTTGGAAATTATTAGGGGACAAATGCGAAATGTGAATTACATTCTCTCAGCCTCTTTGCTGCAGTTCAAATTTGGATATGTTAATTGGGTAAACATAGATTGATTTTATTAAACTGAGAAAGGAACACTGTCTCCTATGACTGGAATCCACGACCTCTGCTCGGCAAGTATCTAATACCTTGCAAAGTTATTTGTCAGAAAACCCAGGTTAGCTGAGGGTTCTGCATGACTGAATCTGGTAAACATCTGGAAATCCAGGTGCCTGCCATTTAAAATGTCTGGCATAGAAGTGTTCCTTCATCATATTAGCCTGTCACATTATTATTTTGCTTAATGATACTGTCATTATCACATTCACTTGAGTGACAAAATGCCAGATTCATGATCATCAATTTTCTGCTTTTCCCTTCCAAATCAGAGGGCTTTTTTATCCATTGAATTAGTACAGTTAACTAGTGCAGCACAGAGAATGGTGTTTTAGCTGTGATATTTAGAAATTATATGACATCCTAGGCCACTCCTGTAATTCATGTATTAAATTTAGCTGTGCTACCAAGATATAGCCATTTAAACTGGAATCATCCTGAATGTAATTATAAATATCAAGACAAATATTTAAATGTGAAAATTTAAGCATAAAAATGACTAGCCAAAGTAAATGTAATTTAGAATGGAAGGTTAAAATAATAATTCATAGGCTATCAACTTACTGTCTATTAACCTGTAAAAAGCTCAATTAAATTTACCACTATCTTGATTCAACGTTTAAAATTAGTTCTTCATCTGCTTCCAATGGTATTTTGACCACATGAAAATACTTCTACGAATAAGCCTCATGGAAATCACATGATAAACTGGGCTGTTGGTTGAAAAAGTTCTCTAATTATTAAGCAGATAGTTTGTGAAGACTTAGTAAAAACAAATGGAGCTTAAAGTTTTTGTGGCTTCATGTCATATTTAATCCAATTAATATCATCCAACCCTTCTTTCTGACCCACCCCCACTTCTTCTGATAGGGCACGTTGCAAACATCTGGTACAATATGTATTTCTTTTGTGCTTGCAACCATTCTAGCAATAATAATGCATGTTACGTCAGGATTACAAAGCATTTTTTTTACAACAACCTTGAAACATAGATTAATGAAAGTTGTATTATCCCCATGTTACAGATGAGGAAACTAAAGCCCTGAACAGTTAATGTGACTTGTCTAAGGTCACATAGCAAGAAAATGGGCAAAGTAAAGATTTGAATCCAGATCCATGGACTCCAAGGCAAGTTTTCTTTCCATTCAAAATGTTACCTTTCCCCCTGTGCTAAAGAGGTAAGGAAAATGGAATCAAACAACTTCTACAGTAGAAAGCAATTGTTCTCAGGGAATAGATGGGTGGCTATTTTGAGGTGTCAGAGCTTTAAGGATCCAAGGTTTAAATATCACTGATAAATGTTGACTCTGACAATTTTATATCTAATATATTAGAACACTTGATCAAGAATACATATAAAACAATGTCCACTGTTTTTTCTTTAATTGTTGACATAACATCCAAGTTAATGGAACTAAGATATACATTCTGATATATCTATGGAATCCAAAAAAGGGGATTATTATGAAGTATCACTTTATGGGTAAGATAAAAGATTCGACTCTCTGGAAATGTTTCCTTTCTCCATTACAATGGAAAAGGCTCTTTTCTATAACCTAGGATTCAATTCACCTTAGGGTTTTTTCAGTATTTCCATTCCAAGTGAACAGTTTTGACCCACATCATCTCATTGAAAAGATTTTTCCCTTTCAATTAAATTAAAATTGTTCTCTTTCTACTGAGCAGTCATTAAAGCTGGAGTCAAGGAAATGATATAGCTAACTTCAAAATTGGAGCTATTCTTCTCTGTGTGGTGCCACCCAATGCCAAAACAAAACAAAATATTTTATTGAGTACCAGGAATCATGTTAGGTGATGTGGGAGTGTACAAACAAAATACAAGATATTATTGAATTTTAGTTCCATAGCTAACACATTAGATCACAGAGTCAGGATCCAAAAGAATCTTGACAGCCTAGAACATTGTCTTGAATCTAATAAGATGGAATTCAATAGGGATAAATGAAAAAGTCTTACACTTAGATACAAAAAACTCAACCTCCTAAATATAATATGTAGAAGACACAGACACTTATCTGGAAAAGACCTGGTTCTTTTTTTTTTTAGAGGATTGTAAGCTGAATGAGAGCCAATTGTCTGGCAGCCCAAAACACCAACCCAAACTTAGGCTGCATTAAGAGGGTTATAACTTTCAGGAATAGGGAGGTGAAAGTCCAGTTGTACTCTGTCTTGTCGCTGCCATCATCAAAATCCATCTGGAGTTTTGCATTTTATTCTGGGTGCCATGCCAAGAACATTGGTCAATTAGAGGGCAACTAAGAAAGTGAAGGACCTCTAAGGGTCAGTTGAAGGGTGTGGATATGCTTCACTTGTAGAAGACTCAGGGTCACATGATAGCTATCTCCAAGTATTTTAAGGGCTGTGATGTGGAGGAAGGATTAGATTTATTCTGTTTGCCCCCAGAGGCTGAACTGGGAGCAATGGGTGAATGTTACTTAATGTTAGGGGGGAAAAAGTCCCTAAAAATTGCAGGTGGAGGTATGGGAAAACAGAAACTTTACAGCACCATTGGTGGAACAGTGACTTGAAGGTATCCAGGATAGGGTAATAAATAATGTCTGATAATGAAGAATGTAAAAGGGTTTTTTTAAGTCTACTGAATTTGATGAAAAGCAGGTGGTAGCATTAAAACCCTTGGCACAAGAGTATCAATAGTACAGTAAGGAAAGTCACACGAGGTTGAGAAGATGTGATGAGGAAATGGGGTCAGTGAGTGAATGTTGACTTTTTTTTTTTTAGAATTTATAATGGAAGAGAAGAGAAATTGGGTGATAACTTGAGGGGACACAGGTACTAAGAGACAAAATTAGAATTAAAACTCAGATTTCATGATTATAAGTCCATTTTTTCTCTCCATTTTCCATCAGTGGTTCTATTTCACAGAACATCATGTCTGTGTTTGGCATGCCCTCATCGCTCCTCTTCTCCCTTCTCAGCTTCCTTTTCTGTGTTCTCTTCCCCCCAATATATTGTAAACTCCCTGAGGGCAACAACTGTCTTTCTTTGTTTTTCTTATTTGTATCCCTAGAGCTTAGCATAGTGCCTGGCATATGTTGTTCAGTCACGCCTGCCCCTTTGTGACCCCATCCCCACCATCTCTCAAAGTCTGTCCAAATTCATGTTTGTTATTTCCATGATACTAAATAAATATTTATTCAATTACACTGAATTGAATCAATTCAGCATGCCAATTCCATCACTCCTTTTATTAAACCACACTGTCTCCCACTGTGTATATTGTTGGTTGATTATTAAAAGGGGCATTTGATGCAGTAGAGCAAATTCATCCTTCCCTAATGAGAGGTCTCTTGTTTATATGTTAAGATCATATAAGATTTATGGTAAAAGACAACAGACTTAACTTTGTTTGGGAAGACCTTGTGGTTATTCATATGAAGAGGAATAAAATGGAGACAAATACTTTCCAAATGTTCTGCTGCTCTCATGAAGGATGTCCGGAATGGGGTCCAAATGGAAGAGGGATTACTTAATAGAGAGCAAGATCTCCCAGAGGACGGTGCCAGCGTTTGCCTGTTCTGTCTGTCAAAAAAGGGCAAAGAGAATGGTCTTCTTCAATAATCACATTTCCATGCTATCTTTTAAAAATCCTCACTTTGTGTCTGACCTTGAGCTCCAGAGGAAGAGTATGGGCCAGTGAATGTGGAAAAGGGACAAGTGTCCCTGTTGGAGTAGGGTGGCAGTGCTGAACACACACGGAAGGTTGCCAAGGCAGAGAACTAAGAATTGCTACTTTTAGCTGCCAGGGCCTTTTAAATAGTACAGCTGACCTATAACACCTGGGTTTCTTTGAAAGGCCTGGTATATCTCTGCCTTACAGTTATCTACTCTGTGTCAGGACAAACATCCCAGTTCAGTTTCTGCAATCGGTAAACATAATTTCTTCTCATTTCCTATTCATTTCCTTAAGCCTTGGGGGTGTGGCTCAGGTCTCTTCCTTTCAGAAAATCTCCCTGCTGATGTCCAGCTGCAGGTATCTAAATAAACACAATCCATACATGCCCTTTGTGATCTGAAAGGGACTGAGGTGAGAGTCACTGCCCCGGCAGCTGCTTACAAAAGAACAAAACCAAATGAGTCTACAAATTAAGCCTTCCCGAAAATAGTTGGCATAAAACGTCAGAGAGTCCACTGACTCCTGGCTTTGCTTTCTTCTTTGTCCTGTAAGGCTATAAGATCCTCAGGAGTCTATCTTTAAAAGTCTTCTGGGGGAGGGGGAAAGGGAGGAGACTTTGTAGGAAAGTTGCTTCCTTGAAAGTTGTTAGAGTTTAAATAGTAGGATGTTGACTCTCTCCCATTTTTGTGGATTAGTAATACCTGCAAATTAACAGTATCTTTATTTTAACATCAAATATATAAGGGCCCCAGGCTTAGTACTTTGTAAAACCCTAATTAAATCTGGTTCCTAAAGGCTTGGGACATACAGGTTCTTCAGGACCCAGGAATAGAAAATCCAGCACACTTGGCAATTTTATTCATCTTTTGTTGTTGTTCAGTCATGTTCAACTCTTTGACCCATTTTAGGGTTTTCTTGGCAAAGATATTGAAGTGGTTGCCATATCCTTCTCCAGCTTATTTACAGACAAGAAACCAAGGCAAATAGGGTTAAGTAACTTGCCCAGGGTCACATAGCTAATAAATGTCTGAGGCTGGATTTGAACTCATGAAGATGAGTCTTCTGATTCCAAGCTTAATGCTCTAAACTTAGCACTTGCTTATTGCTTTATGAAAGATAATAATATGTGGAGAAGACAGCTTTTTTGATTTTGTTTTAAATCCAGCTGATGCTTTCTGACTTCTCTTGGATTTAGATGGTCAGATGCCCTGGTATAGGGCACAGAGAGACAAAAAAGATGGCTTGACTCTCCCACTGGGATAGGGAATCAGGAATGGCTTTCTTATTTGAAGGGCAATTGTGCTAAATTCAGGCAACTAGTATGGATTAATTTCCTTCCATTCATCTGGACACAGGCTGTAGTGCCTCCAGGCTTTCTCACCCCCTATGGAGAGTAGAACAGTATCCCAGCAACTCTAGTTATGCCAGAATGATGTGGCTATCTCTCACTGCCACCCTTATCTCCCTTACAAAATGTAGTTGAACAGTTGGCTCAGGATTACACAGAAGCAGGATTACAACTCAGCTTCTGATCTTATTTAGCTCATAAAGACAAATTACTTCCCTTACTGTGCCAATATGACTGCATCTGTGTCACTGTCATCACTATAGCTGACATTTATATAGCTCAGATTTGCCAAGTGTTTTATATGCATGATGTCTTTTGCTCCTTAAAACAATGCTGTGAGGTAGGCAGTATAAGTGGTTTTATCCCCATTTTGCAGATAGGAAGCCTGGGACCCTGGTCTTTTTGTAGAATGAATAGCCTACATGGGAAATAATAGATATTATATTTTTCAGAACTAAAACTAGAACCAGAGTTGTGCCTCAGATACCAACATGGTACAGAGTGGGAGAGGACACCCAAAGAAGTGGAAACAGCAATTCTTCATCCCACTAGGGGTGCTTTCTTTCTAGTCAACCCCTATTTCTGGGTAGCTACCCTCTTTCTGAGTACCTAGGCTGCTAAACTCCTCAGGGTTCCTTGGCTTATGCTTTCTTTCCATCATTATAGGATGGAATCCACCCTATGTTCTACCCACCTGGAGTGCCTGGCATGGGGGCCATTATGGACAACTAATATAGGCTTAGAGGATCAGCAAAAAAAGCACTGCCACCTCACCCTCAGCCTCATAGTAAATGCAACCCTAGGCTATTTTCAATCACTATCTGACCTCTAGCCTTCCTTTCCAGTGCATCCTCCATAACCATCCTCTCTTGTGGTGTAGAATAGAGATCACTGGCTTTAGAGGACCACCATTTGAATCTTGACTCTGTTCTTGACTACTTGTGTGCCCTTAGGCAGATTTCATCCCCTCTCTGGGCTTCAGTTTTCTTATTGTCCTCCATCTTTTGAAAACCCTGGGCTTCCAGTTTCTCAGCCTCCTCAACTCCCATGACCAACACCTCCAACTGACCCCACCCAAGCATAGGAGTTGTGATGCCTCATACATCCTACCACCCAATTCAACGAAATTTGAGCCAGCTGCCAGGATTCCTAGTTACTACTCCTGAAACTTTTTTTTGCAGCATTTTTAAAAAGAAAAAAGGTCAATTTAGTGTGCTATGTAGTAGGAAAATGCTATGGCATTAAAAATATATATATTTATTTTTTGTTTTTAACATTAATTTCCACAAGATTTTGAGTTATAATTTTTTCTCCCCATCTTTCCCCTACCCCACCCCAAAATAGCAAGTCTACTGAATACCCCTTCCCCAAATATGTTCTCTCTTATATCCTCCCCCATCACTCCCCTAACTTTCTAGTGGGGCAAGATGGTTTTTTTATACCCCAGTGCCTGTATATCTTATTTGCCAGCTACATGTAAAAAACATTTTTTTAAACATTTGTTTTTAAAACTTTGAGTTCCAGATTTTTTGCTTTCTTCCCTCCTTATCTGCACTCTCTTCTATCATCCCCTTCACTCTATCTATCCCCTTCTCCCCTACTTTCCTGTAGGGTAAGCTACCCAATTAAGTGTATATGTTATTTCCTCCTTAACCCAAATTCAATGAGAATAAGGTTGTCCCATTCCCTTTCACCTTCCTGCTCTTCCCTTCCATTGTAACAGTTTTCTCTTGCCTCTTTTATTTGAGATAATTTACCCTAACCTATCTCTCCCTTTCTCCATCTCCCAATAAATTACTCTCTCACCTCTTAATTTTATTTTTTAGATGTCATCCCTTCATATTCAAATCATCCTGTGCCCTCTGGCTATGTATACAAGATCTTACATATGCCCATACTTACATATATATTTATATACACATACATAGATATATATTTATACATATATATGTATACACATATATATTCCCTTCAACTATCCTCATAGTGAGAAAAATCTTATGATTTACAATTATCATTTTTCCATGTAGGAGTATAAATAGTTCAAATTTAATAAGTTCCTTATGATTTCTTTTTCCTGTTTACCTTCTCATGCTTCTTGTATTTGAAAGTCAAATTTTCTGTTCAGCTCCAGTTTTTTCATCAAGAATGCTTGAAAATTCTCAATTTTATTGAATGACCATATTTTCCCATGTAGCATTATACTCAGTTTTGCTGGGTAGGTGATTTTTGGTTTTAATCCTAGCTCCTTTGACTTCTGGAATATCATATTCCAAGCCCTTCAGTCCCTTAATGTAGAAGCTGCTAGGTCTTGTGTTATTCTGATTGTGTTTCCATGATTCTCAAATTGTTTCTTCCTGACTGCTTTCAGTATTTTCTCCTTAACCTGGGAACTCCAGAATTTGGCTATAATATTCCTAGGACTTTTCTTTTTGGGATCTTTTTAAAGAGGCAATTTGTGAATTCTTTCAATTTCTATTTTGCCCTCTGGTTCTAGAATATCAGAGCAGTTTTGCTTGATAATTTCTTGAAAAATGGTGTCTAGGCTCTTTTTGTGATCAAGGCTTTCATGTAGTCCAATAATTTTTAAATGATCTCTCCTGGATCTATTTCCCAGGTCAGTGTTTTTTCCAATAAGATATTTCACATTGCCTTCTATTTTTTCATTTGTTTGGCTCTGTTTTATAGTATATTGATTTCTCATAAAATCATTAGCTTCTAATTGTTGCAATCTAATTTTGAAGGAGTTATTCTCTTCAGTGAGTTTTTGAAATTCCTTTTCCATCGGCAAATTCAGCTTTTTAAATCATTCTTCTCCTCACTGGCTTTTTCGGCCTCTTTTTCCATTTGAATTAGTATATTTTTAAGGTGTTCGTTTCTCCAATGTATTTTTTGGGTCCCCTTTAGCAGGCTGTTGACTTGATTTTCATTAATTTCTTGCATCATTCTCATTTCTCTTCCCAATTTTTCCTCCACTTCTCTTACTTGATTTTCAAACTCCTTCTTGAGCTCCTCCATGGCCTGTAACCAATTCATATTTTTCTAGGAAGCTTTTGGTGCAGGAATTCTGACTTTGATGTCTTCCTCCTGCTCCATGCCTTGATTCTTTTTGTCCCCAAAAAAGGATTCCACAGTCTGTTTGTGCTTCCTCTGCTTGCTCATATTGCCAGCCAATTACTTGACTTTTGAGCTCTTTGCCATGGTAGAACTCTGTTTCCAAAATGGAAAGAGCCTTATTCAAATTGCTGGGGTTTTCACAGCTACTGGAGATATTAGGATGGCACTCTCTCTACAGTCCCCACAAGCTCTGGCTCCCTGGCCACACACCCCAGGACCACCACCCAAGAGAGCCATCCATATCCAAACAGATCAAAGCAAGAGCAATTACCCTCTGAATGGTTGCTTGGTCCCCCTATGATCTGTAGTCCAGGAGCTCTGGAAACAGCCAAGTGGCATAGCTGCTGCACCTCCAGACACTTCTTGCCTTGGAGGCTGGGGCTGGACCATACTCTTCCATCCAACAGAGTTCCACAGTGACCTTTTTCTTTGTCTTTGGTGTTTATGGGTTGAGAAGTCTGGAAACTGCCACAGCTGCTGGTGATTCACTCTCCTGAAGTCTGCTCTGGCAGCTGCTGGTTGCTGGTCTGGGCTGCTGGTCAGGACCATCCTGGGGCCAGAACCATGTGGCTCATTCGAGACTGTGCTCAGCTCCCAGCTCAGTGTGATAGACCCTTCCTGTTGGCCTGCCAGGCTGCCTGGGAGATTTGTTTCTCTCTGTCACTTTCTGGGTTCTGTAGCTCTAAATTTTGTTTAGAGTCATTTTTTTACATGTATTGGAAGTGATTGGAGCGAGAGCTCAAGCCAAGTTTGTGCTTCTGCTCCACCATCTTGGCTCCGTCCCGCTATGGTATTTTGTTGTTGAGTCTTTTCAGTCATTTCTGATTCTTGCTGACCCTTTTTGGGGTTTTCTTGGCAAAGATACTGAAGTGGTTTGCCATTTCTTCTTCTAGCTTATTTTGCAGATGAGGAAACTGAGGCAAACGGGGGTAAGTGACTCACACAGGGTCACACAGCTACTAGGTGTCTGAGACTTGATTTGAACTTAGGAGGATGAATCTTCTTGACTCCAGGCCCAACACACTATCTGTTGTACCACCTTACTGTCCATATGCAACAGTATACCAAGATCTAAATTGGAAGAAAAAGAATGGAAGTGATTGAGTCATCATCGTGTTTCAAAGATTGAGCTGCCATAATGTGGTCACTGTAATACAGTCTCATTTACAAAATGATTCATGGATGTATACCTTTTCAGGAGCAAGTCTATAGCACAAAGCTGGGCAGGGGAAGATATGAACATTTATAGAGAGCCTGCTGTGTGCTAAGCACTGTGCCAAGCATTTGTTTTTTTACAAATATGATCTCATTTGATGCTCTCTGCAACCCTGTAAGGTAGGTGCTGTCATTATCTCTATTTTACAGATGAGGAAACTGAGGCAGCAGATGAAGTGACTTTTCAACTCAATAAACATTAATTAAAAGCTTCCTATGTGCTAGGCACTATGTTAAGTGCTAGGGGTACAGAAAGAGGTAAAAGACAATTCCTGCCCTCAAGTCTTGCCCAGGGTCACATGAATATGTCTGAGGTCAGATATGAATTCATCTTCTTGACTCCAAACCCACTGCTATCACCACTACTCCACCCAGCCACCCAGTTTGTGAGGTATGGGAAAGATGCCTCTATTTGGAGTCAGAAGTGGGTTTGAATCCAGGCTCTGCCATTTATTACATGGATAACCTTGAGCAAGTTCATTTAATATCTTTGGACCTCAGTTTTCTCACCTGTAAAGTGAGGGGGTTAGACTCTGAGGGTCTCCTCAGCCTTAGATCCTATGAAACTGTAGCACTATGAAAATGCTGTGTACCTCAGTGGCCCATTTTGTCAATGATATCAGCATTACCCCAAAGGACAGTGGTTGTTAATAGGTATCCAAAGAAAAACAAATATTTTTAGGAGGTAAAGTGGTAGCAAAAAGCTGGGCAGGAGAATAGGTCCTAGTCTCTGTCAAAATTCAGAGGAGTATATTTAAGACAAGAGAATTGATCTGTAAACTGAAAGGCTGCACAGATGCCTTAATTTAGGTTAGTCAGCAATTTTAACTCTATAATGGTACCACGGAGATATTGGAAGACTTAAAGGAAGGGCTGCCAGCATGAGTTAGGCACACTAGAGAGTTATAGAAAGAAAAGGATGAGACTCACCCCAGAGGAGAAGCTTTGGAAGGCCTGTGCTCTGAACTGGAAAAAAAATACTCCAATATGAGACTAGAGAGTGGAAAGCAAGTCTCTTGAATCTTGGTCTTATGGACCTCACAATAAACCCCAGTATTTGCTGCGTTCTAGGACATATCTAAGACAGAGTTGCAACAGACACCTACATGATGTCATTTGAGGATAAATGCCCAGGTATCCACCTATCATGAGGTCAAAGATTCTTGATTAGAGAGTCATATACTTGTGTTCTGCCAAGAAGCTCCTGTTAAAATGCAATTAGCCCCTGGGAGGCAAAATTCACTAACTGTTATCTTTTAACCTCTCAAAACAAAATAGCTTAGTGTAATTGAATTTTTTCTTTTTGTCTCTTATTTTTTCTTACTGCAGAGAACAATATGTAGCCCCTTTTCCTTCTTAAAATGCTTTAATGCATTTAATTGATAATGAGATCTAAGGAAATAGGAGGGTAGAAAAAAAGTTCTGGATTGTGGGTATGTTGCCTTCACAAAGAACCATGAAGATTAGTAAATTGGAGAGAGAAAAATGTCAATACCACAAACCCTCCTCCTTGAATAACAGGAAACCAAGCATCCAGGCAGGCTTGGAAGGTCAAGCGTTCCCCATGCTTAAGGTCTGGAGATTTGAGATTTGAACTGAGATGCCCTGACTCAACGATCTGCACTCTATCCACCATACCACCTGGCTGCCCGGGACCAAAGGTCCACCACAAGGGAAAGGTAGTACTTGAACTCAGCCTATATATATATTTTTGGGCCTAATGGATGACCAATGAAGTATTTCTATTCTGTTTCTCTGCTTTTAATAAACCTTTATTTTGAACTATTTTTTTTAAAGCAATTGGGGTTAAGTAACTTGCTCAAGGTTACACGGCCAGTTATTTCTGGGTGTGGTGCTGAGTATCTGAGCCCGGGTTTGATCCAGGTCATCCCAACACTGGAGCTGGTGCTCTTACTCACTGTGCTACCTGGCCGCCCCATATTTTGAACTATTTTTAACTGAATACCTGAAATGGGGAATTGGTCTCAGTGTGCTGGGTAGTGGGAAGGGGGAATGATGCATGCATTATCTCACATTTTCTAGGGAGGGGCCACAAGAGTCATAAGATCCCACAGAGTGTAACTAGGTAAATAAGAAAGTCTTTGACATGGAAGTACAAATGCTTCAGAGCAATAGTTCTCAACTTTCTATTGTATCATGGACTCCTTTGTCAGTCTGGTGAAACCTTTGGATTTCTTTTCAGAATCATGCTTTTAAATGCATTAAATGAAATACACAGGATTGCAAAAGAAGCCAATTATAATGAAATATAGTTATCAAATTTTTAAAAATGATTTCACCAGTCCAAAATTAAGAAACTGTTTTAGAGACTAAAGTGTAGACCCCATGTCCATCTAAGGGATAACATGATTTAATTCAACTCTACCCTCAGTCTTTTCCCTGAAATTTCTTTCTTCTGTAGTAAAGATTAATTGTGACCTTGAACTGATGGTGTTTTCTGGACAGGGTGGGGAGAATGTACTTTGGGAGAAGAAAAAAAATGGGGAAAGTTTATGACTTGAAGGGTGTCGGCTTTTATGAAGATATCTACTTGTTCAGGTGGTACCAGGGAAGCAAGTTACGGGACATGTTTTTGTGACCTACTCGATTTCATCACAACTTCCTCCTTGGAATACTGGTAATTTTTTAAATTGTAGGATTTTACCATAGCTCATTAGTTCAAACAGTAGTATCTCCCTTGAATTTTTGCTGAGCACTTGTGGTTCACTTATTCCCAGACTCGTAGATTCTTAGAGATAGATGCAAGGGACCTCAGAGGCTATCTTAGTTCAACCGATCCCTGAATAGGAAACCGCTCTATAATATCCCCAGCAACAGGTGATTTAGCATTTACTAGAATGATAGAAAGTCATCCCTTTTAATGGGTATGGCAGCACATGCCTGTAATCCCGGCTACTGGGGTAGCCAAGGCTGCAAATATCTTGAGATAAGAATTTCTGATACCTATGGGGTGTCTGAATTAAGTTTGACATTATTATGATGAGCCCTTGGGAGAGGAGGTACGGGTAGGGTAAACCAGATTACAGAAGGAAAAGAAAATCAGACCAGGTCAGAATGGAGTAGGTTAAATTTCTATACCTATCAGTAGTGGGATCAAGCCCATGAGTAACCTTCACATTTCCAACCTGGGCAAAATGAGGAGACCAAATCAGAAGGAAAGGAAGGAAGGAAGGAAGGAAGGAAGGAAGGAAGGAAGGAAGGAAGGAAGGAAGGAAGGAAGTCTTAGACAGCTAGGTGGATCAGAGGGATCTCAGTTAAATTCTGCCTTGGTCACATACTAGCTCTGTGACCCTGTGTAAATCACTTGACCACTCAGAGCCTCAGTTTTCTCATCTGGAAGATGAAGGCAATGAACTCTGTAGCTTCTAAGGCCTTTTCTAGCTCTAAATTTATAAGCCTCAGTGCCTCTAGAAAATTATGTAAGGTTATGAGGTTTTTTAAAACATTAAATTATTTTTTAAACTTAAACACCAAACAAAAAAAATATTTCATATATGAAGAAAATGGAAAAAGAACATTGTAAATGAAAACATAAATCTCTATTACATACAGCTTGCTTTTCTTTTTAAGCATATGATAAATTAAGGGTGAAATTTCAAAAGAAAGAAAGAAACACATTCCTCCCAAACAACCAAATTTTGGAACAGTTTTGTTTAGATTTACTTTCATCAAAAAAAAAATCTAATTTCCACTCAGGTCAAGGTCACAATTAGTACAGTAAAGTAATGATTAATGTGAGTTTAAATAATGCAAAATTTGATTTAGTGCAAATTATGAATTAATACCACATCACATTAATGCAAGCCAAAATCCAATGGACACAGTAAGTTTGAGCGAATTGAGACTTTTGACATGTGTTTAGTCTCTACTTAGCTATCATGTGCTGATGCATATCATATTACCAATAGTTGTCATTTTAAAAAAAATCGCTTAACACAATGGACAAAAACAAAGATATCATAAAAAACACTGCCAGCCCCCAAAAGAAGAGACTTATTACATGAGAACAAAAACTTGATGTGGTTGAATGGCATGAATATTGTCATAGTAACTCTAAAAATAGGATGAGATGTTGAGATTCCTGAATTTAAGTTATAGAACACCACAATGCATGCAGGTGAAATAAAAGAAAAAAGGTACAATTGCATCCTCTTTTGGGGTTTTGCAAACAATGATAAGGAATAGAAGGGTTGTAGTGATAGAGATGGAACATCTTTTAGCTATACATATGGATTAAAAATCATAATAAAAACACATTTCTCTTAGCAGAGTAGCCATTCATACAAAAGCTTTAAGCTTATTTAAGGCACTGAAAGTAGAAATGAAGAGGATAGTAAAGAAACGTTTACTGCAAGTGTTGGTAAGTTCAATCACTTTAAAACTGGAGTTGAATTACATTATGCTAAAATTACTGGAGAGGCAGCCAGTGCTGATGAAGATGCAACAGCTAAATATTTTGATGTTTTGAAGAAAAACATTGAAGATGGTGGAGAGATGGATCAAAACTTTTTTTTTTAATGTGGATGAAATAGGCTTATTCCAGAAAAGGATGCCTCTAGGACTTTTATTTATTTATTTTATTTTTAAATTATTATTTATTTTGTTATAAATAATTTTATTCTTATTTATATTTCTGAGAAAGATAAAACTCATCCTTAATTTAAAGTGTCTAAGGATTACTTGACACATTTTGGGGGAGGTAATGCAGAAGGACATTTTACAATAAAGCCAGTGATCATTTATTGGTGTTGAAATACTGGTGCCCTGAGAGGCTATAATCATCTATCCCTTCTGGTACTTTTTCAGTCAAATAAGAAAGCATGAGCTACTAAAGCTGTTTTCGAAGACTTGTTTTCAAGCTATTTTAGCCCAGCTGTTAAACAATATGGCAAGGACAAGAATAAAGCATTTAAAGCATTATTGATTTTAGACAATGTCTTAGGATATCCACCTATACTTGGTTCATTGTGGGAGAAGGTGAGTATGCAAATTTGCTAAGATGTGGATAAAGCTTTTGGTACTACCAGCATGAATGAAGACTTAAATAAAGAGAAGACAGTTCAGTCTATGCTGCTAAAATATTTTAAAGGAAATGACAGCATTTTTGTTACATTGTTGGTGTAACCTTATCTTTAAACATGATATTCAATATTTTTTTAAATTTTGCTTTCTGAATCAGAAATATTTTTCTTATAATTTGCTATTACATTAATAAATAGATAAAAACATATTTTAAAAAATTTTCATTGCAAATTTCCATTGGGCTTGAAAGAGTTACCATATTTTGCATATCATTATAATTTCAGATAGTACAAATTCGAATAGTGTGATCATTTCTCAGGCTTCATTATTTGCTCTAATTGTGACCTGGTGTATCCAAATGACTAGATTTGTACTGTTGGCCCCAGAGGACAGAATTAGTAGCACTAGACAGAAAGTGCATATTGAAAGATTTTGGCTTGATTTGAAGAGAAATTTCTTTACAATTATAGTGATCCCAAAATGGAATGACCTAAGTTAGCTTCTGCCTCTCTAGAGATTTTCAAGAAAAGGCAGGATTTCTACTTTGGGTATCTTATAAAGACAGGGTAGACTCTTGTTGCAGAGTGGATTGTACTAGCTGACCACTAAGATCACTTCTAACTCAGAGATTCTTGGGTCTTTTGGATTCTGGGATTCTCTTGCTTCTACCTTCTGGGTCCAAGCAGGACCAACTCTTAAAATACAGAACCCTTTTTATGCATTTCAATCTTTAAAATACTTGAGGATAGCTTCATGTCCCCTCTAAGTCCTTTCTACTCAACACTCAAGATCTTCAATCCCTTCCACCAACCCCCTGAATGACTTGGCTTTGAATCACTTCACCATTCTAATCATCGGCTTTACCCTTCAATTAAATTCTAAACTGTAACATTTAGAAATGACCACAGTCCTCTAGATATGCTCTGATCAGATCAGAGTACAGCAGTGCCTTCACCTCACTTCTTTTTTAATGCCATGATCTTATATTAATGGAACTTACATTTGCATTGCATTGAAATACATCATGACAAATTAGAGAGAGTTGGAAAACCCAGGTTCAAATTCTGCCTCTGACATATGCTCTCTGCATGGCCATAGCAAGTTTTATCTCCAAGAGACATGGGCAGCTTTCTAACTAGCAAAGAAGGTGATGATAAATATCAGTATAGGACGATTCCATATCTGGGAGTTTCCTGGATGAATGAAATGGCAAGTCTAGTCCGTATTCCTAAATTTGAATTAGTTTTCTTGGCTGCCTCATCATATTGTTGATTCACATTCAACTTATATTCCACTAAAAGACTCAAGCTGGCTTATGTATTTTAACCAGTCATAATGCTATTTGGCATGTTAAAGTCCTAGGAAAGAAGTACAACAAATAGTCTATTTTCAGTTTTTCTAGTGGCAGAGATGGATTTTCTCCTAATACTTTTAAACCCACCCATTTGTGCCAAAAATCCATGGTCACAAAGGGGCAGGAAGAAGGGAGGGAGGGGTGAGAAAAAGAAAACAGCACAAATTCATCCCCATTGCTGAAAAAAACACTTAAAATATATGGCTGACCAAAAGTGAATTCAATAGCATTACATTCATCTTTGGAGAGCAGTTTATTATTTTCCATTAAGGATGTAGTGCTGAAAAACTGTCATGTTTTCAATGATAAGCCTAAATGGAGCACAGATGACATTTGATTTGCTTTTGAGAAAACTCTAGAAAACTTGAATGGTCATTCTTGGTACAGCTGCCTTCTCTGATACCACAGTATGCATTGGGACCTCATGACTTGGAATTGAAAATGAACTTTTCTTCTGTTTCAACAATCAGGGCAAGGACAGGAATCAGAGTCTTAGACCTGGGCCTACAGATCCTTTCTTTTGTTTTTTTCTGTTGGGAGCCAGGAGAGAGGGCAGACTGGGGTAGGAGGAGAGATCCCATTCTTCAAGATCAGAAAATTACTAGTTAAAATTAAATGGCCTTTTGACACTCCCTACAATGAACCATTGTGGGAGAAAATCATTTGTTTTCCTTTCAGTTTTGTCATTATAAATGAATACTTCCCTAAGAAAATTTTATATGGAGACCCACGGGATGCATTATTCCATTCATTCAATGTGACAGAAATGAAAATAACTCAACAGAAAACAAGCTATTGTGACTGAATCACATTTTTTTTTTAGTATTTATAACCCTGAATATGTGTTTGCAGTGCCGGCATGGCTGTTATCAAGGTGGCTGCTATCACCAACAAACATTCATTAAGCCCTGACTATGTGCCAGACATTGTACCGATTAACAATTCTTAATCTGGGGCCCATGAATAAGATTTCAGAGGTTCTGTCAATTTGGATGGGAAAACTTCATCTTCATATTCCCTAACCTCTAACAAAATTTAACATTCTTTTCAGTTATGGATGTTGGCAATAAAACATTATTCCGAGAAGGTCCATAGTTTTCATCAGATTGTCAATGAGGCCCATGATACAAAAAAGTTTACAGACCCCTTTGCCAGATGAGATGGGATTTTAAATTAGAGATGTTGAACTGGAAGGGACTGACACTAACTGGGCATCTGCTTCAGCCCATTGCCTTCTTATAAAAGAACACCCCAAACACTAATGTTCATGGCTAGTGCAAGCTGATAGTTTGTATAGAGACATGACTTTTACTTTGAAGGACCTTTAATATCTATGGAGAGAGCCACAGGAGCAACGAAAATCTCTAGTACTAGCATAAGGATAAGTAGAGTGCGTGGACATTTTCTCTTCATTCATTCTTTCAGTTACTCATTCAGTTAATATTAAATTACTCGTTCAGTTAATATTAAGCCCCGACTCACTGTAGAATATGTGGAGCTGGGTCAAATCCTACCTCTGGGGTTTATTATTTATAGGACCTTGGACAAGTAACAACTTCTCCATCTCAGTTTTCTCATCTGCCAATGAGGCAGTTTGACTAAGAAGACTTTGGAGATTGCTTACAGTTCTAGATCTGTGATCCTATTAAAGACCTGTAGTCCTACAGAATCCTATGCACCTTCTAGGTGCAGGGTATTATGCCAGAGACTAGATTCTAAGATGAGCAATGACACTGTCATTCAGGAGTTTGCAAAGTGATAAGCAGGCAGCTGGGGGACATAGTGGATAGAGTACTAGGCTGGGAATCAAGAAGACTCGTCTTCATGAGTTCAGATCTAGCTTCAGACACTTACTAGCTGTGCGACCCTGGACGAGTCACTTAACCATATTTACCTCAGTTCCTCATCTATAAAATGAGTTGGAGGAGGAAATGGAAAACCACTCCAGTATCTTTGCCAAGAAAACCACAAATGGAGTCATGGAGAATCAAACACGACTGAAATAATGAACAACAACAAAGTTTTATACCAAAATGCATTCAGTCAGAATTCTAATGAAGGAGAGATCACTTCCTATGGGATGGTGGGAGTTGGGGGAGAAGAAGAATGCAGGTGGCGACAAGAGCTGTACCTTGAAAGAAGAGAAAGATTTCCATAGGTGGAGGTGTGGTAGTAATGTGTTCCAGGGAAGTAGGATAGCCCACCCAGGTTTTGGGAGGGAGGAGAGGACATGATCAGATGAGGCAAAAGCTTAGTAGTCTAATTTCACTAGAATGCAGAATGTAGCATCATCTGTTATTGGGTATGCCCTGAACCTGGATCTTCCTGTGGTCCTCAGAATCATAGATTACTAGGGTTAGAAAGGATTTCAGATCTTCTCAAGTAACTTACCCTCTAGACATACATAAAACGATAATTAATAATGACAGCCATAAATAAGTTTCAATTGAGTGGTAGAGATAGTAAGTTTTAGAGATGGATTGGGATCACCTTGGTCTGGGATTTATACTGACCTTTAGAGGTCAGAAAGTCATTCAGTCAATAAACATTTACTAACCACCTACTGTGTACTGGATATTGTGCACGGGGGATACACAGAAAGGCAAAGACCAGTCCCTGTTTTCGAGGGGCCCAAAATCTAATGGGGGAGACAACATCAAGTAACCAGGAACACACAAGCTATATCATGGGAAAATGGAGATAGTCAATGGAAGGAAGGCACATAATTAAAGGGGATTGAAAAGGTGGGATTTAGCAGGGACTTGAAGGGAGCAGGGAAGCCAGGAAATGCTTCAGGTATAAGAAACAGCCAGTGAAAATGCCTGGAGACTTATTTGAGGAACAGCCAGGAGGTCAGTATAACCAAAGGAAAGCATGCAGGCACGGCTCCTTCTACTGTGCTTTGCTTTGCTGCTCTTTGAAGAGACTGTTTTTGACAAATTGAAGGTTTGTGGCAACCCTGAATCAAGCAAGTCTAGCAAACTAGCGGGGATTGAGATCACTTTTTTAGGAGATATCAAGAATGCAAAATTATTCAAACAACAAATATTCATTAGGAAGCTATTCTGTACCAGGCCATATGCTAGGAACTAAAGAAACAGGGACAATGAAGGAAATATTCTCTCCTTGCAAGAGGTTTGAACCCTAATGAGGGAGACAAGGACATATAGCATACAAATATTCAGAAGAAATATAAAAAGAATAAAATGCAAATAAATACAACCTGATTTTAAAATTAGATGTAATCAAACTCTAGCTAGCTATTGGGTAGTAGCGACAAGTATAAAACTAGCGATTGACCTGTGAAATTTGGGAGAGTAGGAGGAATGTGTGGACCATGGACAGATCATCTCATTCCAGGGATGTGTCTCAAGAGGAGGGAAATGTGCTTCAGTTTAATTCAGCAAATACTGCAGCCCTTCTTTGTGTGACACTGTGTTAAATTACGGAGAAGATTTGGAAACAATGATCAGGTGCAGTCCTTGTGTTCCTCAGCTGTGATTTAATTAATGATAGAGTTAATGATGCTGTATGATAAGAGGGAAGCAATATGAGTACATAGTGGATAGAGGACTGGTCTCAGAGTCAGGAAGACCTGGGTTCAAGTTAAAGACCTGACACATCCTAGCTACGTCACCATGGGAAAGTTATTTCATTTCTCAGTGCCCCCAAATAACTCAAAGACTATGAATTACAGAGGAAGTGCTATATGTATTATGGAGGGCATTTTCATACTGAGAAATACTTACATTGATGAAATCATAATTCTCTGGATAGATAGATAAAGAAACAACCAAAAATAAATACCAAAATAAGAGGTACAGACCATATAGGATAGAAGAGATAAGAAAGGAATCAATGAATCTTGGACTGACCAGTGAAGGCTTCTTGGAAAAGGTGGGACTTGGTCTTTGGTCCTGAACAAGAGAGAAATTTTAGATAGATTGTAGCCATTCCAGAGAAAGTGATGAGCCTAAACAAAGGTTGAAAAATGGTAGAAATTAATATCACCTTTTTAGGAAATATTAAGAAAGCATGTTCTGACTGGAGTGAGAATTCATGTTGGAAAATAATGTGAGATGATGTTGAAGAGGTAGGATGAGACTAGCTTGTGGAGGGCCTTGAATGCCAGAACATAGAGTTTGCAATTTATCCCATAAAGAGGTATTAAATGAGCAGAGGACCTGCATGTACAAAAATATTTATAGCAGCTCTTTTTGTGGTGGCAAAGAATTGGAAATCAAGGGGATGCCCATCAACTGGGTAATGGCTAAATGGATTTTGGTATATGAATGTAATGGAATGCTGGTGTACTATAAGAAATGAGGAGCAGATGGACTTCATAATAACCTGGAAAAACTTATACAAACTGATGTTGAGTGAGAAGAGCAGAATCAGGAGAAATTTGTACACAATTACAGACACAACATATGTGTGATGACCATCTTTGATAGACTGGGCTCCTCTCAGCAATGCAAGGTTATAAGATAACTCTAAAAGATTCGTGATGGAAATAGATACCCACATTCAGAGAAAGATCTACAGAGTCTGAATGCAGACTGAAGAAATCTACTTGCTCTCTCTCTTTTTCTTGGTTTTTTTTGTTTCCTCTTTCTCATTGTTATATTCATTGGTTACAATCCTTCTTTACAACCTGACTAATGTTTGATGTGAAGGTATCTGTAGATTCTATATTTGATTGTATGCTGCCATGGAGCAGGGAGGGGGGAGGAGAAGAAGGGGGAGAAAATTTGAAACAAGGGATTGTGGAACTGAATGTTGTAAACTAAAAGTAAATAAATAAATTTAAAAAACGTTTTTGAGCAAGGAAATGACATGTGAGAGAACACATTTTATTGATTATGAAATAGGTTTAGGGAGGTTGTAACTTCCTCCAGACTCCACAGCCAGTCAGTGGTAAAAATTGGACTAGAATCTAGATTTTCTGACTCTTGGCCTAGAGCTTAATTGACTAGATGCTGGTGACTTATTTATGCCAACATCACTCCCATTGGTACCTACTCATTTATAACATGAATTTAAGAGATCTAGATTCAAGTCTTAATTTCAATAAGTTATGAATTACATCTCCTAACTTCAGTTCAATTTCTTCCACTGACTGGCTGTGGAGTCTGGAGGAAGTTCTACCACTGACTTAGAGTAAGTAATCTGTAAACCTGATTCCAAATTTGTAAAATGGAGGTAATTTTACTTTCTATGCCTACATCAGCATCTTTTTGGTTATTAAGAAACAATTTAATAATGTTAAAGCAGTTTGAAAACTAGAAAATGGCATACAAACATCAGGAATTATCATTTTTCATGGGCCCTCTGACCAGTTGCTCCATTCTCTAAAGATGCGTGGTATCTTTAAAAAATTGGCCACTGTTCTCTCTCCAGTTGTTTTCTTCACTTCCCCTCCCATCAGATCTGCCTCAAGAAAACACATCCATCTCTTTAAAAGAAACTATGGTTGTTGCTATACTTGTAGAGCTGTTCGTGCCCAAAGGTAATCACAGCAAATGCATCTATAATAAGATTCATGGGTAAATTAATAAATAAAGATATTTATGTTCATTTGTATTCTTTATTATCTTTTAGACAGACATTTTTCCATCCTTCCTTCTCTAGTTTGATATGTTGAAGGATGTGGTAAATGTTCTTAATTATATGAGTCAAAATGATGAAAGAGTTTCATATCACAAATGGAGACAGTATGTGAATCTGCAGCTTTGGAAGAAGCAGGTCTTGTCCAAAGGCAAAATTAATGGTGAGGACAAGAGAATAAATATTTGAAAGGGGCTTGTGTGGAAGTTGCAGTTTGAATAACACATATGAAGATACAGTTGTATCAAGACAGGTTCAGGAAATTTAGGTAAATTGTTGACATCTCTTCCACTTTCCCACTACCTTCACCCCCTGTGTCCCCTCTCTTATCTCTGAACTTAACCAGATTTAACACATATAGAAAAAGGTAAACTCCTATGGTGCTGTGGAAAGAATGCTTAACTTTTCTGTTGAACTTGGAGTCATGAAGGCTCAACCTTAGCTCTGACACTACTTTGGCAAATCATTAAACTCCTTGAGCCTCAGTTTCCTCATCTGTAAAATGAGGGGATAAGATCATTGAGGTCCCTTCCAGCTTTTGATTTATGATCCTATATCCTCAAAGTATAGATCATATTAGAACTAGAGGGACCTAACAGGTCTAATCTCATTTTATAGATGAGGAAATTGAGGCAAAGAGATTCAAGTAGCTACATCAAGGAAAAAAGAGGTAGTATACGACAGAGGTAATATTGGAATCACTGACCTTTGACTCCAAAGGCACTGTACTTTCCCGTGTATCCTGCTACCTCCAAAATGGCACAAATAAATGGTATTTCTACATCTTAGGAGGAAAAATAAGGAAGCAAATAGCCTTCAGATATATGGTATGTGCCTAAAAACATGCTAGGAACATTCCAGGGGGGAAAAAGAAGATGAAATTTATTGTGTGCCAACTACGTGTTAGTATTATGCTCAGTGCTATAAAAGATAGGTTATTTGCCCTCAAGGTACTTAAATCAGAGTTTACAAGAGAAAACTAACTCACATGGATGGAAAAATAAATGGTAAAGTATGAGGCACTGGTTTTGAAGAATAAGAGGAATCCTTGGAAAGCAGAGATCATCAGACTGGAAGTTGTCAAAAAAGGTTTCATGGAGGAACTGAGAACCTGAGCTAACCCTTGAAGGATGGTTATGTAAGTTACATTCAGGATCATGGAAATTAGAAAGGAAGGAAGCTTAGAAATCATCTAATCCAAACCCCTCATTTTATTATTTTTTATGTAAACAGTATTTTTTTCCAATTATATGTAAAGACTATTTTCAATATTCATTTTTTGAAATATTTTGAGTTTCAAATTTTTTTCTCTTCCTCCTTGTCTCCTTCCCCAAGATGGCAGGCAATCTGATATAGGTTATACGTGTGCAATCATGTAAAACCTATTTCTACATTAGTCATGTTGCAAAAGAAGAAACAGAACAAAAGGGAAAAAATCACACACACACACACACACACACACACACACACACACACACACAAAGAAAGAAAGTGAAACTAGTATGCTTTGGTCTGTATTCAGACTCTACCAGTTCTTTCTCTGAATGTGGATAGCATTTCCCATCATGAATTTTTGGGAATTATCATGGATCATTGTATTGCTGAGAAGAGTTGTCAATCATAGTAGATCATCATACACTGTTTTTTTAATTAGTCTTTATTAATTTGTTCATTTACTTTTAGTTTACAAGATTCAGTTCCACAGGTCTTTGAGTTTCAAATTTTCTTCCTGTTCCTCCCCCCCTCCAACCCCCCCCCTCCCCCATAGCGGCATATAATCAGGTATAGGATCTGCAGATACTTTCACATTAGACATTGGTCAGGTTATAAAGAAGGATTGTAACAGATGGAATGAACAATGGGAACGAGGAAACCAAACTAAACAAGAAAAAGAAAGAGAGCAGGAAATTTGCTTCAACCTGCATCCACACTCTGTTCTTTCTAGTTCTTTCTCTGTATATAGACATCTCTCTCCATCATGAGTCTTTTGGAGTTGATTTATAGCCCTGCATTGTCTATCAAAGTTGGTCATCACACATATGTTGTGTCTGTAATTGTGTATAAATTTCTCCTGATTCTGCTGTTCTCACTCAGCATGAGTTCGTATAAGCTTCTCCAGGTAAATATGAAGTCCATCCACTCCTTGTTTCTTATGGCACAATAGTATTCCATTACATTCATATACCATAACTTGTTTAGCCATTCCCCAATTGATGGGCATTCCCTTAATTTCCAATTCTTTGCCACCACAAAAAGAACTGCTATAAATATTTTTGTACATATGGGTCTTTCTCCTGCTTCTATGATCTCTTTGGGATACAACCCTAGAAGTGGTATTGCTGGGTCAAAGGATATGAAATTACTTATAGCCCTTGGGTATAATTTCAGATTGCTCTCCAGAATGGTTAAATCAGTTCACAACTCCACCAGCAATGTATTTGTGTTTCAATTTTTCCACATCCTCTCTAGCATTTATCATTTTCCTGTTTTGTCTTCTTAGCCAATCTGACCAGTGAGATGTGGTACCTCAGAGTTGTTTTGATTTGCATTTCTCTAATTAATAGTGATTTTTTCATAGGCTTATAGATATCTTTAATTTCTTCCTCTGAGAATTGCCTGTTCATATCCTTTGACCATTTATCAATTGGGGAATGATTTGCATTCTTATATATTTGACTTAGTTCTCTGTATATTTTAGAAATGAGGCCTTTATCAGAGACATAGGTTGTAAAAATTCTTTCTTAATTTTCCACTTCCCTCTTAATCTTGGTTACATTGGCTTTGTTTGTACATAAGCTTTTCAATTTCATGTAATCAAAGTTATCCATTTTGCATTTTATAATGCCCTCTAATTCTTGTTTGGTCATGAAGTCTTCCCTTCTCCATAAATCTGACAGGTAAACTAGTCCTTGCTTTCTCAGATTGCTTATAGTGTCATCCTTTATGCTTAGATCATGCACCCATTTAGACTTGATTTTGGTATATGGTGTTAGATAATGGTCTATGCCCAGTTTTTGCCATACCATATTCCAGTTTTCCCAGCAGTTTTTGTCAAATAGTGAGTTCTAATCCCCAAAACCGGGATATTTGGGTTTATCAAACAGTAGATTACTGTAGTGATTGACTGCTGAGTCTCATGTACCCAATCTATTCCATTGATCCACTGCTCTATTCCTCAGCCAGTACCAAGTAGTTTTGATGACTGCTGCTTTATAATACAGATTAAAATCTGGTATAGCTAGGCCACCTTCCCTAGCATTTCTTTTCACCAATTCCCTTGATATTCTGGACCTTTTGTTCTTCCAAATGAATTTTGTTACTATTTTTTCTAGTTCTATAAAATAATTTTTTGGTTAATTGATTGGTATGGCACTAAATATGTAATTTAATTTAGGTAAAATTGTCATTTTTGTTATATTAGGTCCACCCAGCCATGAGCAATTGATGTTTTTACAATTAGTTAGATCTGACTATATTTCTGTGAAAAGAGTTTTGTAGTTGTGTTCATATAGGTCCTGGGTTTGTTTTGGCTGGTAGATTTCCAAATATTTTATAATATCTACAGTAACTTTAAATGGGATTCCTCTTTCTATCTCTTGCTGTTGGATTTCATTAGAAATATACAAGAATGCTGAGGATTTATGTGGGTTTATTTCATATCCTGCAACTTTGCCAAATTTGTTTATTGTCTCAAGTAGTTTTTTTACTTGATTCTCTAGGATTCTCTAAGTATATTATCATATCATCCACAAAGAGTGATAACTTGGTCTCTTCTTTGCCTAATTTGATTCCTTTGATTTCTTTTTCTTTTCTAATTGCTACCGCTAACATTTCTAGTATCAGATTGAATAAGAGGGGTGATAGTGGACACCCTTGTTTCACCCCTGATCTTATTGGAAATGCTTCTAGCTTATCCCCATTACATATAATACTTGCTGATGGCTTTAAATAGATGCTACTTATTATTTTAAGGAAAGCTCCATTTATTCCTATACTTTCTAGTGTTTTTAAAAGGAATGGATGTTGTACTTTGTGAAAAGCCTTTTCTGCATCTATTGAGATAATTATTTGTTTTCTGCTAGTTTTATTGTTTATATGATCAATTATACTTATGGTTTTCCTAATATTGAACCATCCTTGCATGGAATAAATCCTACCTGATAAAAGTGTATTATTCTTGTGATAAATTGCTGTAACCTTTTTGCTAATATTTTACTTAAAAATTTTGCATCTATATTCATGAGGGAAATTGGTCTAAAATTTTCTTTTTCCATTTTATCTCTTCCTGATTTAAGTATCAGTACAATGTTTGTGTCATAAAAAGAATTTGGTAGGACTCCTTATTCAGTAATTTTTCCAAAGAGTTTGTAGAGTATTGAAATCAATTATTCTTTAAATGTTTGATAGAATTCACTAGTAAATCCATCTGGTCCTGGAGATTTTTTCCTATGGAGTTCACTGATGCCTTGTTCAATTTCTTTTTCTAAAATGGGATTATTTAAGTAGTTTAATTCATCTTCAGTTAATCTGGGCAATTTATATTTTTGTAAATATTCATCCATTTCACTAAGATTGTCAAATTTATGTGCATATAATTTGGCAAAATAATTCCTAATTATTGTTTTAATTTCCTCTTCATTGGAGGTAGATTCACCCTTTTCATTTTTGATACTCATAATCTGGTTTTCTTCTTTTTTTATCATATTGACTAAGGGTCTTAATTTTATTGTTTTTTTCATGAAACCAGCTCTTACTTTGATTTATTAATTCAATAGTTTTCTTAATTTCAATTTTATTAATCTCTCCTTTGGTTTTCATTATTTCTAATTCAGTATTTAATTGAAGATTTTCAATTTGTTCTTTTTCTAGCTTTTTCAACTGCATGCCCAATTCATTGACCTCCCTTTTCTCTAATTTATTCATGTATGCATGCAGGGATATAGAACTTCCTCTAAGAACTGCCTTTAATGTATCCCACAAATTTTGGTATGCTGTCTCATTATTGTCATTCTCTTGAATGAAGTTACTGATTGTTTCTATAATTTCTTGTTTGACCCACTCATTCTTTAGGACTAAATTGTTTAGTTTCCAATTAGTTTTCAGTCTATCTTTCCATTGCCCTTTATTGCATATGATTTTTTTTTGCATCATGATCTGAGAATGATGCATTTAATATTTCTGCCTTCTGCACTGAATTGTGAGGGATTTATATCCTAGTATATGGCCAATTTTTGTGTATGTTCCATTATTTCTGAAAAGAAGGTATATTCATTTTTATCCCCATTCAGTTTTCTCCAGAGATCTATCATACCTACCCTCTCTAAAATTATATTCACCTCCTTAACTTCTTTCTTGTGTATTTTGAGGTTGGATTTATCAAGTTCAGAGAGGAGGAGATTAAGGTCCCTCACTAGTATAGTTTTGCTATCTATTTCTTCCTCTAGTTCCCTTACCTTCTCCTCTAGGAATTTGGATGTTATACCACTTGGTGCATGTATGTTAAGTAATGATATTGCTGCATTTTTGATGGTGCCTTTTAGCAGGATATAGTTTCCTCCCTTATCTCTTTTAATTAGATCTATTTTTGCTTTCGCTTTATCTGAGATAAGGATTGCTACCCCTGCTTTTTTTACTTTAGCTGAGGCATGATCTATTTTACTCCAGCCTTTTACATTTACCCTGTGTGCATCCTCCTGTTTCAGATGTGTTTCTTGTAAACAGTATATTGTAGGATTATGGTTTTTAATCCATTCTGCCATCTGCCTCTTTTATGGGAGAGTTCATCCCCTTCACGTTCACAGTTATGATTACTATCTGTCTTTTTCCCTTCATCCTATTCCCTCCTCTGTTTATGCTTTTATTTTTCTCCCCTTCTCCCTTCCCCTCCTTAAGAGTTTTACTTTTGACCACCACCTCCCTCAGTATTCCCTTCTTATCAGCCTCCATCCCTGGCCTCCCCTTCCCTCTTACTTCTTCCCTCCCTTCTAACCCCACCTTTCATAGTCCTTCCCCCCTCCTACTGCCTGTAGGATATGATAGATTTTTATACTTAATATAGTATGTTATTTCTTTTTCGAACCAAGATTGACAAGAACAGATCTCATGCAAAGCTCCTCTCCCTCCTGTCTTTCCCTCTATTATGATATGTTTTGTGTCTCTTCCCAATAAAGTCCTATACGTAACTGGTTGTGTTATTCCCTCCTTGCACCAGAACCAATAAGGGAAAAGCTCATATAATGTTCATCTCCCTCCCTTCTTTCCTTCTACTATGTTGTTTTTATGCCTCTTTGTGTAGCATAATTTACCCTTTTCTGCTTCATTCTTTCCTATTCTTCCATTGCAGTCCTTTTGTAGCCCTTAATAAGGTTATGTTTATCATCATTTTGTTTAATTTATTCCCATACCCTCAGTTTATCTATAAACAGTTTGCTCTTATTAAATAACAGGGTGTGTCTGGGTGTGTTTTCCTTGTTTATCTTTCTATGTCTCTCTTTCATCTCGTAATTGAAGGTTGAATTTTCCATTGAGCTCTAGTTTTTTCATCAGGAAGGTTGGGAAATTTGTTATATTGTTGAATGACCATCTTCTTGCCTGGAAGAATATGTTCAGTTTCACTGTGTAGGTGATCCTTGGTTGTAACCTGAGCCCTTTTGCCTTGTGAAAAATTATATTCCAGTTCCTCTGATCTTTCAGTGTAGAGGCTGCCAGATCCTGTGCGATCCTAACTGTGGTTCCATGATATTTGAATTGTTTCTTTCTGGCTGCTTGTAGTATTTTCTCCTTTACCTGGTAGCTCTGGAGTTTGGCCACAACATTTCTCTGACTTTTCAATTTGGTATATCTTTTAGGAGGTGACCAGTGGATTCTCTCAATTTCTATTTTACCCTCTGGTTCTAGTATCTCAGGGCAGTTTTCCTTGATGAGCTTTTGGAAGATGTCTTCCAGGCTCATTTATTCATCATGATTTTCCTGTAGGCCTATGATTCTCAGATTATCTCTCCTGGATCTGTTTTCCAGGTCAGTTATTTTTCCATTAAGATATTTTACTCTCTTTCTAATTTTTAATTCTTTTTTTTTTACTTCTTCTTTGGAGGGCATTTGGGGTTAAGTGACTTGCCCAAGATCACATGGCTAGTTTTTTGTGTTAAGTGTCTGAGGCTGGATTTGAACTCAGGTCCTCCTGACTCCAGGGCCAGTGCTCTATTCACTGAGCCATCTAGCCGCCCCTCTAATTTTTCATTTTTGATGTTTTGTTTGACTGATTCTTGGTTCCTCATAGAGTTATTCATTTCAGTTTGGTTGATTCTAGTTTTTAGCGAATTATTTTCCTCAGGTTTTGGAGCTCCTTTTCTATGTTACACATTTTTCTTTTTACAGAGCTGTTTTCTTCATTGTAATGTTTTTCTAATTTTGCAATTTCAATTTTAAAAGAATTATTCATTTTATCTTCTATCTCTCTAATTTGGTTTTCAAAGTTCTAAGTTCTTTTTGAGCTCATCTAAGAATGCTTTCTGCGCTTGAGACCAGTTCCCTGTTGAGGCTTCAGCTGTGGGTGTGGAGTCAACACTGTCTCCCTCTGAATTTGGTTCCTCCCTCTCACAATAGTGGTCTGTGTTTTTGCAGTCTGCTTTTTTTTTTTTTTGCCATTTTGAGGCAGGGCCCTAGCCATGCCCTTCCTCTAGGGTTCCCAATCCTTTACTGTTTAAAGTTTTGCCCTGGGTCAATAATCACTATGTTTTCAGGGTCAGAGTGGGGGGGATTGGAGCAGCAGGGGTTCACTCTGCCATCCTGGTCCCTGGAAGTCCAGATAGGGGCTCTTTAAATTTCTAGGCTATGGATTGGTAGTCCCAGGAATAACTGCTGCCCCTGCCAGGAGCCCTGCATTTGACTCTTGCCCTGCTCCATCCAGTCTCACCCCTTGGTGATAGGCCCTTGTGGTTGGTGGGTCAACTTGCTGCCGTGTTGATCAGCCTCATCTGAGCCTCTGCGCTGCCCAGGGTCATCTCCAGGCCTCTGCACTGCCCGGGTTCTTCTTCCAGTTCTCTGCCATCATTATACACTGTTGCCATTACTGTATGTAGTGTTTTCCTGGTTCTGTTCGTTTCACTCAGAATCAGTTCATGTAAGTCTTTCCAATGAATCCCTCATTTTATAACGACAAACTGAAACCCAGAAATGGGAATAGACTGTGCAGCAAAAGAAAGATCAAATTCAGGTCCTATCACACCAAATCCAATGAAGATACCACTACAATCTAGGGGTCCTTTTCCTGGGGTCTAGAAACTTATTTTTAAAATATTTTGATCACTTGTTATTAAGTAATTTTTCAGTTGTCTTACTCTCTCATGACCCTGTTTGGGGTTTTCTTGGCAAAGATACTAGAATGGTTTGCCATTTCCTTCTCCAGCTCATTTTATAGATGAGAATACTAAAACAAACAGGATTTAAGTGACTTGCCCAAGGTTACATAGATGAGATGGGACTTAAACTCAGGAAGTTGAGCCTTCCTGACTCTAGACCTTGCACTCTATCCATTGTGCCACCTATTTGCCCAACTTTTGATCATCATATTTTCATGTAATTAATTTTCTTTGTAATCCTATGCACTTTTATTAGATCATTTAACTACATTATTTTAAGAAGGGGTTCAAAGTCTTTGCCAGATTGTCAAAGACCTATAACACAAAAGGTTAAGGAGTTCTGCACAGTACCATGCTGATATTACATAGATTACTTTACCTGATTGGCACCCACAAAGCATGAGCTAGTTCTTGGATCAATATACATCCTAAAAACTGTCCATCAAAGTTAAAGGCAACTTACTCACATGATATTGAATACTGCTGAATAGTTAGCCATAAGTCCTATTCATCACCAGTTACTATTTTTAGAATAGATCCCCCTCCCATTCTCATGCCCCCAAAGTTTTTGTTGGGGTGGGGTGTTTTTGAATGGGGACTGTTTGTATTGTTGAATCAAGGAAGTCAACTAAATTGCTTCCTATGCCCAAAGCACTGTTAAGCATTCTTAGAGATAGGAAGATGAATAAAATGACCTATGCCTTTAGGAAGTTTTTCAAAAAATTAAAAAAAATTTTATTTTCAATTCCAAATTATCTCCCTCCCTTCCACCTTCCCCACCCATTTAGAAGGTGAGAAATACCATATCAGTTATACATACATATGAAGTCATGCAAAATATATTTACATATTAACCATGTTGGAGGAAAAGAAAACAAGAAAAAAATGAAAGAAAATATGCTTCAATCTGTACTCAGAGTTCACCAGTTTTCTCTCTGGAGGTGGACAGCATTTTTCATCATGAGTCTTTTGGAATTGTTGTGAATCACTGTATTGATCAGAGTAGCTAAGCCTTTCACAGTTGACTGTCATTATAATATTGCTGTTACTGTGTAAGCTGTTCCAGTTCTGTACACTGTCAGATAAACCTCAGTTTCCAAATCTTTGCAACCACAAAAAAGAGTTGCTATAAATATTTTTGTATATGTGGCCTCTTTTGCCTTTCCTTTGATTTCTTTGGGAGTACATTCCTAGTAGAGGTATTGCTAGTCCAAAGGGTATGGAGAGTTTTACAGCCCTTTGGGCAAAATTCCAAATTGTTCCCCAAAATGGTTAGACCAGTACACAACTCCACCAATAGTGCATTAGTGTACTCCAAATCTCCTCAGTAATTTGTCGTTTTCCTTTTCTGTCACCTTAGTCAATTTACTGGATATGAGGTGGTACCTTAGAGTTTTTTCATTTGTGCTTCTCTAATTATTTTATATGACTATCAATAGCTTTGATTTCTTCTAAAAGCTTCCTGTTCATATCATTTGAGCAGTTATCAATGGGGGAATGGTCCTTATTTTTATAAATTTGGCTCAGTTCCTGTAATGTAATGCCAAGGAAAGGCAACTTCGCAAGGTTCAAAATACCACCATAGGTGCTCTCCATTTTATTCAGTGACCAACCAAGAACAGAGAAGATCAAAACATGACATCATTCCAAATACAGCATTTACTAAGTGTGATTAAATAATCTCCAAGTACTACCCCACCCCAGGACCTTCCAATCATTCAATCAATTACAAAGTCCCTGTTCTAAATACTACTCCACCCCTAGGCTGTACCTTCATTTAGTCCACCACAAAGCCCCTCTTCTCAAATGGAGATTAGTTTCCAAACATAAGTAAAGTACATTCACTTGTTCAACCATAGAACACAAAAAAGGTCAAAAGTTCCCACCCCTGGATCACAATTGAATCTACCCCAGAGTTACATCAAGTTTAAGCACAGCACTTAATACCCAAATGGAGGTCTTTTCTTCATCTTGACAGGAGGCAAATTCTCAGCAATCTTAGTTCCTGGGGAGACAAGGCTTAGCAAGGCCACAAGATACATTGCCAGTCCCTTCATTAATTCATCCTCTGTCTGTAGAACAGTCCTAGAACCCCTGAAAACATTAGCAAAACCCTCTCCTAGGATTTCTGTAAACATACAACAAGAAAATCCTTCTTCAGGGCTTCTGAACCAACAGAAAGGTTCCCAGACCCCTGCAACAACAGCACTGTCCTTCACCAGTGGACAGTATTCACTCTGTCTGCAGGACAGTCTCCAGACCCCTGCAACAACAGCACTGTCCTTCACCAGTGGACAGTATTCACTCTCTGTCTGCAGGACAGTCTCAGGATCTCTTAGCCAGCAGCCAGGTTCCAGGACTTCTTCAACAAAAGGACTGTCTTTCACCAGTGGACAAATCTGGCAAAACAACATCAAAACAGACAGACAAAGTACCAGCAAAACAGCCATGTCTCCTCAGTCCTTGGCAGCTCAGGGGGCAGGTCTGAAAAGTCCAGGGCAATTCAAAGTGGCCCTCAGCAATCCTTCTCAGTCTCTCTCTCTGCCTCCATGAGGTGCTGCTTCCAAAAAGTTCTTCTGCCTCTCTCTTGTGTCTCTCCAAATCTATGTCACCAGCTCCTCCCAGTTCAGGACTTTCTTTTCACATCAACAAGTCCATCCCACAGGCGGGATCAACAAGCTCTGTGTTTTAACACAATCAATTTGAAAACCAAGCCAATACAGGGGTATCTCTATATTCCACATTACTATCACAGTTCCCAACATATTTGTGAAATGAGATCTTTATCAAAGAAATTTGCTATAGAACTTTTCATTTTCCTATTTTCCTTCTAATTTTGTCTATATTGATTTTGTTTTGGCAAGCCTTCTTAATTTCACATAATCAAAATTATAAATTTTACTTTCTGTGATCCTATCTCTCATTTAGTCATGAACTCTTCCCTTATCCATAAATCTGGCAAGCATTTTTCCCCCTATGCTCCCCTGATTTGCTTATATCACCATTTATCTCTAACTCGTACCAATTTTTAGCTTGGTATACAGTATGTAATGTTGGGATATTCCTTCTAGTTTTTCCTAGTAGTTTTGGTCAAATAATGAGTTCTTGACTTGATAGCTTGGATCTTTGGTTTTATCAAATACTAGGTGAGTGTGGTCATTTATCTCTATATGTTATGTACCTAATCTATTCCATTGGTCAGCCACTCTCCTTAACCAGTATCATTTTGTTTTGAAGACTACTGCTTTGTAGTCTACTTTCCTTCCCTTTTTTTCATTGATCCTCTTGATATTCTTGACCTTTTGCTCCTCCAGATGAATTTTCTTATTATTTTTATAGCTCTATTAAATAATTCTTTGGTAGCTTGATTTGTATGGTACTGAATAAGTAAATTAATTTAGGAAGTAAAATTGTCATTTTTATTATATTGGCTCAGCCTAGCTATGAGCATATAATATTTCTCCAGTTACTTAGATCTATCTTTGTGTGAAAAGTTTTTCGTAATTGTGATAGTAGAATTCTTGTGTGTTCTTGGCTGGTAGACTCCCAAGTATTTTAGACTGTCTGAAGTTATTTTAAATAGAATTCATTTTTCTATCTCTTCCTGCTGGGTTTTGCTGGTAATATATAGAAATGCTGATCAATTGTTCAGGGTTTATTATATATCCTGCAGCTATGCTATAGTTGTTAATTGTTTCAACTAGTTTTTTAGTTGACTCTCTAGGATTGTCTAAGTATTCCGTCACATCGTCTACAAAAAGCGATAGTTTTGTTTCTTCATTGCCCATCCTTATTCCTCCAATTTCTTTTTTCTTGTCTTGTTGCTATAACTAGCATCTCTACTGCAATATTGAATAGTAATAGTAATAATGGACATGCTTGCTTCACCCCAATCTTTTTGAAAAGGCTTCTATTTTATCCCCATTACAGATAACGTTTGTTCTTGGTTTTATATGCATGCTACTTATCAGTTTAAGAAAAGCTCCATTTGTTTCTATGCTTTAGAGTGTTTTTAATAGGAATGGATATTGTATTTTGTCAAACACTGTATCTATTGATATAATCGTATGATTTTTGTTGCTTTTGTTTCTGATGTTTTCTATTATATAGTTTTTCTAATATTGAACCCACCCTTACATTCCTGATATAAATCCCACCTGGTCATGGGGTGTGATATTTGTGATATATTGCTGTAATCTCTTTGCTAGTGTTTGATGAAAAAATTTTGTACCAATATTCATCAGGGAACCTAAGGGAGTTTATAATCTAAGGCAGAAGAATTTGGGCAGTCTCAGTAGCATAGAAAGTTCCCCAAATAACCTTTTTCTCTGATTGTGTTCTCTAGGCTCGAATGGTTTTTCATGTCTAATTTGATCAGGCCTGAGAACTTCCCTCTAGACCATAATGAGATTCAACTACTTAGGATAGGCCTTGATCCACTGGAGGTAATATATATATATATATATATATATATACACACACACACACATATATATATACATATATGTATATATATTTTTTCAAATACCCCAAAGTTTTAAAATCTTCATATCTGAAAACAGATCTCTGTCTTTAAGGGAAAATTAGGATAGGTTCCTTATGAACTATGTAATATATATAATATATGTCAGATTCAGGGGTTGCCAACCTCATTCTGATAGGGAAAACCTGATTTTCTCTTTATTAGAGCCTTCCTCCTCATCCACCACTTAGAGAAAAAGTATTAGTACTTGAGAGCTAGGATTTTGATAAGGCCAAAGTATAGAAAACCTTGAATACTCATGTTATAATCCCAAAAGTCATTTTGAACAGCTGAGTCAAACTACCTCTGCTCTGTCCCTGCTGTCTCTGCCCAACACCTCAGTCCTGTTCTTTTTGGGGAAATTTCTATGCCTTGTGCTTCCAATCCACATTCTAATATCTATATAAGCAGAATATCACCACCTATTTCCTTACCTGTGACATTAGAAATGGGACACTTCAATGTAGCTGAGCAAAACTCTATATTCTCCCTCTAAAACCCATGGCTCTCACCTCCATAATAAAGCTGCCTGGGAATGGAAGTAATGCATGGCACAGGTATCCCACCCATCAACTGGGAGGTATGAAAAGAACTTGGTGGAATCTGGTTATACCTAGTATAAAAATTGTCTCACAGGATAATTATTGACCCCTCTCTTTCTCTTATTAAATACATTTGAGGCAACCTCTCACCACTCTCCAAGTGGCTTGCACTGGGTTTTATCATTCTTCCCTGCCAACTAGAGGCAGCTAGGTGGCACATTGGTTACAGCATTGGGCTTGATATAAGGGCTCGGAATCGGGAAGACTCATCTTCCTGAGTTCAAATCTGACCTCAGACACTTATTAGTTGTGTGACCCTGGGCAAGTCACTTAACCCTGTTAAGTGTTTGCCTCATTTTCCTCATCTGTTGTTTATCCTTCATTCTGGAAGAGGACAATGGCATTAGGAAGGTGATACCATGACTTGCAAGTGAATTGGATTTAAGTGAGGGAGGGCTGTTCAAAGTCACCAGTCTCACTTGCTCCTCTGGAGCTGTCTGGGTCCACTGGCAAGATATAAATAAGACTGGAGATGGCCTGGATGCAGTGGGAGACCTTGACCTTTTTAAGCTAAGGTCTTTCTCAGGTTTCAGTTTGACTGAGCCCTCAACTGTAAAATGAACTGGAGAAGAAAATGGCAAAGCACTCCGGTATCCTTGCCAAGAAAATCCCAAATGGGATCATGGAGATTCAGGCATGAATGAAAATCTGAACAATAACAAACATTTTTCTTGCCAAGGTCTAAAGACCATCACATTTGAGGCAACCCCTTACTACTCTCCCAGAGGCTTGCACTGGGTTTTATCATTCTCCAATGTCAACTAAGACCCAGTGGTATCCCATGACCTGAACTCTTTCTCCTTCCACCTTGGTGTCTTGTATTAGGCCCTGCATGAGGTGAAATGTTCTGTCATAAAGATTTCTTGTTTTAAGTATTACTGGCCTGATCATGATTTTGGTTAAAAAAAAAATCCCCAAAGCAAATGAAATGGGACACTCAGAGTCACTGCAGAGACAGTGTGTGAATTTGGAGTCAGAAGACCTGAGTTTAAATGACTACTCTGCCACTGACTACTTGTGTGAGTTTGGGCAAGTTCATGTCACCTTTGATTCTCAGGTTCATTATCATTAAAATAAAGATGGCTTAGACTGGGTGACCTCTAAGATCCCTTCCTACATTAAGAACAGAGATTTAGAGTGAAGCTGTCTAGACCACCAGTCCCTTTATTTTACGCATGATGAATTGGAGGGCCTGAGAATTGGAATTATTTGCCCAAAGTCACACAGGTGATGATCATCAGAGGCAGGATGTGAATCCAATTCCTCTGACATGAGTCGGTCTCCTCCCCACTGTGCTATGCGGACTCCTCTTGATGAAGAAAGTGAGAGGGAAAAATAACAGATAGAAAAGCTAGAAAGGCATCATGTGTGTGTTCTCATGCTGTAAAAGTTTGTGAAACCAACATGGTTAATTTTCAAGAAATATTAAATGATAATGAAAATATTCAGCCCATTCTGTCCTTTAAAATTCTCACTATAAAAACTCAGTTTAGAATGACTTCTTGTTCTGTTGTTTCCAGTCATGTCCTACTCTTTGTGACCCCATTTGGGGTTTTCTTAACAATAATACTGGAATGGTTTGCCATTTCCTTCTCCAACTCATTTTATAGACAAAGAACCGAGGCAAAAAGAAGTTAAGTAACTTGCCCAGGGTAACACAGCTAGTAAGTGTCTGAGGTTGGATTTGAACTCAGGTCTTTCTGACTCCAGGCCCAATACTCTATCCACTGTGCCAGCTAGCTGCTAACTGACAGTTATTTTAAGATGGAGGCCACAAAAAGCACCAAGGAAATTGTAAACACGCAACTATGGACTGATAAGGAAAATATATTTGGGATTTTTCTCTCTCTGCTGTTTTAGTGAATTCTTTTACGTGACACTAAATAATACTTGGCATTTGGAAATGGAGTGCCCAGTTGCAGTCATATATGGCTAGGACTATTTCTGAACCCTTCCCACTGACTGGCCGCCACTACTGCTGATTTCAATCAGAAGGATTCAAGCCCTTTCAGTATTGTAGCACATCTGCATATGCTACAAAGAGGAGTGTCGGTAGAATATTTCTCCTCTTTTGTATTCCTGCACTGAGATGAACCGTCAGGAAATTTAAATCGTGTGAGCATGGGAAGCAGAGAGGAAATGTTCCTTCACGACTCCTGCAAATGAGGGAAGAGGAAACAAAAAGGAGCAGCTGATCCCAGCAATTCCACGAGGGTATAAAGGCAGGGTACAAATGATGGTGAGCATAGGGTTTAGCCATGATGTGGTAGAGAGAAAGCTTGGTAGATAGAGTGTTGGTGAGTGCAATGGTAAAATAGTGTCCAGTTGGTTTGGAAAACATTTTGCTATCATGTTAAAAAAAAGTCACTGAAATATACTTCCCCTTTGACCCAGTAATGTAAATACACTCCAAGGAGATAAAGGGAAAAGTCATGCATACATATGACATACATACATGCATACATAATATATGTATATGTGTATATACTTATATATACACATGCATGTTTACACATATACATATGTATATGTGTGTATGTGTATGTGTATGTGTGTAATGGGGAATTGCACAATGAGGGACCAGTATTTAAAGCATTCACAAATTTCTCCTTCCTGGTGGATTATATGGAACATGCAATATTCCCATGTGGATTGTTGATGAGTGGACTTTTGGCCATCCGTGAGTGACTGAGGGGTGGTACTAGGGTGTAGAAGAATCTTCTGATTGGCTGAAGAGCCAGAACTGAGGGTGCATACCAAAGCTCTGAGTAGGTGTTCCCTCACCCTCCTCTCGGGCAGCCTTCACTGAAGAGGACTGCTGTGACCCACTGGGCGGGAGAGGGACTGGATGTCCTATCATCCTCCTGCTTATCGTGTGTTCCTGAGGGCATGGGGCCTGTATCTTCTGTATATTTTTTCCTCATCTCAGGTGAATGAGTATCCTGAATTTGGAAAGGCTGGAATAGCTGTAAGAGTTCCCTTTAGCAACCAGAATTGGTAGTTGAGAGACCAGTGAGGAACTAAACCTAAGGAGTGACCTGCTTAACCTAGCCCAACAGTAGATTGACCCATAGGCTGAGAGATTGCGTCAAGCAAGAAGCCAGCTCTGTTGAGCAGGGCAATGATTCACCCATTAATGACACCACCCCCTTAGTGGGGACCCCTTTAAAGGAGAAAAGGACTCCAAAGGACCAGGAATTGTGAAGAAGCTCTTGCCCCAAGTGTTCCTAATCTTTGTACTTTTAGCTTGAGCCTGCTCTCCATGGGGACCTTGTGTATACAAGGGGAGAGTGTGTCCCATCTTCCTAGTTTGGTGGATATTTTTGTAACTTCAGTCTTTACTATACATTTTAAATAAATATACTTTTGTTAAAGCTAATTGGTGTCAACTGGTTAATCAGTATTGGGGAGGAGAGCACATCAAGCTGGGGCTTACAAGTGATAGTACTAGAAGTCACAGCCCTCTAGAATCCTGAGTGGGGAATAGTGTTAAGTTGCTCCCTGGAAACCCATCATGCTAGTCCAATGTGAGTTGAGTAAGCCAAAGGGGGTGATACATATATGTATGTGTGTATGTATGTATGTATATATATATATATATAAACACACACACATATATATATGTATATTACTAACAATGATAACAATGTATATCTTCACTTTTATAGCAGAAAACAACTGAAATGAAAGAAAATACCCATCTATTGAGGAATGACCAGACAAGTTGTGATACATGAATACGGATAGGGTAAGGACTACACTTGTGATTTCATTGGTATGGGGAACGTCCTCTATCAACATACACTGGAACTTTCTGTGCAACTCATTCTTAGTTATCCAGGACAGAAGGAAGTTAAATGACTTGCCCAAGGTCATAAAGTCAATATGTTTCAAAGATAGGACTTGAGCCCTGGTTTCCTTGATTCCAAGATCAGCTCTTTACTCTCCTTGTCATGCTACATCTCCTAAGATATCTTACCTCCCTGATTAGACTATAATTTCCTGAATATTTTCATGTCTTGATAGATGATGAATATGAATTCACAGATACTTGGGAAAACTTGTACTAACCCATTTAGAATAAAGTGAGTTGAACTGGAGAAAAATTTACAGGATGACAATAATGTAAATGAAAATAACATTAAGAAACTATAAAAGTGATCAACTTAGTGATTAAATATAATCTGATATTGAAAGTAAGTCTCTTGAATTTAGCAGAATGATAGATAATAGATGTGGAATAAGGCATAAATTTCTGGACATGGTCAGTATATTGATTTGTTTTACTTGACTATTTGTCACACAAATATATATTTATTGTTTGACTTTTTTAGGATGTTAGGAGCATGAGTTATTGGAAAGAGATAGTGAATATATGTATGTGTGTGTATACACATAATTAGAGGGGGAGAAGACGAAAAACATTTTAAAATAAAGTCAGAGAGAAGCTTCAGAGAGATCCATGGAAAGTTAGAAGGAGGGTCTGTTGTGCCAATGGTATCTGTCCTTGGGGTTCTATCTTTTGTGTTATGATCAAGGTGGTTGCTGAAGGGCTGGTGGTGTTCATTAGTTAGTGTTAATCTGATTTGTGTTGCAACTCAGCCTATCCACACCAGTATAAGACAAAGAGATCATAGTTGACATTTATAGATTAAGGTTTCCAAAATACTTTACAAACATTATGTGTGATCCTAGTACCAACTTTGTGGGGTAGGTACCATTATTTCACAAACTTGGGCTTTGAGAGGTCAATGATCTTCCCGTAGGTCACATTTTAGTTAGTATGTATATGAGACTCTATTCTAACCCAACTCTAACACTGTACCCACCTGTTGTCTCAATGAATAATGAAGCTATGTTGTCAGATCCAGTCCAGCACTGCCTAGTTGAATTGTACCAACTGACTTCATCTTCATTTTCATCCACTTTGGACCTGGAATCAGGACTTAGGGTCCTGCCTTAAACCTTAACACATGATATTTAACAAGTGCCCTAAACAATTTGGGGGTGGGGAGAGTCTAGATCTCTGATATCATCAGTGTGAAGAACTCCTGGCAATGGAAACTCCTACTACTAATGCATATGGGTAACTCACTTGTAGCCTTTAACTTAGTTGCAGTGGTGGGTGTGTGTGTAACTGAGAAGTTAGGTGACTTGCCCGAGGTCACATAGCCAGTATGTGTCAGAGGCAGGACAGAACTGAAATTTTCCTGACTTGGCAGCCAGTCTGCTTTCCATTATGCCAGGATGCCTTATATATAATAGATACTTAATATATGGTGGCATAGCGGATAGAGCACCAGACTTGGAATCAGGAAGACTCATCTTCATGAGTTCTAATCCCAGCTCAGATACTTTCTTTCTGTGTGACCTTGAGCAAATAACTTAACCCTTATTTGCCTCAGTTTCTTCATCTGTAAAATGAACTGGAGAAGGAAATGGAAAACCTCTCCAATATCTTTGCTAAGAAAATCCCAAAATGCCTTCATGAAGAGTGAGACATGACTGAAATGATATATATTTGCTATACATATGATACAAATAATACATATTTGTTGATTCTTTGATTCTAGGGTCAGGGTCAAGGTAGAAGATTGCAATCAGATGCCTATTGCTGTGCCAAATATTACAGGATTGCAGAGTTGTAGGGACCTCAGAGTCTATCAAATCCAGCCCATATCTGAACAAGAATCCTTTATAAAACATTCTCCAAGTGGTCATCCAGGCCTTGTTTGAAGACCTCTGGTGAGGGGGAACCCATTATCCATTTCCAAGGTGGCCCATATCTCTTTTGGATAGCTCGATTTATTAGAAATTTTTTTATTCATTAAGCCTGAAATTGCCCCTCAGCAATTTCTGACTGCTCCCACGTATGCCTTCTGTCACCAATAAGAACAAACCAAACTTGTTTCATATAACATCCCTTTAGCACTTGAATATGACTGTAATGTCCCTCCCTACAAGTTTTCCCTAATCCAGACAAACCCTTTCCAGTTCCTTTAGCAGATTCTTCTATGGCATTATCTCAAGGCCCTTTGTTTTTCTGGTCACTTTCCCATGGACTCTCTGACATAATATCTTCTTGAGGAAGCCATGCTTGCTCTTCATGATCACCATTTCTTTTACAGCATGGTCAACTATCCTTTAGTGATATATTCTTGAATTTTGCCAGGAGTCAAAATCAAACTTGCTGCTTTTGTAGCTTGCAGACTCTACTTGCTTCCCTTGCCTCCCCCTTTTTTTTGAATGTTGGGATAACAATTCCATCTCCAATCCTGAGATCCTCCCATTCTCCAAATCTTTAACAGAGCATTGACAGTGCTTTAGCAATCACATTTTCCAGGTTTTTAAAAAATGCTTTGGAATGTAGTTCATCTGGCCCTGTTAAATTTTGAGTTATCAAGGGCAGCTGGTTACTCAATTATAGCATTATATCTTCCTTAGTTTTCAACTCTCTTTTAGTCATTTTTTTTAAAGCAATTGGGGTTAAGTAACTTGCTCAAGGTTACATGTCCAGTTATTTTTTTGTGTGTGGGTGCCAAGTTGGGTGCAAAGTATCTGAGGCCAGAACCAATCCCGGGTCTCCCAATGCCAGGGCTGGCACTCTTACTCACTGTGCCACCTGGCTGCCCCTATCTCTTAGTCATTTTTAACCTACTTTTCCAATCCAGAAAATTTCCCTTGATAGAAAAAGAAGTAAAATAGAGTTAAGCAGTTATTTGTTCTTCCCATTTTATCTTCCCTAAGTAACAGCTCTGTCCTTTCTTCTATCTGCTCCTTTTCCTCAACATAGCTTTAAAAATACTTTATGTTGTACTCAATGTCCCTTGCCAACATCAACTCTTTCAAAGCTTTTGACCTGATATGATTTTAGCAGGGCTGCCCCTTGCCTTTGTGTCAATTCTTAGTTATCTTCTATCTTCTGTACACCTAGTTAGTCAATGAGTTTCCTATTTTTCTATATCATTCTCTTTAGAAAGTGATTCCTTTTTCTTCACCATAATTATTTCACTTTGTGAAATTTGTGAAATCACTCTTTGGACTACAGTTGAGAATTTCCAATACTTCCTGGGCTGACTTTTCCTATAGAATTGTATTCCACAAAATCTGACCTCTAAATCTTTTGGAATCTTCTCTCTATAACTATAGGTTCCACATCACGCTATGGTTGGTATTGAACTCTGTCTTTGTCTCAAATTCTATAATTGATTGGTCATTTTCCTTCAAGATTCCCACCATTTCCACTATAACAAAGAGTTTATCACTAGGGGTTGTTATGAGAATGGGAATCTGAAGATCCTCCCTGCCCCTTGGCCATTTGATAGACTTAAGTGACTCTGAGAACCTTCCCTGATTTGAAAATATACTCTGCCCCCTAATAGGTTGAATGTGGTCACATGGAGCCGGTGGTGGGAGGCTTGTTTTTCAGGAATGCCCATACCTTGTTACTTTATGATTGTGTAGTGGGTCAAGAGGGTTGTGACATTTTCTGACCCAGGAGAAAGATACACACACACACACACACACACACACACACACACACACACACACACACACACACACACACAAACACACACCCTGATGTGAGGTTCTGGTTTGGGGCTCACTTTGAGAAGAGTTGTGTGATTTGACCAAATGAGACTCTGGGCAGCCATTGAGACCTCTGGCTTTGAAAACCCAGATGATGGTACTTCCTTCTCTGATAACTGACTAGGTATGGATGTGATGGTCAGACAGCTGAAAGCTCTGTCTGTTGATCTGTTTCTCTGTCTGCTTGTAACTTGTTTGTTTTCTCTGAAGTTCAGGGTGCTGACTTTTCCCCCTGAACTAGGTAAATGATATATGTTTGATTGATTAAAGTAAGATTGCTAACCCGTTTTGAGTTGCTTTCCTTTAGAAAAGCAGATCTAAACCTGTGCTAGCAGCCATTCTGGGGATGCTAGGGTGCTTGCTGCTACATGGGTCAGAATCAGATCCAGAACAAAAGTTCTCCTGATGGGTTCCTCCATCATTCTGAGGAGGGAATTATTTTTATAACAAGCTAAGAAAATATTGACATATTGCATGTTCTCTGAGAGGGAGCAGCATGAAAAAAAGAAGTCTGCATCAGTGGATTTCAGATAATTAAAATCCCCATCACTACAATATCTTGGATTTTTGCCAGGTTTATACTTTGTTTCCTGAACTCCTCACTTATTTCCTTTTCTTCTCTAGCTGATCTTTTTATATGCCAAAAGCAAGATTGCTTCTATTTCTGTCTCCTTTCAGTGTCAGTCAGTTGCTCTCCCTAACAAAATTAGAGGGTTGTTCCCCTTTGGTAACCCTGAGTAGGGTAATGGTGAACAGGTCAAACACTTCTGCACTTGACCTGTGCAAATACCTAGCACTAAGACAAAATAGCTGTGTGAATGCACACAAAGCTGAGGAATTGCCAACAACTGAAAGCCAAGCCTAATCAAAGAGGTATGAGTGGGGGAAATGAAACAGCAAAAGGATGTTGTGGTGGTCCAGCCCCCCATGGCCACAAGAGAAATCCTACAAAGTGCTCAGTTAAAATATATATGAACAATGTTAAAAAGCACAGGTTAAAATTTTGATCTATGTAATTCTAAGGTAAGATGTAATGGACAGTGTATCATTGAATAAAATATGCTCAATTGTTTCAATGTTCTTATAATTGTTTTTAAGTATACATTGTTTTTCTAAAAGTCTACCATTTGCTTTATTGAGTGATTGACTCAAACTGGATCTTTTTAGCTTGGGTGAGATCCATATGTAGTTATATTCTTTGTATATTTCATGGTTTCCTAAATGTCTTTTAAAATGTTAATCAGATACAGAGGTTCATTTTGATAAAGGAAGTGGTTGAATTATATATGAATTCTTTCTTGCTCAAGACAACATGATGTAGTAAAATGAATAATGGATTTAAGGTCAAAAGACTTGGGTTTGAATCTTGGCTCTGCCATCTGCTGCATTGTGTAATCTGGGGCAAATCATTTTATCTCTGCTAGCCTCAGTAATTTCATCTGTAAAATGAGGGAACTGGATTCCAAGAGTTCTTAATCTAGGGGCCATGAACTTGAAAAATAATTTCATAACTGTATTTCAATATAATTAGTTTTCTTTATAACCCGATATATTTTATGCATCTAAAGTATTTTTTTCTGAGAGGGGGAACATAGGCTTTATCACACTGCCAAAGGGGGACTATAGCATAAAAAGTTTAATAATTTCTAGACTGATTGAACTCTAAGGTCTCTTCCAACTATAAATCCAATCATTCTTCTCCTTCACAGAGCTTTCCCTCCTTTACAAAGCTTCTCCTTCTTTATAAAACTTCTCCTCAACATGGCAAGTTCCCTTTCCTTTGAGAAATGAAAGGAACATTCAGTTCAGAATCAGAACACCCATGTTCAAAGCTTGCCTTTTGATGTATGTGATCTTGGGCGAGTCATTAACTTCTCTATGATGTAATTGCCTCATCTGTAAAATGATGGGGATGGACAAGCATGATGCTATGGAAAGGTGTGCTGGATTTGAGGTCAGAGGACCTGGGTTTGAATTCTGATTTTGCTTTTTAATGATAATAAAAATAGCCAGCATTTGTATAGCTCTTTAGGGTTTGCAAAGCCCTTTATAATAATTATGTCATTTTATCCTCAAAAACAACCCTAGAAGGTAGGTGCTAATAGATCCTCATTTTATAAATAGGTATAAGGAAATTGAAACAGATTGAGGTTAAATTATTTTCCCAAAGTAACACAGCTAGTAAGAATTTGAGGTTGAATTTGAACTCAATTTTTCTTGATTCCAGGTCTAACTCTCTATCCACTGTGTCACCTGGCTGCTTTAGTCTACTACATGTATGATTCTGGGCACCAGTTCCCTCAGCTGTAAAATGAAGAGTTTGAATAAATGACCTCTAAGGCCTTTTCTAATTCTACAATCCTACCAATGCTTGCAAGAGACTAAGTCAAATTGGAATGTGTTCTCTTTGTAATTAACTTTATTTTGGCTACACTGGGTCATGGTTCTAAACTGAGGTGGCATCTGCCAGTTCTGTCCTTTTGGATCCCAGTGCTCTCAAAATGCTGATTGTTACAGATGCCTCTTGCCTCTGGCCCAAGTCTATTTGCCATGTAATAAGAAGAGATTCCTTGTCCTTCATTGAATTCCCATTTGTTTCTTGTCAAATTAGCTCTTGATCATCTTCGCTGATCCCCCCTCTTGGAGAACGAATGGGGAAATGGAGTAAGCATAGACCTAAAGAAAAGAATCTGCGTCCAGAGCTAGAAGGACTCTAATAGAATCTTTGCATCTATTGAGTTAATTTGATAATATTTCTTTTTTTAATTTTAATTTTTTTTTTGCTTTTTTTGGAGGGCAATTGGGGTTAAGCAACTTTCCCAAGGTCACATGGCTAGTAAGTGTTAAGTGTCTGAGGCTGGATTTGAACTCAGATCCTCCTGACTCCAGGGATGGTGCTCTATTCACTGAGCCACCTAGCCACCCCCAATATTTCTTTATTTTTTAAGTTAATTTTTATCAGGTAATCAAAATGACTACTATAATTTATGTTCTTTTTCTGACTTGAGTGCCGCTGATAATGAGGAATGTTAGGTTGAGAATGCTCCTTCAATCAATTGAGCAGGTCACTTTAATTGGTTTTTGCCATATTTTTGATGGGTAAATTTTTTAAAGGCTGTTCCAAGTTAACTCAGTTAGGATATGGTGCTGTTGAGGGAGGTCATGGGTTCGACCTCCATATGGTCCAATTTGTTTTACATGAAGAATCTGTTCCATGGCCACAGAATGTATCCAGCCATCTTGGAGGTTTATGCTTTTGTTTTTAATGGGAACTAGATCATGTCTTCCTAATGTTAGGTGTGTACTATCTTTACATTTATTCATAAATACTTATTAAACACGGTGCCTCACTATATGAGATATTTTATGTTATTGGTGAGAATAAAAGACTTAAATAGGACATGTTTCCAGCTCTGAAGGAGTTTATGGTCTAGAATAAGATAGGAACCCTGCTGAAAATTATGTGTGTTGAGTGCAAAAAACATTCTCTGTGAGGTTCAAGGGAGAGGATTGCTGTGAACTGGGAGGATTTAGGGAGGGCTTCATGGATGAAGGGGCATTGGAATAGGATTTTAAGGGATGTGCAGGAAGAAATTTAGCAGGTGAAAAGGGAGGGAGGAGAGAAGACCTTCCATTCATAGAGAATGCTGTATGAAAGACTCAGAACCAGAAAGTGAAATGGGTATTTAGAAGGAACAGGACTATTCATTTTAGCTAAAATACATAAGGCAGGGAGAGAAGGAAAAGCCTGAGAATTTGACACCTTTCTAACCTCTTTGCCGTGACTACCAAGGAAAATAATTTGAACCTAATTGGTAAACAAGAGGAAGCCATTAAAAAGTTTTTGAGCAGAGGTAAAGCAAGATTATTCTGCCAAAGTATAAAGGACAGATTGGAAGGGAACAAAAATCAGAGGGGGTAAGACTTGTTAGGAAGCTATTGCAATGGTCCAGACAGGTGGTGATGAAAGCCTGTACTAAGGTTGAGACAGTTTGAATAAAGAGGAGGGAATAGATGTCTGAAGGACAGCACATTATTGTTTTTATGTGTGGTTGGTTACTCTTCCTGGGAATTATTATTGGTTCTGGCTCTCTGGTTGGTTGCAATCAAATCACCATTTGCCTCTGATGACTCTGATGTTGATTATTCAATTGAAGTTGATAAAGCTACTTATTTTCAAATAGCACTATGTAGATAGGATATTCTGAAATACAGTGCCTTTGTAATTTTTTTTTCAAAAGAGCATACTATTCAGTGACATGAATCTTGAATCATGAATGATTATTTGTTTAGGGATGGAAAGAAAGCTATTTGAAAGGGAGCTTGAGATGTGATGTACTCTGAAAGAATAGAAATGAAATAAGCTGAAAGGGACAGACCAAAGAGGCAATCAAGAAAGAACAAGCAGGGGGGGGGAAAGTCCTGGATGTTTCTGAACTGAGAAAGAACAGTACTATGTAGTGGGGTGAGTGCTAGATCTGAAGCCATGAAACTTGGGTTCTAATTTTAGTTCAAAAACTGACTGTGCAGCTTTGAGCAAGTTATTTTGTATTTCTAGACCCCAATTTCCCATTTGTAAATTGGTGGTAGAGTGGAGTGAATGGACTGAGTAATTTTTAAAGGTAACTTTCAGCTCTAGATTTCTGGGATTTAAAAGAAGTTTGAAACAAATGGGAAATGCATGTAAACACTAGAAGAAAAATAAGTAAAGAAGGCACAATTGTCCTAATGCAATTATATGGTTGACTTGGAGAACAATGGCAGTGGCTATGTTGGATAGCAGGATAGTCAAATTTTTGGCTAGTGATTATATCTTAATATTTGGACAGAAAGTATAACTATCTAGGATACACTTGGCATTCAGGGTCACATAGCTAGTAAGTTTCTGAGGCCACATTTGAATTCAGGAAGATGAGTCTTCTCACCTTAGGCCAATAAACAGTATTGAAGAGAAAGGGAATCTGTTAAGCTATGTTTTCACCTCTGTTCCTTGAAACAATCCTTTTGAAAGTTGGGAAACTGAACTTTGATCTGTTATTACTTTTCTTTAACAATGCCCAGTCCAACTGCTCTACATATAATGATAAATTGGAAATTCAATGATAGTTCCTGTTAATGTGTTTTCCTTTGTGTGAAGTTTGTTCATGTTCATGCTTTGAGTCAATGTAGCTCTTTGCATTCAACTTGCCTTTCATAACCAAATACCATTGGTGATCTCCATACTGTGGTTGTCATCCAATTGTGACATACCAAGAAAAACATAAGAATCTTGAAGGTTGCCACCATTGGTCACCATATATTTCTTCCTTACATAGAAAATGCTGAAGGTTGGCCTGATGTAATTCTCAGCTACCATTGTCTTTATGACTGTATTCACTTATCTTTTCCTTTCATTGACAGAAAGTTGATCCAAATGTCATCCTAGGGCAGATGTGTCAATAGTACTGGCATCATGACAAGCAGATTCTGAAAATAAACTAAACTACTAATTGATAATAGTGCGTTTACAAAGCTAAAATACCTTTTATGTAGTCACATCATGACTACAATGTTAAATTGAGGATTTTTATTTGATTTTCATGATTACACAGAATAGGAAAAGGTCCATTAGGTAAAGAAAAAGAATGGATATTATTTTTTTCTTAAAGAGCAAAATGAAGGTCAATATTGCAAGATTTATGATAACCAAATTAACCAACGGAGTACTGTCAAGATGAAGGGAATCTGTGAAAATAGATCTTTGTTCAGAAATGCCAGAGGGTGTTCTAATGTGTGACTTCAGCTATTAGGAAACTAATGTTTACAATCCCAAACCTCAGAAACAGAGTAAAGAAAGGGAGAGGTAGCCTCCCAGGGTCTAAATTCCATTATTAGAAAAAAATTTGCATTGTCTTGTCAAACAAAGGTTACAGTGATCATTTGAGAGCAGTAAGGAAGTGGCCAACACCCAAAGAGGCCTTTGGACTGCTAGGGAAATTTGCCACAGCTGTTTCTCTCACTAGGAGACAAGCTGCTGTCACTCAAGGGTATCTCAGGACTGATCCAAAGAGTACTTCCTGAGTGATTGAGGCTGACTGCTAGGCTGCTGGTGGTTGACAGTCCAGGGCCACCGATTTCCCTTGATATCTTTGTGGTGTTTGCATACTTGTGGGGGGAAGTGTCATTCAGAAAAGGTTTAAAAGATGGGTAGAAATTAATTTTGTCATTTTTACTTGCCTTTGTGGTACGTTCCTGAGGCTTGGGAGGGAAATGGGGTAGAAATGGGGATTGTAGTAGCTATCATCTAAAAGTGATTCAGAAAGAAATATTTTATCTGTATGTATTCGAGACAGCCACAAACCATATACTTGGTAAATAAAACATAAAACAGCATCAGTAGTAGTGACATCTGGTGGCTAGCTGATAATGTCAGAATTTTCCTAACTCCTTAGAGATAAGTATATGTATGCATATTCAGTAGTGCAAAATATTTTATCTCCAGAAAATAGGAAAAAATTGGACAGCTAAGTGTGCAGAAAGCTAGTTTCTCATCTCAGACACAAAGGTTTGTCAATGTAACATTTCCTTTACCCAAGAAACTTAGAGAATAAAGTTTGCAAATAAGTGATTCTTTCCTTTCTTAAGCATTAAAACTTGTATTTGAACCCCTTTAGAAGAAAATCTTTCTAACATCTCTGCTCTGTAGTATTATACTGAACAGCATGGAACGTGTTTTCCCTGACTCTGTATCATTATAGGATTTAGAGTTAGAAAGACCTTCAATCTAGCCTAGCCTAACCCCAAGTTTTTACAGATGAGGACACTGAAGCCTGGAGAAATGAGGTGATTTGTCCAAGGTCACACAGTAAATTGTTTAAATAGAGTGAGGTATAGCCAAAGAATCTCCTTGTGTAGTCAAGGCTCCTCACCAACATGGACAAAGTATGATTGTGGAGAACAGGCTGCTCTTAGAGCAAATGAGAGAATCGCTGGCAGAGCTGGGACTCAAGGCTGTGTTTAACTCTAAACCCACGAGTCTTTTTTACTACACTACACTTTGATTGTTTAGTTTGAGTTGTGGCCAACTCTCTTCATTTGGGGTTTCCTTGGCAAAGATACTAGAGTGGTCTGCAATTTCCTTCTCCAGCTCATTTTTCAGATGAGAAACTGAGGCAAAGAAAGTTAAATGACTTGCCCAGGGTCACATAGTTAATAAGTTTCTGAGGCCAGATTTGAATTCAGGAAGATGAGTCTTCCTCACCTCAGGCCAAGCACTCTTTCTACTGTGCCACCTAGTTGCCCCAACTGTACCATAATGCTTCACTCTAAATCTCCTTTGTTATTACATAGTGAGTCTTCATGACTTTCAGGGAGACCAATAATTCTGAAATTATTTCTCTGTGATCTATAGTCCAGGTCAATTGTTTTTCCAATGAAATTTTTCACATTTTCTACTATTTTTTTAGCCTTTTGACTTTGTTTTATTTTTTGACATCTCATGGAGTCATTAGTTTCCTCTTGTCTAATTTTAGTTTTTAAGGAGTAATTTTCTCAAGTATTTTTTGTGCCTCTTTCACCAAACTATTGATTCCCTTTTTATAGTCTTCTTCCGTAACTCTCATTTCCCATTTTTCCTCTACCGCTCATTATTTGATTTTTAAAATCATTTTGCTCTTTTAAAAATATCTTTTTTTAGCTCCTCTAGGAATTTTGTTGGGCTTGTGTACAATCTACTTTGAAGCTTTGTAGATGGTTTTAAGTCACTGTCTTCTTCAGAGTTTGTTTCTTAAGCTTCCCTGTCACCTTGGTAGATTTTTATGGATAAGCTCTTTTTTTGTTGCTGTTCGCTCATTTCTTTCCAATCTGCTTCTTGACTTTTCACTTTATGGTAGACTTGACTCTGCCCATCCTGGAGGTGGGAGTGGGAATGACTGGCTTGAGTTTCTGGTATCCTTCTGCTGTGTTCACAGCTTATTTTGGGGGCCTGTAAGTTTTTGGTGCTTCCATAGTGGTGAGATCCAGAAGAGGTTTGCTCAGTGCTCTCCTGCTCTGTTTTCTGGTCCTTAGCCAGGTAAAGGTTCTCTTTTCTCTTGCAATCACAACCTCTCCTTTCTACCCTGAAATTGTGAAATGGGTGAGAGAGTTGCCAAATGACACCCAATCCTGCACCTAGTGCTAGTAACGGGGATCCCTGGAATCTCTTTTTAAGCAAAGTATTCAGTCCCCTTGCCATCTCTGGGTGCTGTTCACCACAAAGGCTGCTGCTGTATATCTCACTGCAAGTATTATTTCCACCTTGCTCCACTTCCAACCAGCCCCTACCCCAGTGTCCACAGATCTCTCTGTCTTTTTAAGCTGCCCTGGGCTAGAAAAATAACTTTATGACTTTTTTGTTGGCTTTTCTTCTTGGAATTTATTTTATGTTTTCTGTGGTTATTCTGTAAAAAGAGGTTTTGGCAGAGGTTTGGTAGTTGTGACCTTTCACTCTATCATCTTGACTCCATTCCACATTATTATGGACATCTCCCCAAAACGTGAACAACATAACACCAGAAATAATACAAGAAAACTGCTGAGGATTTCTGAGCTCAGAAAACAAAGTAAAAGAATCCATAGATTGCCTCTAGGAAAAGAATATAGTTCCTTGTTGCAAACTCCCAGAACACAGTAATTAAATTTAACAATTCCAATGACAAATAATTCTGCAAATGACTAGCAGAAAGATCTTCAAACATAGAAAAGGGACTTCTAATAACACCAGACTTTTCTGCCCCCACGAGAAACCACAGGAAGGAATGGAGTAGCATCTTCCAAAGAGCAAAGGAGCTCAAGACAGCCAAGGTTAACATACCCTGCAAATCTGAGCCCGACCAGTAATAAAAAAGGTAAACATTTAATAAAATAAGAGGTATTTGAAGCATTCCTAAAAGAAAACCACACCTGAGGAAACCATTTGCTTTTCAAACAGCTGAGACAAAAGAAATTTTAAAAGGTAAAATCCTTATCCAAGGAGGATAAGACAATAGCAAAAGCACAACAGAGAGGTTGTTAAGAAATTTATTTCTCTAAGTACACTCAAAAGGTGAAAGCATAAATCAGACATGGATTAAACCTCAGAGCATCCTGCCTTCAAGTGAATCAATGGTTTCTGTTGGGATTAAATTGAAGGATGGGAGGAAGCATCGAAGGTGTAAGGGGAGGAGAGGATAGAGGGGAATATATGATGTACTCTAATCAAGGCAAAGGATAACAATGGAAGGAAAATAACTCCTGTAAAAATCGTTCAGGAAGCAGGGGTCCTATTGGAGAATAGATGAGGAGCCAAAGGGAGGGATTGAAAGGGGGTGGGGGAATAAAGGGAGGAAATCTTGTTTCAGGGCTAGGAGGGACCACCATTGCAGACTCTTCCCATGGAATAGAAAGATAGTCTATGTGAAGATGAAGACTGTACAATGGTTATTACCTGCAGGGATCTGGTGCTTGGAGAGATGTCTCATCCTGAATCAGGAGATGAGAAATCAGGATTTCTGGTGGCAACTGAAACCAAGAAGAGTGAGTGGGCATGGACCCAAAGAGGAGATTCATGGCAAATGGGGGAAAATGATCATGAATAAGGCAAAAGGTAGTAATGAGCTGCACAATCAGGGACATAGAAAAATTCCTAATGGGAGGCAATACTTCCATCCTCTCACTTTGAGGAACTGGTATTCTTAAGAGTGAAGCATAAAAGCAAAAGGGAACCAGATCTTCAAGGCAATAATGTAGCAGCTGTTTGGAAGAGGGGAACCTTAAAAATAGGAACCTTAGAAACTTTAATTCCATAAGAAACACAGAGGATAAAGATGTAGTAAGTATAAGGGACATGAATGAAAGCATACAAGTGTAGAAGAGACAGAATGGGAATACAAATAATGAAGAAAAATGAGGAAAAATAACTCTTTTTAGAGAAAGGCACAGAGAATTAAATTTAAAAAGAAACAAAACAGTGAAAGGAAGAAGAGAGATTTTACCTTGACTAATTCGCTGAGAAGGGGGGAAAAGGATAAAATAAAAGGAAAAGGGACTAATAAATTAAGCAAAACTCCAAATTTAGGGAAAAGAGTAACAAAAGTGTGTGGGGGGAGGGGCTTGAGAGTGACAGGTAGAAAGCTGGTGGGGGTAAGATTACCTTAAAGTAGATTAATCCAAAAGAACTGAAGGGACAAAATACCTTTTTTACAGATCCTAACTAAGGAAGTTTCCCCTCCCCCCATATTAGGAATAAATGTAGAAAAGTACAAAATCTAACTCCTATAACTTCAGATGTGAAAGGATTAAAGTCTACTAAAACAAACAAACAAAAAAATAGTGACAGATTGGATGTCAGTCAACTAGCTTTGTTTAAGTACTTATGTGCCAGGCACTGTCCTAAGCATTGGAAATATGACTATTAAGTAGAAAGTCACTCCTTGATCTCAAAGAGCTAAATTCTAATGGAGAAAGACACTCATCCACACCCACACCCCTGTGGTAGGGAGAGGCTAAGGCACAACATATAAAAGGAAGCTGAAAAGAAATCCTGGGGATCCTCCTCAAAATGGAGGTTCTGGGAGGAGCCATCCAATAAGAGGGAGAGGCCTGTAGGAGAAGAGGTTATTTCCAGTGCCTGATAGCCTTCAGGATGAAGCACTGGGCTATGGTAGAGAAAAGTCTGGAGTGCAGCCTGGCTGTATGAGACATGAGTAGATAAGAAAACAAAACCCTACCATCTGTTGTTGACAAAGAAATACCTAAAAATCAAAGACAGAATAAAAATGAGAGGCCAGACAAAACTGAATATGCACCACATGAATCTTAAAAAGCAACAGTTGCAATCACACCATCAGATGCAAAAATTCCCAACATAAAAAGAGAAACAAGAAAAATACATAATACTGGAAGGGACCATAGACAACAAACTAATATTAATATTAAGCCTATGTAATTCAAGGATATCTATAACATGACTTTTACCTACCTTTTCAAACCTACCTCCTATTCTTTCCTTTAATAAATTCTGCTTTAATGAAACTGGACCACTCAGACCAATTTTTTTTTTTTTAAAGCAATCGGGGTTAAGTAACTTGCTCAAGGTTACACGGCCAGTTATTATTTCTGGGTGTGGTGCTGAGTATCTGAGCCCAGATTTGATCCAGGTCATCCCGACACTGGAGCTGGTGTTCTTACTCGCTGAGCCACCTGGCGGCCCCTAAGCAATTGGGGTTAAGTAACTTGCTCAAGGTTACACGGCCAGGTGTTTCTGGATGGGTGCTAAGTGTCTGAACCTGGGATTCGATCTCCAGGTCTTCTCAACACTGGAGCTGGTGCTCTTACTCGCTGTGCTACCTGGCCGCCCCAACTCAAACCAATTTGTGTGCTTATCACACTGAGAAAAACTTTTCTATGTCCTCTGGATGGTGATAGGCCTTATTCAATTTAATTTAATCCCCAAAATGCAATATGTTAGGTAATGAGTACACAAATATGGGGAAAAAAGGATTAAAGACACAATTCATAGATCATGCTGTGGTTCTGAACTAATGTGGAAAGAATAGAGGTGTCATTAACCAAAATAGGAAGTTAGGATAAAGGGCAGGTCTGGGGTGGGGAGAAGCTGTTTTAGCTATGGTGCATTTGAGTTGGGCCTGGTGCTCTGGAGAAGTGCTATAGATTTGGGAAGTCATCCATATACAATCTTTAGAAGTAGATAAGACCACCGAAGGAAGAACAGAGAAATAAAAGAATCAAGGACTTAGCCTTGGGAGAGATCATGGAGGCTGCCCAATTCTATAATCATAGATCTAAAACTAAAAGGGGCTGCAGCAGCCATCTAATCCCATCTCCTCATTTCATTAATGAGGACACTGAGACCCAGAGAGAATGTGACTTGCCCAAGTCCAAAAGACCTCAAAAGTAAGAGTTGAATGCAGGTCCTCTGACCTGTCAGTGAGCTTTCCACTGTGCAAGTTCAATTCCCTCATCTTACAAATGCAGAAGTGAAGGTCAGAGAGATTAAGCATTTTGCTCAAGGTCTCACAGACAGTAAATAGTAGAGCTGGGATCTGAACCCAAGTGCTCAGACTTCAAATCCAGCATGTTTTCCACTGTAGGGCCATAGGGGCAGGATTGGGACCAAGGATGAGATATAGTCATGTAGGAGAGAAAATACAAGTGGATGCAGCCAGAGATTCTCTTTATAAATTAGTATGCATTTTCAAAGATCTCTAGTGTACCATAACATGCATTTTAGTTTTCAAATCTTGATGAAGGCTTTCTCTCAGTTTTCTTTGAAGGACATCTATATTTAGGGTTTGGGAAGAGATGAAAGAACCAGCAAAGGGAATAAGGTGGAGGGTAAAGAGAGAAAGAAGAGGAAGGGAGGGGAGGTCAACCATTCAAAAGACTTTTCTATATATCTTCAATTTTCCTAAGTGTCTGTTCCTCCCACTCTGATCAGTGAATATTTTGTCTATTTTTCATATGTATGTATCTGTGAACATGCTATATCTTCCAGTGGAAAGAAAATTGCTTGAAATTAGGGATGCTTTCATGTTTGCATTTGTATTCCTATCCAAGGGCCTGGCACATAGTAGGTATTTAATAAATGCTAGTGATTGATGTAGGAGGTGAATAATGAGAAGGAAATAATTCCTTTAAGAAGGAATGAGTGACTGAAAGAGTCAAATGCTGAGGCGATCAAAGAGAGTGAGAGTTAAGGAAAGATCATTGTATTTGGTAATCAGTACAAGGTCATCAATGTACTTGGAGAAGTTTTGGTGGTGTAGTGAGATTGGAAACCAGATTGAAAGAGGATGAGGTAGTGAAACCAATGACTATGGACTTTGATTTTTCTAGAAAATTCACAGTTTAGATGAAGAGCTAAATAGGCCAATAGTTTGAGGTGGGGTAGCACAGTAGAGGGGACCCTCTTTTTTCTTTCCTTCCTTCCTTCCTTCCTTTCTTCCTTCCTTCCTTCCTTCCTTCCTTCCTTCCTTCCTTCCTTCCTT
>NW_027185784.1:4903022-4922125 GCF_028583685.1 Petaurus breviceps papuanus | reverse complement strand
CCTTCCTTCCTTCCTTCCTTCCTTCCTTCCTTCCTTCCTTCCTTCCTCCCTTCCTTCCTCCCTCCCTTCCTCCCTTTCTTTCTCCTTTTTCCTCAGATTTTCTTGTATTATAGTAGAGTAGGCTGGGATCCTGTTTGTAGACAGAAGGGCAGGAATGAGTAGTATAACATCCCATAGCATTCTCTAGTTATATCAGCTGACCTAGTCAGAAATCACATCTTCCCCTTCATTACATAGGCATCAAAGAGAGGATATATTTAGGGTTGGAAAATTAAGAAAGCCTTGAGAAAGCTATATTGACTAAAACAAAGAGGGGAGAAATTAAAGACATTAGGAAGAACTCAGAACATAAGGACATATTGGACAGTTTGTATTTGCTGCAGACAATGAGTAGGGATGAAAGGAAAGAACTGAACAAGTTTTTGAAAGGTTATTTTTGAGCTTTTAAAAAAAAATCAATTTTTGTGGGGAGAGAGGTGGGAAGGCAACGCAGTTGAGGGTAAGTGACTTACCCAAGGTCACACAGTTAAGTGTCAAGTGTCTGAGGTCAGATTTGAACTCAGGTCCTCCTAACTCCAGGGCTTGTTCTCTATTCACTGTGCTACCTAGCTGCCCCTATTTTAAAGGATCACAGATTTAAAGAAGGAAGGGATATCAAGTAGCCATCTAGTCTACCCCCCACCGTTTTACAGATGAGAAAACTGAGGCCCAGAGAGGTAAAAGGACTTGCTAAGATCAGGTAAGTGTTAAGTAGCAGAACCACTTGTCCTACAAGTTCTCTTAACTCCAAAAAATGATGCTCCTTCTACTCTGTTGTGTTGCCTTCCACTGAGATACCTTTTATAGGTAAGAAATAAGGTTGATAGTATTAGACTGGGGGAAAGTGGGTTTAAATTACAGCAGAGTGGAATTAAAACTGAATAAAGAAGGAATTTGCTAGAGAAAATGTGGAAGAGGGACCAGGCCTGAGACAAATCATTGGAGAACTGGCAGATTTGACAACAGGCAAATAGGAGGCAGGAATGAATGAGGCAGAGTGCCTGGAGAACTAGCCTAGGAAATAAAGGTCTGAGGAAAGGTCAGGTTGGGTTTTCTTGTTTTATGGCTGAAAATTATTGTGTCTAACCGATTAGCTCAAGGCAAAGTCAAAGGATCTGAGTGGAGTAAGAAATAACCTCCAAAGATCATCTAGTCAAACCCCTCCCTTCAGGCAAGTAGGGTGAGACAGATCTTGCAGTCATTTGTGTTTAGAGAGCAGGTTAAGTCACAAGAGCAAATGAAATTAGCTAGAAATGGGTAGAAGGGAAAGAGAGCCATAAAATGGATTAGAGAATATAAAGGAAATAATTAAATGAAAAGAAGCAAAAGCAATAGAATCAGGGACAACAAATACAGATACTTATTCAGGAAATTTAGGCTTTCTAGTTCTTCACATCATTTCCCCTTTCTTTTCAATGTTCAGTTTGTCAGACCAGTTGTCCCTTCCTCACCCCCAGCATCCATTTCTTCCAGAGTGCTGAAATAGCCAAATAGTTTTTTTATTCCAGTCTGAACCCCAACAAAATGCTGTCTCCTCTTCCCATCCTAGTCGAATTCCACAGTGGTTGAGCACAGGGTGTAGGTGACATGCATTTGCAGAGAATCATCAATGCAGGGTTTGTTTGGCCACTGATTCATTTTGGGCTGTTTTGTGGAATTCTACTGGGAGCTCCAAACAGAGAGTTCATATGCAACTTCAGAGGGCTTCAGTGTAAAATCAATTTAGTTGGATAATGCTACAGCTGAGTTTTTGTTTTTAATTTCTTCTTCTTCTCTCTCTCCTTTTTTCTTCTCCTTTGAGAATGGTTACTTTGATTCTTGCTGAGTTTCCCTTCCCTTCTCAACTTAGCAACAACACTCTGATTACCAAAATTGCAGAAACTTTCTCTTTAATAGGCTCATTGCCTTCTGTCCTAGCCTGGGTTGGGGAAAAGATCATCTCCTATGGTCTGTAGGTTAGCTTTCTATCAGTCTTGATTCAATTGCTTAAAGTCTTACACTAAAATGATGTTAAATGATCACAAACTTGGGGCAGTGGTGGGGGAGAGGAGATTGAATCTCTTTCCCCCAGCTCCACAGCCTTTTCTATCCCCACCTCCCAGGTTGAAAAGGAAATCAAGAAGAAAATGGCATGGCAGATAAATGGAGGCCAACTGCCAGTTGGCAGTGTACCATGGAAGGGGAATAGGGAGTAGAGAGAAAGAGAAGAAAGATGCTTCAGATGAGTCTCTGGTAGTCATACCAACCCCAGTCTTCCGGATTAGCTCACTCTGTTCTCTCCAGTCTGCTCTCACTGACCCATCTAATAGAGTCTGATAACCACTTTGCTTCTGTTCCCCATATGAATGTGTGTGCCAGTAACTGATTGCTGCTCCCCACATTCTTTCCCTGCCAGTTCTGAGAAAGGAGACAGGAATCAGGAAACTGAGTTTCTAAATCCTCATTCTGCCATTAAGTAACTAGGATATAACTAGACCCAGGATATGCTGTTCTGCCTTGTTGACCCTATTTACCATCAGTAAAATGAGGGAGAGCCTCTTAACCTTTTTGTGTATCTAGTTGAAGGCTTTGGACTCTTTCTTAGAATAATGTCTTAGATAATTGGAGGGTATGATGAATTTTACTTAGAAGTTAGTAAAATTGAAGATGTATTTTTTTTCTCACCCCTTTTCAAAGACCCACAGAAATCTATGCATGGAGTCCAGGTTAAGAGTCTTTGCATTTCAATTAAATCCTATGATTCTAAATGGCACACATTTGCCTTTCCGAATTTTATGTGTGTATGTATGTGTTTATATATATATAATGTAATATGTATACATGTTAAATATACATCACTTTAAAAATCTCAGTTTCCTCATTTGTAAAATTGGGATAATGCATATACTATAAATATGAAGGCTGTTAGGAGCAAAATGCTTTATGAAATTTAAACTATGTATATATATATATTATATAAGTAATATGTACATGTTAAATATATAGAACATGGATATGTTCTATATAATTTATGTAATAAGTGCATTTTATACACACTATATACTTTGTTATATATGAATATATGTTACATGTATTATATAAAATGTAGTCATGTGGATATATACTATGATATATGTAATATGCACATATTATAGTATTCACATATAGCTTTATAAAGCTACATGTAGCTTTATAAAAGTTAAAACTATATAGATGTGCTTTATTTTATTTTTTTGCTTTATGGAGGGCAGGGAAGTTGGAGTTAAGTGACTTGCCCAAGGCCACACGGCTAGTAAATATAGATGTGCTTTATAAAAGTATAAGTCATTTAACCTTGTTTGGCTCAGTTTTCTCATCTGTAACATGAGCTGGAGAAGGAAATAGAGAACCACTCTAGTACCTTTGCCAAGAAAACCTCAAATGAGGTTGAGAGTCAGAAATGAGTGAAATGATTAAATAACAAAATATATGAATAAAGTTTTATTAAAGCACTTTGCTCATAACAGCCTTCACATCTTCAATGCATACATCATCTGTATTTTACAAATGAGGAACTGAGGTTGACAATTCCGTCATGGATGTAGCTAGTCACATTTTGGTCCAGAAATGTTTTCCAAGTCATGCATTTTTTTGTTTGTTTCTGAGAATGAAGAAATTAGCATCCATTAGAGTATCACATAAAATGCAATGACCATTATTTGTTAATGAAGACATGAGATTTGATTCTTCTGAAGCTAATGCTCCTTAATCACTGAAAGAACACAGGCTCTACAATCCAAGGAATTTGGTTCAAATTCCACCACTGATGCGTACTGCCTATGCGATCATGGGCCAGTCACTTAACCTCCCTGGGCATCAGTCTCCTTACCTATTAAATGAGGAAGTTAGATTAGATGTCCTCTGAGGTCTCCTCCAGCTCTAGATTTATGATTTAATCATCTATTTACTGTATTCATTTTGCCACTTGTTAGCATGACACATTCAAGATAGAGATGGATAAGATTATGCTGAAGATAGTCTTCAGACACAGGACAGAGTTTTCTGCTTCAAACTAAATGACTCATGAATTAAAGGTAGATTGACTCATGAAATTGACTCATTGACTCATGAAATAAAGGTAGATACTAAAAGTAGATGAGCAGGAATAAGCATGATCTATCCATGGACATTGAGCAGACCATTTGTCCAGAGAAATCATGTTCTTGATGGGGATGTGCAGGTATAACTGCATAGATATTTGTGTAATCAGGCTAATTTTCCCAAGGTTTTTAATGGAAAATGAGAACTTTGAACTTGAAGCAGGCAATCATTAGGAAGTCATTTTAGGTTATTAAGAGGAAAATAACATGAAGAAAATTTTAGGAAAATTAATCTGGCAGTTATGAATAAAATAGATTGAATAGCAGAGATTGAAGTGAAAAAAAAAAGCTATTGTGTCTTTTCTAGTGAGCCAAGTATGAGAGCTTACACTAGGTTTAAAAAAATCAAATTCACAATTACAAGATGAGAGAAGCATAGTTAGATAGCAATGAGTCTGAAAAAGATCTGGGGGTTTTAATGGATTTCAAGTGAAATATGAGTGAATTGAATGGTGTGGCAGCTAAAACAGGTTATGCAGTCTTGGGCTACTTTAATAGGATTAGTTCCAGGAGTAGATGATTGTCCTTTTGTATTCTGCTCTAGTGAGACCATATCTGAGATATGATGTTTAGTTCTGGACGTCATGGTTTAATAAGGGTGATAATAAGCTGGAAAGAATAATGAGGAGAGTAACCAGAGTTGTGAAAGACCTTGAATTCAGGTCATATGGTGATCAGGGGAAAGAACTGGAATTGTTTCACTGGGAGAAGAAACTTATGGAGAACATGATGGTTATTTTTAAGCATTTGAAGGGCTGTTACATGGAAGAGGGATTACATTTGTTCTGTTTGGCCCAAGAGAGTGGGGGAAAGTTGGAAAGAGGTAAATTTGGACATGGAAAACTCCCTTACAATTGGAGTTCCTAAAGTGGAATGGGTTGCCTTGAGAATGGTGGGTTGCTCTCACCAGAGAAGATTCTGGGTGATTGTTTACCTGGCAAGTTGTAGTGGAAAATCCTTTAGAATATATGATGACTGATTTCTCTTATAACTCTAAATTCTGTATTTCTAAGGCAATGAGACTGTCTAGGGTGGTTACAATGTAGGATGATTGAGAAAGAGGTGAATCTCAGTGATATTTTAAAGGCATTGATCGGTTTGGGTGACTATCTGGGTATGTAGAATGAAGTAAGAGATAACAGCTTGTAAATTTGAGTGATTAGAATAAAAATGGTACTATTAGTAAAAATGGAGAAGTTGGGAGGAGGTACTGCTTTGGGGAGAAACATGTTCAGTTTCACAGGTGTCATTAAAATTTCCAGCAGGACATCATTCAAGTAGGAATGTCTAGTGGGCAGTTGGGAATATGTATTGGGTGTTGGATGACAGGCAATGGCTATAACTGGGGTGGGGGTGGGGTCATCAACATAACAACCTTAACTGAAGTCATGAGAAATCGTAAGTTTTTGAAGGGGAAGAATATAGAAAAAGATGAGCAGGTTTGGGATTGATAGTTGAGTCTGTACAAAAGTGCTTCTTTGGAAAATATTGAATTCCTCATTGTTGAAGGTACTCAAGCAGTGGCTGGATGACCTCTGAGATACTGTATTCATGTTTCAAGTAGAGACGGACAGAATGTTTCCTAAAATCCTTGCTACTCTTCATATTCTTTAATTCTATGGCCTTGTTTTCAGTGCCATGCTCTAATCCAGTGGTTTCCAAAGTAGGGGCTGTGACATGACTCCAAAGGGTATGTGGTTAACCGGTGAAGGGGTAGGAAGATGAATTGAATCCCACCCTTCCAGCAATAGCCAGTCATAGGGGTTATGTCCAACATAACCATGCCTTTCCTTTACTCATTAGCCTTCGATGTTCCCTCCTTCCCTGACATCACCCCCTTCTACTTCTGCTAATGCTCCCAATCTCCCCTTTCTTTCCTCATGGTGTGCCCCTGAGGGCTGTTATATCCTGGTACTTAGGCACCCATAGTAAGTAGCAACTGAATGAGTTACATAGAAAAATCTCCCCTTATCCCTACCCTAGCATATTCATTTCCTGCCTGACAACTTACCTCTTTATTAATTTATTTTTGGGTAGAACAAAATGAGTTAAATAGCAGTACATATGTGATATATATATATATAATGTTAAATAACAGTACATATGTGAGTTATATATATATATATATATATATATATATATACATATATTTATATTTGTATAGCCCTGGATGCAGTGGGAGACTTTGGCCTTTAAATATATATGTGTATATATACATACACATGAGTGTGTGTGTGTGCACTTTATAAATAAATATACATATGTGGGGATAAAGGCTCAAAAAGTTTATACTGATTGGGGTATTGTAATCAAAATATTTGGAGGACATTGCTTTAACTAAAAGATCCAGCCAAAACACAATGTCAAACACACTCCAAACACACAATAAAAGCTAATGGATGAGTACAAGAATGTTCCCTGTCTTTGTCAGGCTATTGGCAACCACTGGTAAACGATTGCCTAATCTGATACCTGAAAAACTGAACTTGGTTCCTTTCTGTCTATCTGGTTGACTGAGCAGAAGGATCTTAAGAGTCACTTGACTGGTCCTTTTCTGGTCTTCCCAGCTGCCAGTGTATTTCCTTGTAAGATTACCACCCATCTACTCTGTATATATCTCGTGTGTACCTATCTTCACATTTGTCTCCCCTATTAGAGTGTGAGCTCCATGAAGGCTGGGATTTTTCTTGTCTTTTCTTTGCACCCCCAATGCTAGGCATAGTACCTGACTCTTAGTAAGAGTTTAATAAGTGCTTCTTGACTGATTTTCTGGCCCATTGCTCTCACAGCTAAGACAATAACCACTTGTGTTAATCTCATACTTTTAGCAGGACCATGACTTTGGGACCTATAAGCTAACTACAGGTATACCGCAGGTTTGCCAGGCCACCACATTAAGGTGAATATGTATTCACAATGAAGTTGAGACACGTGAATTTTTTCCAGTGCATATAAAAGTTATGTTTATACTATGCTGTTGTCTTTTAAGTGTATTATGTATAAAAGCAATGTATATACCTTAATTTAAAAACACTTTATTACTAAAAAATGCTAAGCATCATCTGAGTCTTCAGTGAGTCCTAATCTTTTTACTGGTGGAGTTTCTTGCCGCAATGTTAATGGCTGCCGACTGGCCAGAGTAGTGGATGCTGAAGGCTGGGGTGGCTGTGGCAATTTCTTAAAATAAGATAACAATGAAGTTTGCCACATCAATTGATTCTTCCCTTCACTTGAACATTTAGAGGCCATTGTAGGGTTATTAATTGGCCTAATTTCCATATTGTTGTGTCTTGGGGAATTGGGAAGCAGGAAAAGAAGGGAGAGATGGGGACAGTAGGTCAATGGAGCAGTCAGAACATATACATTTATCGATTAAGATTGCTGTCTTATATAGGCCTGGTTTGTGGTGCTCTAGAACAATTATAATAGTAACATCAAAGATGTTATATCAATGGATCACAGATGACCACAACAGATATAATAATAATGAAAAAGTTTTAAATATTGTGAGAATTACTAAATGTGACACAGAGGCATGATGTAAACACATGTTATTGAAAAAATGGTACCTATAGACTTGTTCAATGCAGGTTTGCCACAAGCCTTCAATTTGTAAAAAAAAAAAAACATTATCTGCAAAGCGCAATAAAGCAAAATGTGATGGAATAATGCATATCTGTAATCCAGTGGAGCATAACTGTATGCCATCAATATGCTTCAAAGAAGAGTCCATTTGGGAAGCAAATTTATTCTCCATAGCCATGCTGTAGGACACCTCAGGAGGTCTTAGATAGTGTGCTTGGTTATGAATGGGGCCCATAAACTCAGCTTTCCCAAGGGTGCTTTGGTTTTAGGTGATCTCCCTTTTAGTGTTTACATTTCTTATATTCTCCAAATTGCCTTTGCCCATGCTACTTTCTCCACCTAGGATACCTTGGAGAATCTTAATGCTACTTGTTTTTCAAAATACAGCTGATGTCTCACCTAGTCTAAGAAGTATTCCCTTTCTACTCAGCCCATATTGATTCTTTTCCACCAGTTCTCAGAATTTTGGTGCCATTTATATACGACTCAGTTTGATATTAGGTTGTTATTGTTGGACCATAGTATAGTAGAAAGAATACTGGACTTCCATTCTGAAGACTTTCTCAGTTATCAGTTCTGTTTCTCATTAGCTCTGTGACTTAGGACAAGGACTCATTTTATCTTTCTGGCCTTAATTTTTTTGTCTAAAGAATAAGGATTATAATACATGTACTAACCGGCCTCACAGGGCTGTTGGGAAGAGCACATTGTAGAACCATGTAAATGGGAGCCTTTATTCTCTAGTTCTTTGTTTCTTTAGTATCCTTCACTTTGTATAGTATAGAATGCATAGTAATGTGCTTGATAGACTTTTAGAACATAGACATTTAGAGCTGGAAGAAATGTTTGAAGTCATCTGAAGCAATGTCCTTCTTTTACAAATTAGGAAACTGAGGCCTAGGGAGGGAGTGGTTCAACTAGGACAGAGTGAATTTCAATTCCTCTATTTCCCCTAGCCCAAATTTTTTTCTCGTTCATTGCAAGAAACAATAAATAGTTTTTTTTTTATTTCAAGGCTGCTACCTTGAATGTCATTTTTGAAGCTAACAAGTACTTCTTACTTCCTGTAGCTGCCCAGATCCTCTTTATAGTAGTAACAATAGCCTGTTTATAGTGTTGTAGAGGTCACTGAGGAGTAGCGTGATGTAGTGAATAGAAGACTGATCTTGGAGTCAGAAAGAGCTGGGGCTAAGTTCCACTCTAGTACCTACTTGACTTGTGATCCTGACCAAGTCTTTCAACCTCTCAGGAGGGCCAGGCAACTCTGAATATAAGAGACAGACACTTGCTGATCTGCAGTGGAAGAAGGAATTTACTTGCTGGTAGTTCTCTATATGTATGAGTTAATTCAATTCAGTGCAATTCAATGAACATTTATTAAGGGTCTACTGAGATCCAGACAATGAGCAAAGTGCTGGGATACCAAAAACCAAAAACAAAAACCGAAGCAAAGCAAAAGACAGCCCCCGCCCTCCAGGAGCCCCCATTCTAATGGGGAGAAAACGTGCAAACAAATACATAAAAAGCAATCTAGGTACAGGATAAGTAGGAAATAATTCATACAAGAAAAGCACTGGAATTATGAAGGGTTGGGAAGGCTTCCTATAAGAGGTGGGATTTTAGTTGGGACTTAAGGAAACCAGGTAGATCAGTAGTTGGAGTAGAGGAGGGAGAATATTCCATGCATGGGGGACAGCCAGAGAGAATGCCTGGAGATGAGAAATGATAGCTTGCTCAAGGAACAGCCAGGAGGCCAATGTCACTGGATCGAAGATTATGTGTTGGGGAGCAAGATGTAAGAAAAGTAGAAAGGCAGGAGGGGCTAGATTAGGAAGGGCTTTGAGTGCCAAACAGAGCATTTTATATTTATTCCTGGAGGCAATAGGTTTGCCTATTGAGTAAGTGTTTATTGATTGAGGGCATGTGTGTGTGACATGATCAGACCTGTTTTAGGAAAATCACATTAATGACTGAATGAATGGGTGGATCGGAATGGGGAGAGACTTGAGGCAGACTGACTCACAAGCAGGCAGTTGCAATAATCCAGGCATGAGGTGATGAAGGCCTGCACCAGAGAATATCAGCAGAGATAAGGGGGCAGATTCAAGAGTTGTTGCAAAGATAAAATTGGCAGGCCTTGGCAATAGCTTGGCTATGGCTCGGGAGAGACAGTGAAGAATCTAGGATGGTTCCTCAGATGCTTAAGGACTGGGAGAATGGTGTTACCCTCTTAGACCCAACTATGGTTTGTTATTTTAATAAGCATAATAAAACCATAGAACAGATGGTATAGTGGATGCAACACTGGAGCTGGGGTCAGAAAGACCTGAGCTCCAATATGACCTCAGAAACTTCCTTAGCTGTTGTAGCAGCAAGCACCCTAGCATCCCTAGGGTTGCTGCCAACACAGGTTCTTAGATCTGCTTTGCTAAAGAAAAGCCACTCAAAATGGGTTAACAAGCTTACTTTAATCAATCAAACATATATTGTTTACCTAGTTCAGGGGGAAAAGGTCAGCACCCCAAACTTCAGAATATACAGAGGTTACAAGCATAAGTTACAAGAACATTTCAGCAGACAGGCTTCCAAACTGTCCAACCATTACATACATCCATACCAAATTACAGTTACCAGAGAGGGAAGCATCAACATCTGGGTTTTTCAAAGCCGGGGGGTTCTCAACAATGGCTGCCCAGAGTCTCATCTGGTCAAATCACACAACACTTCTCAAAGTGAGTCCCAAAGCAAAGCCTCACATCCGGGCTTATATCGCCTTCTCCTGGCTCAGAGAATGTAACAATCTTCTTGACCCACTGCCCAATCACAAAGTATCTTCTGAGAAACAAGCCTCCTACCACAGGATCCAGGTGCACTTAAGCCTAGGGGCAGGGAATATCTTAAAAATTTACATTCCTATAAGAGCTGTATGACTCTGGGCAAGTCACTTAACCTTTGGCTGTCTCAATTTTCTCTTCTGTGAAATGCGGATAATAATAGCACCTACCTCTTATGGTAATTTTAAGATTCAAATGAGATAATATTTATCAAGTGCTTTTCAAACCTTTAAGTGCTATAGAAATGTGGACTATTATTACTGCCTTGTTGTCGTTGTTGTCATCACCATCATTATACCTGTTTATGGTTTAAATTTTGTTAATTTTACTTTTTTCTACTCTTTCCTACTCTGTCACCTCCGGAGGCAGGAAAGGTTACTTTGAATTCTTTACAGTTATGACAGTACAAAGTGATCTCTGGCAGGTCCTTTAAGCTCAAGAGAAAGTCCTTGAGAATGAGTCCAGTGCAAACTGTGTGCATGTCGTCTGAAGACCAGCCCTTGCCTAGTTCAAAGAAGTCTATTCCCTGGCTAGCCAAAAGGTGATAAATATTTTTGTCATAGAAACTAAAAAAATAATCTTTTAAATCACTGTTGGGTTGTGTTTCGTACCTTGGAAATTAGTACCCACATCCACAAAATTATGGATTATTCTTGTATTGAAGGTAATTTTACTTTAATTACAGCTATCTGCATTTGCCATTCTCCCTCAGACTAGCTTCCAGATGATTTACAGAGAACGTTATCCTCGTCTTAGTGAAACATTTATCCCAGTTATCAGACCCACTGCTAACTGATACAGCTGCTGCCAGATGTTTTGTGAAAGCATGCTACAGTGAAGCTAGTCCAAAAGTCAATCCTTGATAATGAAAACAACATTATGCAGTGACACGGTTTACAGGAAAGAGTTTTGGACTGGAGTGGGGAGATCTAGGTTTCATTCACAGATCTGTCACTCTCTTGCTGTGTAATCTTGGGCAAATCATTTAATTTCTTTGCTTTTCAGTTTCCTAGTCTGTAAGATGAAAAGGCTAGTAGAATCAGTGCTCTTTGACATTTCCTTTGGCTTCAAAAGCCTATGAAATTATAAAAATGAAAAACATAGTTGGAAACGTTAATTTATCTCAACATATATGAAAACATTCACTAAGTTTACAAGCCATAACAATATCTTGTTTGTGAAAGATGAATACTTCTCAGAGAAATGTGCAGGATTTTGTTTTATATTATGTAGTCTAGGTTTCCTAGAGCCCACAGTGGGTTGGAATTACTCATAACCAATTTATTCTTTTCTGTCTGGGAATATTTTATCTGGACTTCTTATTGATATGAGCTGTGAATCTTTCTCTCTGTGTCTTTCTCTCTGTCACTGTCTTTGTTAGAAGCAGCTAGTTGGCACAGTTGATAGACTATTGGGCCTGAAATTAGGAAGACCTAAGTTAAAATCTGTCCTCTGACATGAGTTCTGTGACCCTAGTCAAGTCACTTTAACCACTCAGCCTCAGTTTCCTCATCTGTAAAGTGGAAATTATAATAGTATCTCTCTCAAAGAGTGATTGTGAGGATCAAATAAAATATTTGTAAAGTGCTTTGGATACTATTTAGCACATAATAGGCACTTAATATATCCTTCCTCTCCTTTCTTCCCTTAAACTCCCTTCCACTCCCCAATGCTTAGGAAACCATCCCTTCCAAGGGGACTAATAATACAGAAAGTCCTCATTAGGCCAAAATTCCCTAAATTGGTTCCTTGAAACAATCTCTCTTGTTCTGTTCAAGGGAGGCCTCTGACTAAAACATTTCCTGTATGTGTGCTTTGTGACAATTCTGATGGGGGCAAGTGGAAGCTTACTTTAGGTTATCTGTAGAAAAAGGAGTTTATTAGGCAAATTAACAATGTGAATTCAATTTAAGAGTTGGTGTGGAAATCTTTAATATATCTGAGAATAATTTTTAAGTATTTTAGTTATATCAAACATACACACCAAGAATGCTAATTATAAATACTTTAATTAAAGCACATCTCCTAAGAAAGTCTACCGGGTAATACTTGGTTAGTCTAATTTCTTTCATTTATTCAACAGACATTTAATGAGTGGACAAATAAATGGGTTAAGTACTGCGGTAGTTAATAGTTTGAGTCCCCATATGTACTTGAAAATGGACAATAACTGAATTTCTGTTTTAAAAATTCTAAAGAGCCACCTCCATGAACACCAGTCAAATATTCAGGAAGATATAAAAACAATTATACATAAAGAAACATAAACTATCACTTACGGTGAAATATGAAACGAAAGAAGCTTCTATTGTGTATGCATGGGGTTGGCAGTTAGAGAGCAGAGTGGGTAAAGGGAGGCACTTGGAATCAGGAAGAACTGACTTCAAAACTCTCCTTAGACACTGAATAGCTGTGTAGTCCTGGGCAAGTCACTTAATAGCTCTCAGCTTCAGTTTCCACATCTATAAAATGAGGATAATAGCACTTACCTCACAGGGGTGATATCAGGATCAGATCAGATAACATATATAGATCAGTTTGGAAGACTTAAAGTGCTAATTACACACTAACAGCATTAACAAGGTAGCAACAACATCCTGCAACAAATCACCTTAATTTTTATATTATCCTTATGATTCTTTTTTTCATATAGTTTTAGTCAGTGTATACACTTTTGTTCTCATTCTGCTCTTTGTACTCTGTGTGCAGTCCTGTATGTCTTTGTATTATTCATATTTGGCATTTTTATGATACGATAAATTTCCATTGCATTCACATACCACATTTTATCCATTTTCCAGAAAATTGCATTTCTTAAAGAACAATCTAGAATTCCCACTGTTTCACCCACAATCATTCATATTACCCTCTATGTGACCAGGATAGTGCCAATTAATGAAGTCTTACTCTTAAGACAAAATAAAATAGAAGGTAAAAAATAAAAACAACTTTGCTCTTTTTTTTCTTAAAAAATATAGAAATCACATTGATCCTGGAAAAAATACTTCTATAAATTTATAATAAAGAAAATGAAGCCAAAAAAACAAACCAAAACCATAAAAAGAACAGCACAGCTACTCCTAAAGATGATGTCCTCTTTCTCAAGGACAATGAATACTTTTCTAAATGTGGCAAATGGAAGGCAAGTCAAGAAACTCCCATTTGTTTCAACCTCTGCTAAATTAACTTCTAAAACAAAAGTTTTCAACATGCACCCAACCCCAATGACAAAAGAAGCCTGTGGTTAAAGAACAGTGAGTTCTGTAGCTATGCCAACAGCAAATTGCTGAGAGAGGGCAACCTAGCTTGCTTTCTTTATTCATGTTAATAACTTATTGTGAAATAGTCCACATGTACTGGGAAAAAATAATGCTTCAAGGAAGAAGGGTCAGCTTGACAGGTTTGATTGTGCTAACACCTTAAAAAGAAAGTATGATTAGAAACTTCATTAACAAGGCCCATCTTTAGTTTTTGTCTGGGCCAGGGGTGTTCCAAATCAACAGGGTCATTGCTTTTGTGGGGGGGCGGGAAATGCAGGATTAGAAATATCAATGATTTTATAGAAGGTTTCAAATTCAACAAATATGTTCTCAAGCACTTTCCATATGGAAGTCACTGTTAGGCTCAGAAGATACAAAGGCAAAAACTACAAGGACCTTGCAATCTCCTGGGGCAAGCAGATCTTCCAGATGACAAAGACAAGTTAGAACAAGGAACTTGTAGACTGTGTTTGCCAGTGAAAATGCTTTCATAGAACTGGATGGGGGCATTTTCTTTGAATCAATCTCTTCTGCTCTGTTCACGAGAGGACTGACTAAAACATTTCTGTACAGTAAAATTGACTGGTGAGGTAGGGATATCTGAGACTCCTCAGATTCTGTTAAGCTGATTATTGTAGCAGTGATATAATAGCCCAGAAGACATCCTAAGGACTCTGGCCTCAATCCTGTGAATCCTCAGCATTAATTCAAGGGAATCCAAAGGTCAAGAAAAGAATTTCCAGTATACCATTTTTTTCCACCACAGGGGTGCTGACTTGGTAAAAGCTAATTTGGGAGAATGCTTGCTAACTCATGATCATAGACTTTGTTTATTTTTTTTAATTTTGAGTTCCAAATTCATTCCCACACCCTGCCCTCTTCATTGAGAGGGCACGCAATTTGATATAGGTTATACATGTGCAATTATGCAAAACATTTCCATATTAATCATGTGAAAGGAAACACAGAAAAAAAACCTCAAGAAAAATAAAGTTGTTTAAAAGTATACTTCAATATGCATTTAGATTTTATCAGTTCTTTCTCTGGTGATGGACAGTATTTTTCATTGTAAGTCCTTTGGAATTTTCTTGGATCATTGTATTGCTGAGAATAGCTAAAGATCATACTACAATGTTGATGTTTCTGTGTACAATGTTCTCCTGGTTCTGCTTATTTCACTTTGCATCAGTTTATTTAAGTCTTTCCAGGTTTTTCTGAGAGCATCTTACTCATCATTTCTTACAGCATAATAGTATTTCAGCACAATCATTAACCGCAATTTGTTCAGTCATTCCTCAATTGATGGGAATCGCCCTCAATTTCTAATTATTTGCCACCATAAAAGAGCTACTATAAATATTTTTGTGCATACCAGTTCTTTTTGCTTTACTTTATTCCTTTTGGGATACAGTTCTAGTAGTGGTATTGTTGAGTTAAATGATATGCAGTTTTATACTTCTTTAGACATTTCTCTCCAAAATGCTTGAATAGTTCACAACTCCTCTAAAAGTGCATTAGCATCTCAACAACCTTTTTCATTTTACAAATGGGGAGGCTAAGGCCTAGGGTGATTAAGTGACTTGTCTGAGGCTATACAGGTAGTAAAGTGTCAGAGGTGAGCTTTTAATTCAGGACCTTTGACTCTAGATCCAGCCAACATCCATTGCTTCTCATTTCTGTGTTACAGGAAACAGAAGGAAGAGATATGGTATACCTCAAAAAAGTTCTGGGTTTGAATATCAACTTTGTTGCTAACTACTTATATCAAATTGAGCAAAGGATTTCACCTATCTAGGTGAATCTGTGAAATGAAAGGACTAGATGAGATGGTTACTAAGGATGCTAACTATTGTTATAATGTACAAATAAAAAAGCAAAATATTTTTGTGTTTAGGTAGAATATTACCTTTTTTGAATGTGGTAGGGAAGGGGCTAGGTGGACAGGAGAGAGGGGTTATCTAGTTGTTTTTTTTAAAATTACTTTCATTCCATTCCCAGTTTCTAAGAGGTGGTAAGTAAGGGTAGATAACAGACTTAGAAGGCTCTTCCCTCTAACCTCCATTTTCTTCTTTCTCTTCTCATTCTTTTTCCCCTTTCCCACCTAAATCCAAAACATATTAGCAGAAGAGTGTCCACACTTGATTTGCTCACCACAGGTCATGAATGTAACAAGTAGTATTCATGTTTCAATGTTAGGCTGTTGAAATAATGTTCCCTCCCACCCCACCCCCTGATATTTAAAACCTCTGGAACTTTCTTTCCATTTTGGTTCAAGGGGAGTTTGGGTTAGCCTCCTTGTAGGGCACAGTACAAGCCTCATCATGGCTTCGGTCAGTTATTTACTTCTTGGCAGGGGAAGAATGACCAATGAAGCTGTGGTTAATAAATAAATGAAATTTAGTTTTCTACAGGCTTATGTATGACCTTAGTTACTACATAGTAGCCTTTTAAAGTTATTTAAGAAAAAAAATATTAAGATTTACTAACTTGGACTAAAAAAAGAACCAGCATTTCAGCATTCAAATTCCATCTCTTATACTTATTGGTTTCATGAACATTGATGGCAGGTCCTTTAACCTCTTAACCAAAGATTCTCTGTGTAAAATGGTTGTGGGGATATTTGTGGTACTGACTTCACAGGGTAGTTGTGAGGCTCCAATGAGATTGTAGGATACCCCCAAAGTCTCCATGCACACACCTTATATAGATGAAAAGGCCTTTGCAGTCTTTATAGCAACATTCAGTACTGATGATAATGATATCTTGAAAGATATTTCCATTTTGCCTGGGGAATTTCCACTTAGCATTTTCCCTTTAGATTGTGAACTCTTAGGGCAAGAATTGTCTTTTGTTTTTCTTTGTACCTAGAGACCTTGGCACAATGCCTGGTACATAGTAGATACTTAATAAATCCTTGCTATTGACTTCATGTCATTTTGCATTTTTCAATTTTAGAGGACAAGTTCAGGGACCCCTCTAGAGGCTAAAGATGTAGAAGCATGAAGGTTAAATGTGAGATCTTTTGATCAATTATGTTATCAGTCCAAAGCTAAGACTGGATGTCACAGTGCAAGGAAAGGAAACCAATGTTAGTTGTCATGCTTATTATAAAAAAAGCCAGTTATTGAACTTACCCCACATGTGAAACTTATTTCCTTTTTATAGATTAATATCTGAAAGATATGAGATTTATGAAAGTTATTAGAATATAAAATTTATCTCTGGGAACTGCCTCAAGTGACTTTTGCCATAGGACTGCCAGGAGGAAAATTTTTTCTGCCCTTTTTTTGGGAGACTGGACCTACCTGTGATCTCCTTATTATGGGGAATTATCTTTATTAACTCAGATTGGTCCACCTGCTGCAATTCACATTTGTAGAGAGTTGTCTACAAAGAAGTTGTGTCTTGTTCAGGTTTATGTAGCCAGGATATCTAAGAGATGGAACCTAAATTTGGTCTAACTCTCAATCCACTTTGCCATGGCACCTCTTGTTTTCTATCTACTCTGACCTATTCAATTCACATCATTCTTTACTAGCCATTTAGCCAACCTAGTACATAATTTGAACTCAAAGAATCTAAAGAGATGAAAATGAGAGTCTGTAATTGAGTTACATTTCATATATGAAAATAATACTGCTGACCCATTTTTAGTAGGACCTGCCATTTCCTCAGTTGTGAGATTAGGTAGTACTGAATTGTCATCTCTACCTGGTTACTGTTCTGTGAGAAATAAAGGTAAACTGAGGCACAAGGTTCCAAACATTATCAATATATTAGCAAAGCTATCAATTGCCAATAAACTGGATCCAAGACTCCTCAGTAGTCAAGGATATTCATGATAGAATATAAGGCATTCTTATGGTCTAAAAAGAGGAACTAATCTGTATATTCATGAGATTAATATATATTCATCATATTAATGCATTTCCATAGGATTTACAAGAACAAGGAAGTATGACAGGAATAGGGAAGTAGATTGATTTGTAAGATTTGCCTTAGGGGCATCACCATGTGATTTATAATAAGCCAATGACCAATGGACCATTATTAAGAAACTGTTGTTGTTGTTCAGTTGTTTTTCAGTTGTGTCCGACTCTTTGTGACCTCATTTTGGGTTTTCTTGGCAAAGATACTAGTGTGGTTTGCCATTTCCTTCTCCAGCTCATTTTATAGATGAGAAAACTGAGGCAAAAAGGTTAAAGTGATTTGCTTAGGGTCACAGTTAGTAAATGTCTGAGACCAGATTTGAACTCAGGAAGAGGAGTCTTTTTGACTCCACACCTAACATTCTATCCACTGTGCCACCTAACTGCCTTATTTAAGAAACTTACAGGAGTGTAAATAATTGCCGCAAGAACAGGAAATTTCAATCTTGAGAAATGTACAGAACATTCTATGGTAATTTTTAAAAATCCCATTTCTCAGATGATTTGTTTATCATGCAGATTATGGGGACTTTAGCAATTAGCCAACACCCTGCTAGCCTGCACAGGGTCACGTATGTACTTTGATTTTCCCAGAATTGAAGTAACTTAGCTAACATTTCCTCATATAATTTCAGAGCAAAATTACAAAGTTAATTGAGGTTTAAGTAGTAGAGGATGATTTGGAATTCTCATTACCCTGAGGATCAAGTCAAGAAATATTTATTAAAACACTAAGTGCTAGACATTGTACTAAGCTCTGGGAATAAATAAAATCAATTCCTATCTTCAAGAGAGGTGCATTCCAATAGGAGACAGTAACACATAAAAAAAAAAAACCTAAGGAGGGTGGGAGTATAGGTAGAGAGAAGGTACCAATATTGGGGGAGGGATACATGGGGAAGAAAGAAGTTCTGAGAATAAAGAAAGTATGGAACCTGGAGAAGGATGGAGGCATGAATATGGCTGGCCTCAACACTTTTAAGATGAAGACTAGAGGAGATATTGACCAATCAGAGGGAAGGCCTGAAAGGGCCTAGGGATATTCCAGGGTGAGAAGGCACCAGTGGCTGATTAATTTCCTAGGTGAGAAGGATGCTGTGATATAGGAGACAGTGATGTACAGAGAGTCAGGAATGGAGTCCAGAGAGGAAGGAAAGCATAGAGGATCAATGATGTTCATTTAAAAGAAAGTTGATATATCTATATCTATACCTATATCCATATCATTATCTATGTCTATATTTATATCTATGTCTATATCTATATCTGTATCTGTATCTATCTATATCTATGTCTATATCCATATCATTATCTATATCTATGTCTATTTCTGTCTAT
>NW_027185784.1:4891921-4903012 GCF_028583685.1 Petaurus breviceps papuanus | reverse complement strand
ATCTGTATCTATCTGCATCTATATCTATATGTCTACATCTATCTATCTAAATATGACATCTTTAACTATAGAATAACATTTTTCTTTGTGGAAATATGGATGAGTAGTGCATATTACCTTACATTAACCCCCTGAGCTAAGTGGCCCAAGCTTTTTATGGTCACAGGATAAGTATATAGAGAACCTTTATTCAATTAGCATTTCATTTACTGCCTACTATTTGCTTCATATTGTAGACTGAAGAATAGAAAAGCTATAAAAAAAGTTGAGTACCTAATACTTACATACATGAAGCAGAAAATGAAACAAGACACAATGCTTGCCAAAACATATTTTAAAAATAATATGTAGTTCTTTTTTATTTTTAAGAAATTGGGGTTAAGTAACTTGCTCAAGGTTACACGGCCAGTTATTTCTGGGTGTGGTGCTGAGTATCTGAGCACGGGATGCAATCCAGGTCATCCCAACACTGGAGCCGGTGCTCTTACCCACTGAGCCACCTGGCCACCCCTAAGCAACTGGGGTTAAGTAACTTGCTCAAGGTTACACGGCCAGGTGTTTCTGGGTGAGTGCTGAGTGTCTGAGCCCGGGATTCGATCTCCAGGTCTTCTCAACACTGAAGCCGGTGCTCTTACTCGCTGTGCTACCTGGCCGCCCCTAATATGTAGTTCTTGAAGACAAGTGGGACCAATGTGTGTCTGAAGTATCAATAAGGCTTCATGAAGAGAATTTGGAACAAGTCTTTTTTAAAAGAGCATAATTTGGATAGATAGGGAGGATGTGTCCTATAGAAGAGCAGGATTTACTGAGATGGAAATCAGAGTGTTCTTTGCAGTAGATAGAAAGGAGCCTGTCCAGAATGAAGGATGATAGCTGATTTACCTGTTTGGTGTGTTATAGAAGATAGCCTAAGACTGAAACTCTGCTGTGGATTCTGGCACTGTGGCGAGAACTCAGGTAAATCATTTAACCGCGGTCTCAATTGTGTCTTCCATAATTGTTGTTGTTCATCCTTCGTTCTGGAAAAGGACCGATGACATCATGAATATGATGTTTTGACTCGCAAGTGAGTTGGATTTGTGTGAGGTAGGGCTGCTGATTCAGTTGCTCCCAAAGCCTAATCCTAGTTTTCTGGATAGAAAAGCAGTGTGCTGTCATGGAGAGAAAGCAGAAATCAGAGTGAGAAAAACCACTTAATTAGTCACTTAAGATATGCCACTGACTAGTACCAGCTCTGTTAGCCTAAGCTAGTTAAGATTTAGAGGCAGCTGGAGCGTTGCTGGACCTAGAGTCAAGGACAGCTGAGCTCAGATCCAGGCTGAGATGCTAGCAGTGTGACCCTGGGCAAGTCAGTTAATATCACTGTCTCAGTTCCCTCATTGGTGACTGGAGTGGTTTGCCATTTCCTTCTCATTTTACAGATGAAGAAACTGAGGCAAACAGGGTTAAGTGACTTACCCAGGGTAACACAGCTAGGAAGAATCTGAGGCCAGGTTTCAATTCAGAAAGATGAGTGTGTCTGACTCCAGACTCAGCACTCTTGTCACTGCACCATGGAGCTGCCCTATACAAATAATTATCATTAGTCGCTAATGTTTTGGTGCCCTAGGCTGCTTTCTAAGACTTTAAGTTGCAGAATAGATTCTGACTGGTACTGGTAAGGGGAGTCTTCTTGTTGATAGAATCTTATACCAATTGAAAACACGTATTCATTCCATATTTACAAATGACTTCATTTCAAGAGAGGAGAGACATTGTAAGATCACTCTGAACTAGAAGCAATTTTCAAGTCCATCTAGTCCAACCCTCTCATTTTCCAGATAGGAAGACTAAGGCCCAGAGTAGCTAAGCAAAAGAATAATATTTTCTATACCTACTTTGCCATATTGTTGTGAGAAAACAGCTTTAGAAACCATACAGATATGGTTTAATCATATGACTAACCATATAGATATGAGAATGTAAGGTACTTAAATATGGCTACACTTTTACAAAATGTATTGACATTTTTGGGTCACTAGGTGACAAAGTGGATAGAGTGCAGGGCCTGGAGTCAAAAGGACCTGAGTTCAAATCCAGTCTCTGACACTAGCTGTGTGATCCTGGACAAATTACTTAACCCCACTTGTCTCAGTTTCCTCATCCGTAAAATAAGTTGGAGAAGGAAATGGGAATCCACTCTAGAATCTCTGCTAAGAAATCTCCAAATAGGGTCACTGAAAGTCAGACATGACTGAAAGGACTAAACAACAAAACTTCAAAATGTTATGCTATTGTCACAAAGGAATAACTAAAAAAAGAAAAGGGAAAAGTTCTACACTTGGGTTCAAAATGTCAATTATATAACTATAGCTTGGCCAACACATCACGGTAAAGAATTATGTGATGAGGACTTAAAGGTCACATAGTGTAGCTTCTATTTCAGCTAGGTGGGAGACATGACAATTCAAGGTTGCCCTGATAGAAATATACTTCTACATCTCAAGGGTTAGGGGTGAATCTCTCCCTTGCCCCCCATGATCTAGAAAATTCATGTAAAAATTTTTGGTCCTCCATTCATACCAGAGAAGTCTGATTTTTTCTCTTTTTATTTTATGGGGATGTTTACAGTACCTTATTGTAAAGTTTGGGTTAATATTATACAAAACCATACATATATTTTATGCATTTTTGAGTTTCTAAACTTTTTCTGTGTTGTCTGCTGGCCTTTGTGTATTGTCTGCAACTTCTGCAAAACTCCTAAACAATTCCCATTTAATTTCTTTTTTTTTTTTTAAGCAATCGGGGTTAAGTAACTTGCTCAAGGTTACACAGCCAGTTATTTCTGGGTGTAGTGCTGAGTATCTGAGCCTGGATTTGATCCCCAGGTCATCCCGACACTGGGGCTGGTGCTCTTACTCGCTGAGCCACCTGGCTGCCCCCCCCCCTTTAATTTCTTATGCCAACCTGTGATATACAGAAACAACAATGGGGAAAATTGTGAAGTGGAAGGGATAACTGTAAAGTGCTCAGAACAGAAGAAGGAATGAGCCTACAATCTTCTGTTCTCATGGCACCACCTGTGGGATGTTCAGTCCACTTATAAGCAGTACAATTTAGAAGGGATGATGCCAAGCCGGTGTGGTCATAGGGTGATCAAAAGATTGAGGAAACTGGAAATAATGTCTTGTGAAGGTGTGTTGAAGAATATAGGAATATGCCATCTGAGGAAGAGGTTTGGGATAAGGGTTTGGCAAATAACAATTGAAATAAAATTGAAAAAAAAAACCATAACAATTCTCTTCAAATAGTCTAAGTTTTATTGTGTGGAAGATGCATTAGATTTATTCTACCTGTCTCTGGAAGGCAGAACTGGACCAACAGGGAGAAATTTGGGGGGAATTTTTTTTTTCAATAAAAGACCAAAAACGCTAACAAATTAGTTATCCAATATACCTTGGGGGGGGGGGGGGCAGTGAATCAGTCCAGGTCATCAGAAGAAGGCTGTATGACCATTTATCAGGGATGTTCAAACCAGGTTTCATGCTTTTCAGAATGGGGTTTGACCAGAGGACCTTTGAGTTCTAATTCTGTAATTCTGTGAATTCATATGCAATTCTGATTTCAGGATTCTGCAGAAGAGTTTAAAACTGGGAAAGTATGCAGCAGGTTTATAGAAGTCCTATATGCTAACCATGATCTCATATTAAAATGTGCCAAGAACTAAACCTTAATCTTTCTAGTTCCCCTCCTTTCTTGACTGAAGGCCAGAGATGGTATTTGAACCCTGACCCCAGAACTAGTGCTCTTTCTTTCTGTTATATAGCATTGCTTCCCTGACTGCTCGCTGTAAATTTAAATTTTGAGAGAAATTGCTTTCTTATTTAAGGCTTACCAGTGCTTGAAACATCACCTATTTACTTTCTTCAAATTCAGAAAGTCAAGACATATTCACTTATAATTTGAAACTAGACTCTGATAGGGGGGCTAGCCCCAAACAAGATTGTGGGGGAAGAAGAGGGGAGTAGAGGAAAGACTGATGCATACTGAGAGTATTAAGCCTAACTCAGTGCCACAGGGCAGAATCAGGAGGCCAAGAGTAAAGTATCAGGTAAATTTGGTGGATTTCTCTACAAGCAAACCAAAATCTTTCCTCCCCATTCCACTGTCACATCAACAACCCCACAGAAATTCTCAATTGTTTCATCTAGAAATGTAAAGCCCAGAAAAACTTTTGACTTCTGTGGCCACAAATACATAACAAAGGTAGGAGTGTGACTGACTTATCCCCTTGAGGCTGTATTGTTTCTGTGCTTTTCCTTCTGCCCACTCAATAACTTGGAAGACCTTTTAGAACTGAAAACCTGAGGCTGAGTGTGAAGGGAGGCTCCTGTGAGCCCTGGAAGTGGTCAGGAGGCTGGCCTTAAAACGAAAGCAGATCAGGCATGGCCACCTGAGACAGGGAGGCACAGGGAATGGCCACCTTGAGGTGGTTAGGTCCGCTAGGAGAAAATCGAGCCCTTAAAAAAAGACCAGGAATGCAACTGCAGAGATTGTTATTGTTGTTTGTTCATTATTATATTATTGTTTTTATTATTAACAATTATATTATTGTTCATTCTTGAAGAGGACCAAGATAAGTGAATTGGACAGAAGTAAGAGAGGGCTGTGCAAGGTCACCAGCCTCACTGTGGTCCAGTGGCAAGATAGTGATCAGGACCACTGGAGATGGCCCCAGGTGTAGTGGGGGACTTTGACCTTTTTTATTTTTTTTTTAAGCAATTGGGGTTAAGTAACTTGCTCAAGGTTACATGGCCAGTTAACACAGCCAGTTATTTCTCGGTGTGGTGCTGAGTGTCTGAGCCCGGGATTCAATCCCCAGGTCATCCTGACACTGGAGCCGGTGCTCTTACTCGCTGTGCTACCTGGCTGCCCTGACTTTGACCTTTTTAAGCTAAGGTCTTTCCCAGGTCTCATTTTAAATGAGGTCACACCCATTCAATGGGACAAGCCTGAAGGTACTAGTTATTTAGACAGGACTCTACTCAATGCTCTAAAGAGGTTGGCATGTGAATCAAAGGGCTGGCACTTAGGATAAAGAATATTCTGCTGAAGATGAAAGGCCTTCTAGCCAAGACTCTATAAGTATTCTATAAGAATACTTCTTGGCAGGGGAGGCGGAGGGTGGGGTGGGGGGACATGAAAGGCTATTTTTTTCTTTTTAGGGAAAACTTCTACAAGTCCTTGCTTAGTTCCTACAATGTGGCAGGCATTTTAAAGATATCTCATTTGATGTTCACAACAACACTGAGAAGTAGGTAGGTGCTCTTATTTTTATCCCCATTTTACAGTTGAGGAAACTGAGACAAACTGAGGTGAAATGACTTGCCCAGGGTCACAAAGCTAGAAAACATCTGAAGCCAGATAAGCAGAGCACTCTGTAGTTCTATTAATTCTACTGCCTATTCTACTATCTAACTGGAAAGCCCCAGGACTTTAAGCTAAAAGGGCATGGCAGAGTCCACTCTCCTTAAGAGGGACAAAAGATCTCTAGAGCCAAGGCCTCTAGCTGAAGCAAGAAGTAAGAAATGGGGGAAATTCTACCATTTAAAGCTTAGTGGAGTTATGTCTGATTGTTTCTAGAAGTTATACAGCTGTCAGAGCAGGGTCTAGCAGAAACCTTAGGTACAACAGAGACCAATGAAAACAGAATGATGACTCTGGCAACCCTGCAGTGTTGATGGGATTGGTTGCCCTTCCATATATGTACTCTGTACATATATGTAGGCAGCTAGGCAGTGCAGTGGATAGAGTGCAAAAGTCAGAATGATCTGAGTTCAAATGTAGCCTCAGATAATTGCTGACTATATGACCTTGGGCAAGTCACTTAATCTCCGGTTGCCTCAGTTTTCTCATCTGTAAAGTGGGGATAATAATAGCACCTACCTCCCAGGGTTGTTGTGGGGCTCAAATGAGATAATATTTGTAAAATGCTTAGCACTGTGCCTGGTACATAATAGGTACTCTACAAATGCTGCCTTTAATTGCTTATTTATTATGTGTTCATGTGTGTTTTCTCTTCCCATGGATGGTGTGTGCATGTGTGGGAATATGGGCCCCAGGTTTTTGAGGAAAACCTTTTATTGTGACTTTTCTTAATATGCTATTTCACTGAATGCCTTCGCTTGAGCTAATTGTGTCCTCTTTGCTGACTAGTAAAGGTAAATACATAAGTTGGGGCTCATGAACTATAAATTAGATGGCACAGTGGATAGAGTGTTGGACTTGGATTCAGGAAGACCTGAGTTCAAATGTGACCTCAGATGCTTACTATGAACCTGGAAAATCACTTTGCCTCAGTTTCCTCATATGTAAAATGGAGATAATAATAGTGCTCACTTATCAGATTTGTTGTCCTAAATGGAAGAACCCTGAAACCCATACAAAAAGCTAAGCTTACACTTAGGCAAAACTGTCTACCTAAAAGGATTATTTTAATGGGACCAATTGCCTCCTCCCCCCCCCAAAAAAAAACAGAAAAATACCTCCACACACACAAAACCAAATCTACCTGTTCCAAATATCTCTAAAATTTTCCAACCTTAAACCTAGGTCTTTCAGTGCTCTTTGTGAAGTAGACAATTAATAAATGTTTGTAATAAGTATTAGCTAAATGAATGTTGGCTATAGAATGTTTAAGACTTTATCTATAGAAAATTCTTTTTAAAATTTAAATTTGCTGCCCAGAGGAAGAGGTAACATATTGACTCCTCATTAACAACTCAGTAGATTAGTTTTTCATGTTAGTAAAAAGGCTGCTTTCTACTTAGTGTCAAAATATTTTTATACTGGCATTGGGGGAAGGGAAAGCAGCAGGGAGAAAACCTTATCATTCTTTAAAGTCCTTTAATAGTCACTATTAGTTCTGACCATTCTTCAATTTCACCAAGATGCTGTTTGCTTTTCTTCATATGTTAATAGAGGCACTAAAGCAATAAAAAAAAAATCAGATTTAATGTTAACTAATGTTGGCTGCGGTGTTGCAATGACTCAAGACCATAGACTAGAGAAATATTAATCCGGGCTGGTTATTTAATGTCCGCTGCCATTTTTTTTAGACAGTTCATATGAGAAATTGGAGGTCTTTTGCTTACAGCAATGAAGCTTCTCAGCACCATCTTGGTTTATCGAAGGCTTTTCCTCATCATCCTCACTCTGTTGCTTTTCTTGCCACTGCCTTTAACTATCCAAACTAAAGTAAGTGAATGATAAGAAAATAGTTCTGATTAATTTCTTGACTAGTTTCAATTACCCTGTGCTTTCACTGCATGATCTACCTGGCTCAGGCTTGAATTGAAATTGTTAGTGTTTGAAGTCAAGATTTACTTGGATCATTGGGCTTTATCCTTTTTTGTTTGTTTCTTAGTGATTAACATTAGCTCTGAGAAGACAGCTTTAATTCATAGCAGCTCAACTAACTGTTCAATTAACTAGAATTTTTCTTCATTAAAATTTTGTGAGAACATAGGTAAGAAAAGTGAGGTAATAAGCTAAAAGCAAGGATGAATGGAGAAGGTGAATTCCAGGAAATATCTTTTGGTCAGATTTATCTCCTATTCTTCAAGGAAAATGGTCTGCTTTGGAGTTGATATATAAATTCTAGTCTCAGTTCTAATGCTTAGTTACTATGTGATCATGACCAAGTTATTCAAGTTATCTGAGCCCCTTTTTCTTACTCTGTAAAATGGGCATAGTGGCATGTAAAATAGGGGTACTAATAATTACACTATTTCACAAGGCTGTTGTGAGGAAAATGTTAATAAATATTAAAAGTGAATTGTTACTTCTCTGTTCTTCACATGGAAAATGGGCACAGAAAGTACACTATTTCAGTTGTGAGAATTAAATGAGACACTGGGAATGAAATTGCTTTGGAAAATACAGTGCTATTTTTTATTTAAAAGTAAATTAACCACAATAGCATATCCTAGTTAAGTTAAATTTTACTCTAATTCATAGGGCATTCTGCTTAAGAATTATTTTCTGTTTAAGTATAATTATTTGAGAATAAAAAGAATAATCAAATTGACCAAGAGATACATGAAAAGCAACCGGCCCAAGGCAATCTTGGTTTGCCCTGACCCAACTTAGTTCTTGTTTTCTTTCTCAAACAAAGGTAGGAGATTTAGAAATCCATGGAAAAATAAAAATGAAGTTTTGGAAGTAGAATTCTCTTTCAATGAGAAAATCCTAAATAAACATAAAGCTCTCTCTCATAAAGAAATATGTTGTAAATAAAGTCTATAGTGTGGGCGTTTCTTAGTGTGGCATAGTGGAAAATGCATGAGTTTTGGAGTTATAGATTGTTCAGTTCTTTCAGTCATGTCCAACTCTTTGTGACCACATCTGGGGTTTTCTTGGCAAAAATATTGCAGCAGTTTGCTATTTCCTTCTCCAATAGGTCCATTTTGTCAGGCAGTCAGAGGTTAAGTGATTTGCTCAGAGTCACACAGCTAGGAAGTGTGTGAGGCTGGATTTGAATTCAGTTCTTCCCAACTCCAGGCCCAATTCCAGGTATCAACTGAGCTACTGGCTGCCTCCTGGAGTCATAGTATGTGGGTTCAAATCCTGCCTCTGTTACTTTATATCTATGTGATGTTAGTTAAGTCACTTTAATGTGTGTGTGTGTGTGTGTGTGCATGCATGTAGTTGCTTACTTATAATGTGAGGGGATTAGACTAGATAAGCAGTCCTTTGAGTGTATGATCCTGTCACCAATGTCAATCATACCTTCTTTGCATTTGAGTGGGTGGTGGCATGAGCTGCAAAGGTTAAAATAATTTACTACTAATTGGCTAAGCTATGGGAAGATAAGACTCTCTGAACTCAGCCAGATGGCCCTTCTTCTCAAGCTGGAAAAGATTTGAAATCAGAGAAAACTATGAGAACCTACCCGATGCTACTTGGAAAGGTTACTTAGGGATTGGCCACCATGTATTGAATTTTTTTTTTGTTTTAGCAGTTCATAAAAATATCCACTAAGGCATAGAGGGATTATAGTCAAAATCAGTACTGAAAGAATCATGAGTTTTATTTTATATTTATTTTTGAAAGTAAGAAAGATATGGTCTTTTATGTTTGGAATTTTTTTTTATCAAAAGAGAATTCTAATCTGAGAAATTCCTGTTGACAATTTAACAATTGAAGAATGACCCTTTTTCTTATAAATTTGAATAAGTTGCTTATATATTTTGGAACTGGGACTTTTATCAGAGAAACATTGCAAAGACTTTTTTTTCTTCAGTTAACTATTTCCTTTTTAATCTTGGCTGCATTGGTTTTATTTGTAAAAATAAAACTTTAAAATTTTATGTAAATAAAATTGTCCATTTTGTGTTTTGTGAGCCTTTCTTTCTCTTGTTTGGTCAGGAGCTCATCTCTTAATCATAGATCTGAGAGGTAATTTCTTATTTTTCTAATTTTTTTTGTAACACCACCTTTTAATGTCCAAGTTACCCATTTGGAGCTTATCTTGATATATGGTGTGAGGTTTTAGTCTAAACCTAATTTCTGCCAGCCTGATTTTGACTTTTCCCAAAAGTTTTGTCAAATGGTAAATCTTTAACCCAGTAATTGGGGTCTTTGTGTTTATTAAATTTTAGGTACTAATCAACCTCTCTAGCTTTTAACCAGTACCAAATCATCTTGAGGATTACTATTTTATAGGATAATATAAAATCTATACTGTAGTATGAAATATCGAACTGCTTAGTCTCCATCACACTTTTTTTCTGCATATTTCTTTTCAGATTTTTAAGGGTTTCTGTTTTGTTTTGTATTTTGGTAAGAGTTAAGTAAGTTAGGAGAAAGAAAATAAATACTTGTTAATTAAAAAAAAAGTTTTAAAGAAAAAAGTGAACTTATCTCTATATTTCCCTATTTTCAAGTCTGTTTCAATATCACCTATTTTGCGTTAAAAAAATAAATGATCTAAAAGCAGCCATGACAAAGCAAAACTGTCTCTTGTGCCCTACTTGGTTTCTTATAACCTTTGACTTACTGATGTGTCTGAAAAACTGATTGCTCTTTTTAGTCTCAAGCACTTTGGGAATGTATTTGATGAAAACTATGAAAAAGAAGACAAGTAAATAAAAGTACTTATTTTGAAGCAAAATTATTTTCTTAAAAAAATATGTAATTGGTATATGGAGTACTATTGGCTTTTTTTGTGGAGCTTTGGCTATAATACACATGGCCCTTGTGGAAAGTGAAAGCATGAAATCAGGTAGCATTTGATGAAATGTTTTCCTTTTGCCTTCCCTTCCAATCAGACCATTTGTTAAAACTCAATTAATGGTAACGAAAGGCTTTTCACTTGTACAATAAAGTAATTTCATTTTTGGCTACTTTTAAATGCATATTTAATCATTCAATCAGCCACTAATTTAAACTCAAAGAATATTGTCTTACAGTGACTTACAAAGAAAGCAGTACATTTTTTAAGAATGTGCCTTTTCAGTGTATTTTTTTTAGAGACCCTTTGTTGAAAAAATGAGAAAGAACATAACATTGGAAATACTGTGTTCAAGTAGATGCAGATTAAGTTAATATAAATTTCAATGGACTCAGACTAGTCAACTCTCTGGCCCTTTTGATAACCTAAATTACATAGAACTGGGAACTGAGCCCAATTGGGCAGAATTAGGATTATTGCTGGAAGTTGGGAAAGTGTATTTAGGCTTCAATGAGTAAAAAATCACTAATTCTTAGACCTGTTCCAAAATGAGATGAGTTGGCCTCAAAGGTAGTGACTGGGTGCCCTCCACCTGTGACTTTCTAACGGAGGTTGGATGACCAATTGTGAGTGACATTGTAGAGGGGATTCCCGGTCCTGTACAAGTGGAACTAGGTGTTTTTCTGAGGGCCAATTGAGGTTCATAGATACTAATTCAAGCATCCTTCCCCTCCAGTTTATTATGAGAGAGGGAGCAGAGGAGAGAGGAAGAGAGCTGGGGGCAAAGAGAGGGACAGAGACAGAGGAAGAGAGAGGAAGAGGAGAGGGAGAGGGAAGAGAGGGGGAAAAGGGAGGGAGGGAGAGAGAGAGGAGAGAGA